>NC_133122.1:31953450-32269283 GCF_033568475.1 Henckelia pumila
TGAAGCATGTACTTAGACTTAGCACTGTTATTCATCTCGTTAATCATGACTATTGATCAGTCCCTAATTGTTATTCCTCTAAAGGAACGAGGCCTTAAACGGTTATTATAACCCACCGCTTCAGGGCCTTATATCATATCATGTTTTCGGAATTTTCTTACCATTTATTAAGTTGAATTCTAATAGTGCATAACAAGGAATTGTGCCGAACGAAACATGAAACGAAATCAAATGACATTAAACGAGTAATGTACGATCGAGTTTTCGAAATCAAGAACATCATTATTTTAAAACATATATATATATATATATATATATATATATATATATATATATATATATATATAAGCCCACTTACCTCGATCTCAGATTCATATAATGGACAACTATTGTGAATATCATCATCTATCATCAACCTCATGACATAGCTTAACAATTATATACCTCAAGAATCCTTAAATATACACACTTACACTCCAATGTCTCAACTCGAAATACTATTATTTCTAGTGGCCTTCAATCCTTATGCTGCTACTCTAATCTAATAAAAAGAATGAGCAGATATTAGTATGGAAGGGAATAAGTTGGCGTGGCAAGAATACTTGAGAGAAAGAAAGTTAGGATATCCTTGAATAATCAAGGTGGTGACAAAAAAAATCAAATTTTAAACACTAATAGCTCCACATTAATATGTCAATTAAGATAAATCATTATTTTGAAAATAATACTAGTCAATAAAAATAATAAGTTTTCTTTACATGTAAAATTTATTTAAAAAACCTTAATATATGTATAATATGAGAACCAAGATTTAGCCAAAAAATTGAAATTAGAAATCTTAATTTTTATTTCACTAGTAGGTACAAAAAATATATTTAAATATATTTTCTTTATTATACCATGAATTTGGTCACGGGTATCACACAAATACAGAAAAACTATGAGACAGCCTCACAAATCAATTTTGTGAAACAATTTTTCTAATCAGCCTGACATATAAAAAAAATATTATTTTTATAATAAAAGATATTACTTCTCATTGTATTATGGGTCGGATCGACCGTGTGTTCATCTCATAAGAGGCCTACTCCTCGAACTATTGACAAATCTAAACAACCAAATCAATTTCCTAGTTGATGATCATATAATTAGGTGTATTAGTGCAAGGTTACGAACTTATATATGATACAAATTAAAGATAATAACAAAATTTTTAGTCATGTTATTTACACTTTTTTCACTTTTGGTCATGTTAACAGTAAATTTGTATTTTCAATCATGTAACTTGCATGTTTTTTTTTCATTTTAGTCCTCTTACGGTGAATTTTCATTTTTCCTCTAACTTGTGTTTTTTTTTTCATTTTTGATCCTTTATCTTGTATTTTTTTTATTTATTTGTCATTATGATCGATAAAAAAGATCAAATTTAAAAATAACTATAAGTTAAATGACTAAAATGCAAACAATATAAAAGTTACATGATTAAAAATGAAAATTCACCGTAATAGGAAAAAAATAAAAAAATCGCGTAAGTTAATTACATGACAGAAATTACAAATTCACCGTTAACGAACCAAAAGTGAAAAAAGTGCAAATAACAAAACAAAAAAATGTAGTTATCACACAATTAAAAGGAAAATAGTTTTTTTCTATTAATTAACTTGTACATTTTTTTTTTGGTCTATTAAATTTTCAAAATTTGGTTTTTGTACACAAATTTTTATTTTTCGGCTATTTTGGTCCAACTGCTGACGTGTCACCGAAAAATACTGACGTGTCAAGTTGTCATAACAGTAGTTGAACCAAAATAACCGAAAATAAGTTATTGTAACAATACCAAAATTTGAACATAAGTTAATAGATCAAAACCAAATGAACAAGTTAATTGACAAAAAAAAGTTCATTTTCTAAATTAAATGAGCAACGCTTATAGTGGCTGTAAGGTCCGTAAATATTAAGTTCTTAATGACGAGATTTAAGATTTAAATTCCGGATATGAGAAAATATTTATTTGAAGAAGTTAAGAAATGTGGAATTGCAATTTCGGGTCAGAAATATTTAATTTGAGGATTTTCGGATTTTAAGAAGTTTATTATCCGAAATTCTTAAATTAAAAGATTAAAAATATTTGCAATTGATATTTATGGAATTTAAGATGTGAATTCCAAGATGATAAATATCAAGAATGAATTTGAGGATAAAATCCGAGAAAGGGCCAATTTGCAAATATTGAGCAATTCAGGGACTAAAATGCAATAATGTCCGAAATGATTTAATTTTAATCCAAGAATATTTAATTTGAGAATATTTAGAGTTTAGACTTGAATTCTAATAATCTTAAATTATTTAGGATTGAAATTGAATTAAATCGCTTGTTCAGGGACTGAATTGCAATTAGGCCAAAGTTTAGGGGCCAAAATGCAAATAAGTGGATATATATTTATGTTTAAACGTGGGAATCAGATTAAGTCACCCACAAATCCAGAAATGGCCGAGAGAGATGAGAAAAGGGTTCCCAAAGCCATTTTCAACCCTTTTTAAGCTCCGATATCTTTTGATCCGCCCGGTAGAATTTCCGATTGATCGTATATTTGCGATCACAGCTTCGAGTGCTACGTTTTGACGTAAGTTTTATGAAGTTCTACCATGTTTGAATTTTAAGTTGTTGTTAGAATTAAGATTTGATTGTATGAATATGTTCTCGCATATACGACGATAGCATATCTAAGACGGATCGAGAAAAGATCGTCGTTTGAACATGTTTCCGATTTTTGAAAGATTTATTCAAAATCTGAATATTGGGGTTTATATTCACGTGACTTTTTTGTTGGAATTTGTGATGATAATATATTGTATAGATGACAATATTGATGTTTAAGCTTTTGGAACGATCGAAATCGTATCGTTACGCCGCCGGTTCAAGATTTTGAATTGTTATTCATTCTATATGTCTAGAGCTCATATTCAAGTGTTTAGTGGATGAATTGAATATGTGGTTATATTTAGAATGAAGGTATAATGATATTTGAATCGAAAGAATTATCGAAGTCGAATAGTTGCGACGTCGGTTTGAATTCCGATTGTATTAGTCAGATTTGAAATGTATCAGCTTTAAAGAAACATCGATTCAGATTGGAAATTGATGTTTAGATATGTTATAAATTATTTCAGATTTGAATTGAAGCTTATCGAAGTTGAATTGATGAGTTCGAGTTTGTATGACTTGAAGTGTTTGAAGTTGAATCAAGAATACCTTCAAGTAGCACTGATTGAAATGAGCAGAATTTGATGTCAGATTTGGACAGCTTGTAGTTGATCAAGAATTAGATGACAGAGTGTCGGCTATTTGAATCAGAAATGCAGGTATGAATAGACATTAATAAGATGGGCAGAATAACTCGAGATTGTTTTGCTTATCGAGTTTTCTAAAATCACATACTTGCCTGTTTTTATATATGTTATGGTGTACGTTTACATAAATGGGATAGATTATTCAGGATAGCTATTTTCTTGAATTTCCCAGAACATTTATGTAAATGTTTACCTGTGTAAGCTGATTTGTATTATTTGCTGTATTGAACATGTTTTACATGTTTTATGAGATGCTTGCAGATTTATTGCTATCTTTATGTGATTAGCTGCTTTGTTTTGCTTAGTTGGTTATTGAGCAAGTGTTCAAGGTGTTTTTATAGCTTTTAATGCATACAGCTTATGTTGCATTCATCTTGAACTCCAGCCTTAATAGCACAGAGGGCAGCCATCGCCTAGAGTGCAGATGACGTTTGGAGAGCTGTAGTGAGTGGCATGAAATGTAGATTTATTTCTAGAGTCAGCTTGACTCATGACACAGAATATGGATTTATGTTCAGAGCCAGAAGACTCACTATAGTTGCACCAAAGTCAGAGGAGTAAAATACTTGATGCTGCCTCGAATGGGAGTGTCGGTAGTTTGAGAGCTATTTTATTCCTCGGGATCCCAAAGAACCAAGCTTTATTGATATCAGATTTGCTAGCCTATCCTTTGGCACATGCATTGCATTTATGCATTAACCTAGAGACTTCTATGGTTTAGATTATGCGTTTATAAATGCTAGCATGTTATGTTAATTCAAGATGTGAATTAGTTATATGTTTAAATGATGTATATGCATGCTATTTATACTGAGATTTATTCTCACCGGAGCTATCCGGCTGTTGCTTTGTTTGTATGTGTGCATTGCATCAGGTTGGGGCATGATCAAGCTAGAGATGGCTTGGATAGCAGCAAGAACAGATTTAGCAAGTGAGGACTCGGTTTTAAGTAGATGAAATGTATTGTATGCCAACATGTTAGAAAACAGAGATCTTGTACATGTTGTTAGTTGATAAATCCTAGTTTATATTCTCTTGAATTGATGTATTTATGAGATAGGATTTATTTGCCAATGCATGTATATTAATTGACAGCCTTTTTGATGCAGCAGATTTCCAGTATTTTGGAGCCCGCTCGATCGGTTAATATCGACGGATCGAGCGAGGCCTTATTTTGCAAGACAGAGGTTGAGCTTTTTGTTGCTCGCTCGATCGGTAACATTTCACCGATCAGCGAGGCCATTTTTGTTCAGACCCGAGAGCAGAATATTTTGGCTCGCTCGATCGGGCAAGTTTTACCGATCGAGCGAGGGGCTCATTTTAAAAAAAATAAATTTTTTTTTTTTTAGCTCTTGGTTTGAATATTCTTTTAGGCTATGATTAATTGCTTATTAATCGTTTATTGCCCTAAGATGAGATTAGCAACCCGAGGTCCCCACAACAGGTGGTATCAGAGCGTAAAGTCTTGGAGCGTAAAGTCTTGGACTAAGATATAAGTTGAGCGGGATAGATTGAGTCGCATGCATTTATAGTATTGCATGATTATGCTTTACTTGTTTTTGCTTCTTTGTATGCGACTATGATTATTTGATTGAACACTACTTGCTTTATTGAGATCAGAATTACATGCTTATATGCTGATATGTATGCCTGATTTCTTGAATTCATTAGCATAAATGAATTCGTTGCAAGCATGTATTATTGGAAAAAGCATGATATTTTGCAAGTATGTGTTCTAGTCAGAAGCATGAGATTATATGTATGTTATACTGTAATTGTATTTTATAATCCCTGCCATATATATTGCTTCTGTTATCAAATCAGACAGGTTGTGCAGATAGCATAAGAACCTCAGATAGAACAGAATAGCAGATAGCACAGAACAGTGTTGAGGTAAGTATTTGAATTCAGTACACTGAGGAGTATGTTAGTTGAACAACTCCAAAGCTATTGATCACCAACCAGAAAGATACAGCATAGGCTATGTCTAGAAAGGGGTTGAATTGACGAGCTGGATCAGCTGTTCAAGAGAAGCATATTTAGATGAACATAGAATCAGCTTGATTTTATATCAACTCCAGGACTTAGCTAGAAGTTGGTGAAGCCAGAAAAAGTATTGCAATTGTTTGGCAGGTAAGTAAACAGAATTGTTTATTTCCATATATGCTACAAAAGATAGAACAGTAGACTTTGCAGAATAGAAGTACAAGTTGATTTCAAGCCAGAAAAAAAAAAAACAAAATCATGAACCGGTAGTATGAGGCAGAGTTGAATTCTTATTCACGCCTCACAATTATGATCATCACCAGATAGTCCATAGCAGTATAGCTATGCAGCAAGAACAGCAAGAAATAGTGGCAACATCAGCAAAGATTGATTCAATCGCAACGTCAGAAAATGAATAACTATAAGCATAAGTCCCCTAGCTGAAACAGATCAAGAGAATAGTTGAATGACAGATAATTGCTTAGGCAATAAGCAAGTACAGAAAATGCGGCTCAAGTTGTATCAGATAAGAATCTTACAGGTAAGTGAGTTAATTCTAGTTAACCACTTGTATATTGATTATATAGCATACATTCATAGATCAGTGATTTGTTATGCTATAATCTATCTGATGAGCCTTTATTTATTGTATTTGCTGAGATTTTGTCTTTAAGTAGATGGAATGCATGTGCAAGATTAGTTATAGACGATGCAATACAGAATTGAGGAAATAAGATTGAATGTACTGATATCAGATATGGGATATTAAGCTAGAAATTTGTGCAATGGTAAAGCAACAGAAATGTATAGAAATGTATGATATGAGTTTCAGACATAAGATTTTGTTATTTCGGTACTGATTAGATCATGTTGACTGTAGAAGAATGTCAGTAGAAGTCTAGTCGATATACTGAACTAGTACAACATTAACCTAGAATTGACAGCTATGTCAGTGGTTAGAATGTACAGAAATAGTTCAAGCCTATTTCGACTTTTCTATGACATGAATGCAATTCTTTTTAGAGTGGTGTCTAGTACGAAATTATTATGACAACTTGTATAGAAGAGCATTACTTGATCTGAAGAACTTCAGAAACAGCTAGCAGATTGAGTAGAAAAGAATTATGTAGTACCAAAATGATGCTATGACGATAAGTTATGTCGAAAAGATTATATTCGACTATTGTCAGCTCAGAATTAATAAATGAACTCATATCATTAGAGAATCAGAACAATCAGTTACAATTGAGCTATATCTTCAATTTTTCTGAAGCTATTACATCATAGAAATCATGATTCTTGAATTTCTTGATATCGATGCAGAGGTTGTATTCTTTGACCTCGATTGATATTGATTGACTCTTATTTCTTTGCTAGAGTCTACTTTGATTCACTCGCTGTCATTCAGAATATTTGATTTTGACTGACATTTCCTTGAGCGAGTTCCTTTGTTTGGAAATTTGAGAATTCTTGATGATTTGATGTGTTTATTCAGTACATTTTGAAGTATTTGGCTCGTAACTGATAGAAATTCAGATTCAGACCATCAGCAAGATTTATGGGTTTTAGCTAATTGATGGATTTATTGGGTACAGATATGTATTTGTTGTAAGTTTGTGCTTGACAGATATTTAAAAGATCAGAATTGTTGCGATCCAAGCTAAACTTGATTGGTTTGAAAAGATAAAAGCAACATTGATTTTAGATCAAGCAATAGACTATTGATTGAGAATGCAAGATTAAGATAAGAGATAAGACAGCAGAGCAGAACAGATGAATTTTGCAGTGACTAATTGTTGAATTATGCCAAATATTCTAGATATGGAATATCAGATTCTGAAAGAGGCATATGACAACAGATGAATATCCATTCAGTTGTCTAAACATGTATGATTTACATGTAGTATTACTTGGAAATAAGTATTAGTGAAAGAAATGAAAGCAGATACGACAGAATTGACGTTACCAATATTAGAATTCCAGTAAAAGAAGCAGAAAAGAAGAACTCAAGTGAGTTATGTAACAGATTAGTTATATAAAAGTTGAAAGAAGATCAACTTTACGAACAACTTTAGTTCAAATCTACTTGAATCGTCATGATTGTGCAAATTTAGATTTTAGTCGATTTCGACAGATTCAAGAATATGGTGTATTAGATATGATACAACCATAAAAGATAATGGTTATGCATTTAGCAAGATGATCAGATTACAGGAATGAGTGAAATCTATTGTCCAGATAGAGACTTTAGATTGGTTTTCTAGATTGTGGCAGTGATTGTCAGATGTTCTGAGTGTTGGGTTGTATGAGATTTCAGTATACCATCCTCTGATTAGTGGTGTAGTAGCCCATAACCAAAATCAGTAATTGAGGGATTAATCATAATTACTTGGGTAGAGTTCGGAAGCTCCGAAGGCGAGTTCGGAAGCTCCGAACAGGATCGGAAGCTCCGATCGATATTACGTCAGGCATGACGTGTGGTTGGATCGGAAGCTCCGATCAGGACCGGAAGCTCCGATCACCCCTATCCGGAGTCATCAAGTGATATTTTGACACGTGGCAGATCAGGATCTTCGGAAGCTCCGATGACAGGATCGGACGTTCCGATCGAGGTTCGGACGTTCCGATCAAGGATCGGAAGTTCCGATCGTTGTCTATAAATAGAAGGCCGAGACTTCACTTTCATTTGCCAATTCCGAGTTCTCCTTTCCTTTCTAGTCCTTTTGGAGCTGTTCTGGTCTTCTTAGGCTTGGTCCGGGGGTCGGAGAGGCGTTCGGTAGTCGTAGCGGAGTTGTGCCCAAGTTCTGGAGGCATCGACATCAAAGGGCTAACGACGGACGAAGGTATAGCTTTTGCTTCCTATAAATATTTAGGAGTATGCAATAGCTTAGTTAAGGCTTTTAGAGCACTTTGATGATAGTGGTATCATTTGGCAGTGTAGAGCAGACTATAGGCGTGGACCTAGAGTTGGTAGAGCTTTCACTGTTTTGAGGTACGAAAGTACTGTTCGAGATATCCTGACTGAGTATGCATGTATTATGTGACTGCATGATTTATATGCCATGATATTATGCTGCATTCATTTGCATCTTGCTGTATCTCTATCGAGATGTCTGTTAGTAGGGTTGTACCCTATCCTGTTAGTGGATGGACTTCCATCGATTTGGGTCCGGCGTATCCACGATTATCTCGGTATGGGAGCCACCTCCTGAAGCGACGGCACAGCGTGCTACATACCAGGGCCCGGTCTGTCTCTGTTATCTGATCCTTGACCTCGAGTCTATAGGAAGTTCAATTTGCATGCATGTATACTCATACTCTCGTACTGAGCGTTGTATGCTCACGTCTCGTACTCTGTATTTTTCTGGATACCCTATTCCATGGGGCAGGTTTGCGATTGGACGAGGAGGGTGGATCCAGGAGGGGCTAGTCAGTGGTTGGCCAGCTGGAGCTTCGTCTAGGTTTTATTACTGTTGTTTGGGTTTATACAGCTATTCGATTTGGTTGTATATTATTGGATAATTATAGATTCCTTTACTTGGGATTGTATAATGTTATTGGTTTCCGCAGTTTTATTCTGATATCTGTTTTAATTAAGTTAATTGCATGCCTAAGTTCTGTTTAGTAGGTGATCCGGGTAAGGGTCACTACATTTATGGTATTAGAGCATGCAAAAGATTTCTTGGGATTTAGTCTCATCTTGAGGTATTTTTGTAGATGCCAAATCGTGACGACCAGAGTTCTCATGGCAGTGTTGGTGGGCGTTGGGGTGATGCCGACCGGGAGCCTCGTCGAGAACGGCGTCATCGTCATCATGACGACGAGCGTTTCACTGTGCGTCGATTCTTAGCTATGGGTCCTAAGCCCTTAGTTGGAGGTGAGTCTCCGGAGGATGCGGAGAACTGGTTAGACCGCATGGAGACGACTTTTCAGACTTTCCAATGCACCGATGAGCAGAAGATGGAGACCCTTGGCTATCTTCTGGATGGGCGTGCGCGCAGGTGGTGGAGGTTTACTTCTACACCTTTTGTTGCGGCGAGAGGAGTGGCCACCTGGGCCGAGTTTCGCACAGCTTTCCAAAAGCGGTATTTTCCTCCTGCACTCCGACGGTCAAAGGCAGGCGAGCTACTGAGTCTGCGACAGGGAACCATGTCTATCGATGAGTATCAGCAGAGGTTCTTTGATCTGCTATCCTATTGCCCCGAGATTGCTGATAGCTCAGAGAATGAAGTATAATCTGTTTCTTCAGGGCCTTAACCCTGAGATCCATGACCGTGTGGCGGTTGGCGAAGACATGTCCTACGAGGGTTTGGTGAGCCGTTGTCATCAGGCAGAGGACAGCATTCGGCGGAACAGGTCTTTCCCTCAGTCGAGGCCTGCTAGTTCTTTGGGTCCCCGTGCCCAAACTTTCAAGAAGTCTGGATCTTCTTCTTCCTATGGTTCTGGAGGTATTGTCCGTTATGGTAAGAAGGACAAGTGTGATCACTGTGGGAAGAACCATCCATCCGACAAGTGCCGCAGAGCTTCTGGAGCTTGTTTCCGTTGTGGAAAGACTGGTCATATCCGGAGGGATTGTCCACAGTCTGGGGGAGGCGGTTCTGGATCTGGTTCAGGATCGGGTTCTCAGGCCACCGTTCAGCAGAGGTCGCAGGGACAGTCTGCTGGGAGTTCTCATTTGAGGCCACGAGCTTCTGGCCAGGTGTTTGCCCTGAGACATGATCAGGCTGTGGAGGAGAATGAGAAAGTCATCGCAGGTACATTTATGCTTTATGGTATACCTGCTCTTGTACTTATTGACACTGGTGCATCTCATTCCTTCATTTTTGCACGTTTTGTTAAGAGGTATAAGTTACCATGCATTGCACTAGACGTAGTGATGTCTGTTTCTACTCCGACGGGCCAATCTGCTTTGGCTAAGCATCTAGTGATGGGTTGCCCTTTAGAGTTTGAAGGGAACATTCTGTTAGCGAATCTCATGGTCCTGGCGATGGACGACTTTGATTGCATTCTGGGAATAGATGTGCTGACTACCTATCGAGCTTCAGTGGACTGCTATCAGAGATTAGTACGCTTTCATCCGGAAGGGAGTGAGAGTTGGTTTTTCTATGGTGAGGGAGCGCGACCCCCGATGCCTTTGGTATCAGCTTTGAGAGCCTGTCGAGCTCTAGAGTCTGGCGGGGAAGGCTACCTTATCTATGCAGTTGATTTGTCCGCTGAGAGTATTGGGATAGAGAGCATTCCTGTTGTGGATGAATTTCCAGATGTGTTTCCTGATGAGATTCCGGGTTTTCCTCCTGCTAGGGAAGTCGAGTTTGGCATAGAGTTGATGCCGGGTACTTTGCCTATTTCTAGAGCACCGTATCGTCTGGCTCCGTCAGAGATGCGTGAGTTAAAGAATCAGCTACAGGATCTTTTGGACAAGGGGTACATTCGTCCTAGTGTATCTCCTTGGGGAGCTCCTGTTCTCTTCGTAAAGAAGAAGGATGGGTCGATGCGGCTGTGCATTGACTATCGGCAGCTGAATCGAGTCACTGTGAAGAACAAGTATCCGTTGCCTCGTGTTGATGACTTGTTTGACCAGCTGCAGGGCACATCAATTTACTCCAAGATTGACTTGAGATCTGGGTATCATCAGTTGAGAGTCCGTGATCAGGACGTAGCCAAGACTGCATTCCGTACTCGCTATGGGCATTACGAGTTCCTAGTGATGCCATTTGGTTTGACTAATGCGCCGGCTATATTCATGGATCTGATGAACCGTGTCTTCAGGGAGTATTTGGACAAGCTTGTCGTGGTCTTTATTGACGACATCCTGGTTTATTCGCGTAATACGGAAGAGCATGTTTCTCACTTGCGGTTGGTGCTGCAGACTCTTCGAGATGAGCAATTGTACGCCAAGCTGAGCAAGTGTGCGTTCTGGATGGATAGAGTGGTTTTTCTTGGCCATATCATATCCAGGGAGGGGATTTCTGTTGATCCAAGCAAGATTGAAGCGGTACTTAATTGGTCGCGTCCGACGACAGTTGCTGAGATCCGTAGTTTTCTGGGTCTAGCAGGGTATTATCGTCGCTTCATTCTGAACTTCTCTCAGTTAGCTCGACCGTTGACGCAGCTTACCCGCAAGGGTGTGGATTTTGAGTGGTCCTCCGAGTGTGAGGAGAATTTCCGTGAGCTTCGACGGCGGTTGACTTCTGCGCCGGTGTTAGCATTACCGTCAGGATCTGGAGGGTATGTAGTTTACACGGATGCTTCTCTTCAGGGGTTAGGTTGTGTCTTGACTCAGAATGGGCATGTGATCGCATACGCTTCTAGACAGCTGAAGCTTCACGAGGACAACTACCCAGTCCATGATTTGGAATTGGCAGCCATTGTGTTCGCTTTGAAGATCTGGCGTCATTATCTTTATGGCGAGAAATTTGAGATCTTCACCGACCATAAGAGTCTCAAGTATTTGTTCACTCAGGCAGAATTGAACATGAGACAGAGACGTTGGATGGACTTGCTTAAGGACTATGATTGCGAGATTAAGTACCATCCGGGAGCTGCTAATCTCACCGCTGATGCTTTGAGTCGCAAGGTGCGACTATCCGCACTTCAGACTTGTTCGATGTCTAGTGCGATCAGTGACTGTTGTACTTCAGGTTTTACCTTCAAGCATAAGAAAGGTATGCAGAGTATCCAGATGTTTGCGATATTATCTGAGCCAGCCTTGTATTCGCGGATCCGAGATGCTCAGATGTCTGATTCAAAGACCCAGCGTTTAGCTCGTCTAGCTAACGAGGGTAGCTCGTCTAGATTTCATTATCAGTCAGATGGCTTTCTGTGTTTGTCTGGTAGGCTTGTGATTCCACAGGATGAAGAGTTGCGAGAGGAGATTTTATCTCAGGCACATCGCACTAAGTTGAGTATTCATCATGGGAGCAACAAGATGTACAAGGATCTACGTACTCGTTTCTGGTGGAAGGGAATGAAACGCAGTGTTTATCAGTTTGTTTCGAGATGTTTGGTGTGTCAACAGGTCAAGGCAGAGCACCGACGACCTGGAGGATTGCTTCACAGTCTGCCTATTCCTGAATGGAAATGGGAGTTTATCACTATAGACTTTGTGACCCATTTGCCGGTATCCCCGAGGAACTGTGATGCTATCTGGGTTGTGGTGGACCGACTCACCAAGTCAGCGCATTTCATTGCCTATAGCCGAGAGTACTCTGTGGATCGCATGGCACGGATGTACATTCAGGAGATCGTCCGACTTCATGGAGTGCCTGTGAGCATTGTCAGCGATCGGGACCCCAGGTTTACTTCTAGATTCTGGGGGAGTGTTCAGCGTGCGATGGGTACTACTCTCAGTTTGAGTACAGCCTATCATCCAGAGACTGATGGTCAGTCAGAGCGCACTATCCGTACGTTAGAGGATATGCTTAGAGCATGCGTCATGGATTTTGGTTCAGCCTGGCAGGATCATTTGCCGTTGATCGAGTTCGCTTACAACAACAGCTATCACACTAGTATTGGGATGTCACCTTTTGAAGCGTTGTATGGGCGACGTTGTCGTACTCCACTCTTCTGGGAAGAAGTGGGGGAGAGACAGGCTGAAGGACCGGAGTTTATCCAGCAGGCGATAGACATTGTTGATCAGATCAAGAAACAGATTAAGACTGCCCAGGATCGTCAGGCCAGTTATGCTAATATCAAGCGTAGGCCTTTGCAGTTCGAGGTCGGGGAGAGTTTCTGAGAGTGTCACCTTTCCGCAAGATTCTCAGGTTTGGCCTTAAGGGCAAGTTATCTCCCAGATTTATCGGTCCGTTTGAGATCTTGGAGAGTATTGGCGATTTGGCTTATCGACTAGCATTGCCACCGCATCTATCCAGCATTCACGACGTGTTCCACGTATCTCTGTTGCGACGGTATGTGGCGGATGAATCTCATATTCTGCAGCGATCTGAGGTTCAGGTAGACAAGGATTTGACTTATGTTGAGAAACCTCTTCGCATCCTTGATTATAAGGATAAGGTTTTACGGAACAAAGTCATTCCTTTGGTTTTAGTTCAGTGGCAGCGCCGAGGCACTGAGGAAGCTACTTGGGAGCTTGAGGACAGGATGCGTAAAGACCATCCTGAGTTGTTTTGATTTCATTCTTTAAGTTGTATTCAGTTGCAAACTCTGTAAACGTTTGATTTGAATAAAGAATGTTCTGATTTCTGTATTTGCATTCGGTACTTAAGATCTGATTTCGAGGACGAAATATCTTAAGTGGGGGAGAATGTAGTAGCCCATAACCAAAATCAGTAATTGAGGGATTAATCATAATTACTTGGGTAGAGTTCGGAAGCTCCGAAGGCGAGTTCGGAAGCTCCGATCAGGATCGAAAGCTCCGAACAGGATCGGAAGCTCCGATCGATATTACGTCAGGCATGACGTGTGGTTGGATTGGAAGCTCCGATCAGGACCGGAAGCTCCGATCACCCCTATCCGGAGTCATCAAGTGATATTTTGACACGTGGCAGATCAGGATCTTCGGAAGCTCCGATGACAGGATCGGACGTTCCGATCGAGGTTCGGATGTTTCGATCAAGGATCGGAAGTTCCGATCGTTGTCTATAAATAGAAGGCCGAGACTTCACTTTCATTTGCCAATTCCGAGTTCTCCTTTCCTTTCTAGTCCTTTTGGAGCTGTTCTGGTCTTCTTAGGCTTGGTCCGGAGGTCGGAGAGGCGTTCGGTAGTCGTAGCGGAGTTGTGCCCAAGTTCTGGAGGCATCGACATCAAAGGGCTAACGACGGACGAAGGTATAGCTTTTGCTTCCTATAAATATTTAGGAGTATGCAATAGCTTAGTTAAGGCTTTTAGAGCACTTTGATGATAGTGGTATCATTTGGCAGTGTAGAGCAGACTATAGGCGTGGACCTAGAGTTGGTAGAGCTTTCACTATTTTGAGGTACGAAAGTACTGTTCGAGATATCCTGACTGAGTATGCATGTATTATGTGACTGCATGATTTATATGCCATGATATTATGCTGCATTCATTTGCATCTTGCTGTATCTCTTTCGAGATGTCTGTTAGTAGGGTTGTACCCTATCCTGTTAGTGGATGGACTTCCATCGATTTGGGTCCGGCGTATCCACGATTATCTCGGTATGGGAGCCACCTCCTGAAGCGACGGCACAGCGTGCTACATACCAGGGCCCGGTCTGTCTCTGTTATCTGATCCTTGACCTCGAGTCTATAGGAAGTTCAATTTGCATGCATGTATACTCATACTCTCGTACTGAGCGTTGTATGCTCACGTCTCGTACTCTGTATTTTTATGGACACCCTATTCCATGGGGCAGGTTTGCGATTGGACGAGGAGGGTGGATCCAGGAGGGGCTAGTCAGTGGTTGGCCAGCTGGAGCTTCGTCTAGGTTTTATTACTGTTGTTTGGGTTTATACAGCTATTCGATTTGGTTGTATATTATTGGATAATTACAGATTCCTTTACTTGGGATTGTATAATGTTATTGGTTTCCGCAGTTTTATTCTGATATCTGTTTTAATTAAGTTAATTGCATGCCTAAGTTCTGTTTAGTAGGTGATCCGGGTAAGGGTCACTACAAGTGGACTATCAGATGTGATTATCCAGATTTCCGAGGATATGCTCAGAACTAGAGTACTAGATTCGGTACTAATTGATTGATTATGTGCCACTTGATTACTATGATTCCTGTAAGAGCTCTTGAATAGCTATAAAGACAGTATTTTGATGATTGATTGATCAGAAACACAGAAATGTCTTTATATAGAAATGATCTTTCAGAACTATCAGCTATTTGACCAGCTATGAGTCAAGAAATGATAGAGAATGTGAAGATTGTTTTGAACAGAAATAGAACAGCAGTGACTGAGCTAGAAAATGGGCAACAGATATAGATATTTGAAGCCTGAGCAGAATGATCAATTCAAAAATTGTTTATCGAGCATCAGTAGATTTAGAAAGAAATTTCAGAATTGATTTCTATGAGTATTTGATCTAGCTTATTGATTAATACTCAAGCATGAAGTATCAGATAGATGAATTGTTATCCATATGCATTGGCTGAAGAATATCAGCTAGAACATGTATGTGTATTCAATTCAGATGCAACAGAAGTTGATAAAATTGTAAGCAAGACAAAGTAATTGATGCAGAGTTAGATCACAAGAAAGAGCAACTTAGATATAAGTTGACTCAGTGATTATATGTGAATGCGAATTGATAGGATTGCAGAAGCAATCAGAAAGAAGATTAAGCTATGATAGAAGAGAAGATATCAGAATAGGTATCGATAGCTCAGAGAATTGAAGTTAGTATTACTTCAGTCAGCTACACAGCCTACAAGAATTAGCAGTAAGATCGATGCGATTTCGAGGACGAAATCATTCCTTAGAGGGGAGGAAATGTAAGGTCCGTAAATATTAAGTTCTTAATGACGGGATTTAAGATTTAAATTCCGGATATGATAAAATATTTATTTGAAGAAGTTAAAAAATGTGGAATTGCAATTTCGGGTCAGAAATATTTAATTTGAGGATTTTTGGATTTTAAGAAGTTTATTATCCGAAATTCTTAAATTAAAAGATTAAAAATATTTGCAATTGATATTTATGGAATTTAAGATGTGAATTCCAAGATGATAAATATCAAGAATGAATTTGAGGATAAAATCCGAGAAAGGACCAATTTGCAAATATTGAGCAATTCAGGGACTAAAATGCAATAATGTCCGAAATGATTTAATTTTAATCCAAGAATATTTAATTTGAGAATATTTAGAGTTTAGACTTGAATTCTAATAATCTTAAATTATTTAGGATTGAAATTGAATTAAATCGCTTGTTCAGGGACTGAATTGCAATTAGGCCAAAGTTTAGGGGCCAAAATGCAAATAAGTGGATATATATTTATGTTTAAACGTGGGAATCAGATTAAGTCACCCACAAATCCAGAAATGGCCGAGAGAGATGAGAAAAGGGTTCCCAAAGCCATTTTCAACCCTTTTTAAGCTCCGATATCTTTTGATCCGCCCGGTAGAATTTCCGATTGATCGTATATTTGCGATCACAGCTTTGAGTGCTACGTTTTGACGTAAGTTTTATGAAGTTCTAACATGTTTGAATTTTAAGTTGTTGTTAGAATTAAGATTTGATTGTATGAATATGTTCTCGCATATACGACGATAGCATATCTAAGACGGATCGAGAAAAGATCGTCGTTTGAACATGTTTCCGATTTTTGAAAGATTTATTCAAAATCTGAATATTGGGGTTTATATTCACGTGACTTTTTTGTTGGAATTGGTGATGATAATATATTGTATAGATGACAATATTGATGTTTAAGCTTTTGGAACGATCGAAATCGTATCGTTACGCCGCCGGTTCAAGATTTTGAATTGTTATTCATTCTATATGTCTAGAGCTCATATTCAAGTGTTTAGTGGATGAATTGAATATGTGGTTATATTTAGAATGAAGGTATAATGATATTTGAATCGAAAGAATTATCGAAGTCGAATAGTTGCGACGTCGGTTTGAATTCCGATTGTATTAGTCAGATTTGAAATGTATCAGCTTTAAAGAAACATCGATTCAGATTGGAAATTGATGTTTAGATATGTTATACATTATTTCAGATTTGAATTGAAGCTTATCGAAGTTGAATTGATGAGTTCGAGTTTGTATGACTTGAAGTGTTTGAAGTTGAATCAAGAATACCTTCAAGTAGCACTGATTGAAATGAGCAGAATTTGATGTCAGATTTGGACAGCTTGTAGTTGATCAAGAATTAGATGACAGAGTGTCAGCTATTTGAATCAGAAATGCAGGCATGAATAGACATTAATAAGATGGGCAGAATAACTCGAGATTGTTTTGCTTATCGAGTTTCCTAAAATCACATACTTGCCTGTTTTTATATATGTTATGGTGTACGTTTACATAAATGGGATAGATTATTCAGGATAGCTATTTTCTTGAATTTCCCAGAACATTTATGTAAATGTTTACCTGCGTAAGCTGATTTGTATTATTTGCTGTATTGAACATGTTTTACATGTTTTATGAGATGCTTGCAGATTTATTGCTATCTTTATGTGATTAGCTGCTTTGTTTTGCTTAGTTGGTTATTGAGCAAGTGTTCAAGGTGTTTTTATAGCTTTTAATGCATACAGCTTATGTTGCATTCATCTTGAACTCCAGCCTTAATAGCACAGAGGGCAGCCATCGCCTAGAGTGCAGATGATGTTTGGAGAGCTGTAGTGAGTGGCATGGAATGTAGATTTATTTCTAGAGTCAGCTTGACTCATGACACAGAATATGGATTTATGTTCAGAGCCAGAAGACTCACTATAGTTGCACCAAAGTCAGAGGAGTAAAATACTTGATGCTGCCTCGAATGGGAGTGTCGGTAGTTTGAGAGCTATTTTATTCCTCGGGATCCCAAAGAACCAAGCTTTATTGATATCAGATTTGCTAGCCTATCCTTTGGCACATGCATTGCATTTATGCATTAACCTAGAGACTTCTATGGTTTAGATTATGCGTTTATAAATGCTAGCATGTTATGTTAATTCAAGATGTGAATTAGTTATATGTTTAAATGATGTATATGCATGCTATTTATACTGAGATTTATTCTCACCGGAGCTATCCGGCTGTTGCTTTGTTTGTATGTGTGCATTGCATCAGGTTGGGGCATGATCAAGCTAGAGTTGGCTTGGATAGCAGCAAGAACAATTTTAGCAAGTGAGGACTCGGGTTTTAAGTAGATGAAATGTATTGTATGCCAACATGTTAGAAAACAGAGATCTTGTACATGTTGTTAGTTGATAAATCCTAGTTTATATTCTCTTGAATTGATGTATTTATGAGATAGGATTTATTTGCCAATGCATGTATATTAATTGACAGCCTTTTTGATGCAGCAGATTTCCAGTATTTTGGAGCCCGCTCGATCGGTTAATATCGACGGATCGAGCGAGGCCTTATTTTGCAAGACAGAGGTTGAGCTTTTTGTTGCTCGCTCGATCGGTAACATTTCACCGATCGAGCGAGGCCATTTTTGTTCAAACGCGAGAGCAGAATATTTTGGCTCGCTCGATCGGGCAAGTTTTACCGATCGAGCGAGGGGCTCATTTTAAAAAAAATAAAAAAAAAAATTTTTTTAGCTCTTGGTTTGAATATTCTTTTAGGCTATGATTAATTGCTTATTAATCGTTTATTGCCCTAAGATGAGATTAGCAACCCGAGGTCCCCACAGTGGCGGAACCTAGTAAATATTAGTAAGTACAAAAAAGTTCATTTTCTAAATTAAATGATCGATATATTCAATGAACTCGATCGATATTATTCCAGTCTTATACAACTGAGTACTAGAGACAGAAGAAATTTAATTGATGAAAGAAAATCAAATTAATTAGAATTAAAATTTCAGCATACAAATTAACTTGCATGATCACAGCATGAAAGACGACTAATCGAATCAAACAAAAATGGCAGCGCATAAATTTCACTTAATTGAAAAAAATTATAAAAGTAGAAAATTACCACTTCATGAAGCTAGTAACATAACCGACAATGATCGATATATTCAATTAACTCAATATTATTCCAGTCTTGTACAACTGATCAGTAGAGACAGAAGAAATTAAATTGATGAAACAAAAACAAAATCAAATTTAAATTTGAGCACAAATGAAGTTGCATGATCAAAGTTGTCATGCAAGACTGATTAAGAATATCAAATGATGATCAAACAATAATGCATGGGAAATGAAAGGTACTTGAAAGAAGTACTTCTTGAATTCAGCCTCCGATGGATGGATGAATTTAATTAATTAGTTCACCAAATTGCATTTTGTCCTGATCTCACCCTTATCAGTTCCGGTGAGCACGTCGATTTTGCCCATCTTCACCATGGCGGCGGCGAACTTGGTAGCCCATGTGTATCCATATTGAGCATTGTTCAACACGATTTTCTTGGTTAAAGGGCTGTTATACAAGGTTTGGTCCGAGGTGAAAAGACCCTTGTTGAGCTTCAAACCCACGTAGTACTTGTTGTCCAAAATCTTAGGGGTCAAAGAATCAAGATTGGTTGTAGGGTTTACTGTTGTGGTCCCATTAACCGGGGAGGACAGATTGTTTTCAAGAATGCTGCATACTTGGGGTCTAGGGTCGGGTCGACGGTCGGGTATAGACGAGTGGAGAAGGAAGTGCAGTGCGAAATGCCGATGGAGTGAGCGCCGGAGAGTGTGACCATTTCATCAAGGGTCAGCCCTTTTCTGGCGAAGTTGTCTCTGAGAGCTGTGGCATTGAAGAATGGTGGGGGAAGGTTCAGAAGGGGATCCAGTATTAAGGAGACGTTCCCGTCGCGCCGACCGGACGGGACTTGGTAGTATATGTTCCCCACTTTCCATGCACTATCACGAGCTGCGAATGCGAGAATGTCCGCACAGGAAACGACGCCGGGCATCGGATCTCCAGTTCGGCTTTGGCGGCATCTATGATCTCGAAGCCCCGCAGGCTTCCCTTGTTTGGGATGCTTTCCTTTTCGGAATTTGGTCCATCCAACAGCACAGAAGCATCACATCCCTATAAAATTAAATTATATATATATATCCATGAGCTAATTAAGATCAAATATATATATTATTATTGAAAAACAACAAACATCTAAGATGATCATTAAAATTAATATATATATATTTATATCCTACTTACCCGGACGAAGCAATCGTGGAAATGCAACCTTATAATGCCAGCAGCAAGGCCAGGGTTAAGCCTAACGAATTTGCTCACGTACTTCTGCACTATGAATTCTGCCGGAGGACAAGACTGACTGTAAAATCCCACCCTAAATGGTGACTGCAACTTCAGCGGCACCGCATAAACCGAACAAGATAAAATGAATAATGTGATAAATGTGATCAGTAATTTGCTGCTACTGTAATTTTTAGCCATTTTTGTGTGTGTATATATATATATCAGGTTCTTGAGATATATATATTTCTAGTGTAAAATGGGATGGAATATGGAGAATTGATTGCTTAGTATTTATAAGCGAGACATTTTGGTTTTTAAAAGGACCGACTTGTGTGGATGTCACAAGTTTCAATTTCTTATAGGCTTAAATCTGAGCTGGATCCCCTCCAACTTAATTGTTTATTCTTTTATAACTATTTGAATTCTTCTTACTCATGAATCCTATATTTTTATTTTAGTTGGAGTTATTGGGTAGCACTATCTCTGATTATATATTATTGTACGTTTAATTATATAAACGAATAAAGATATATCAATTTGAGGAATGTTTCTTCCGCACAGACTATATGTATGTCAACCAATTTTTTTTTAAAACTTTTGGAATATATCATGCTTGCACATTTAGCTTTGACTCTTTAGATTAATATTCCTTGAACTTTGATTGTTTTAATTGGAGTTATTGGGTAATGCCCGGTTATTCCATTGTAATAAACATAAATTTTGGAAAATTTTTGAACAATTTATTTAAGAAGAATAAATGAACATTTTTTAATTAAAATCAAATAATTAGACAGTATTCGACAGTATTTAGGGAGCGTTTATGTAGTGACCCGTCCCAGATGATCACCTACTTAACATAACTAATAACATGCGGTCAATTAAACAAAAACATAATAAAATAAAACAGCGAAAACAACTTAATTATTACAACCCAGTCGAAAGACTACAAATACCCAAAAATATAATATAACCGTATCGAAAAACGGTATGAATAAACCAACTGAAGGAAACCAGAATACCACTCCTCGGAAAAGCTGCAGCCTCTGCCTCGTTGATCGCTCCCGCTAGGTCCGTCCAATATAAGGTTTGCCCTGTGGAATTGGGTGTTAAAGAAATACAAACGAGGACGTGAGCGATAACAACACTCAATACGAAAGTATGAGTATACACATATTATGAGTAAATGAATGCAAATGTACAGGGTAACGGAAAACTATCACGGACAAACTCTGCTTAGTCAGGAAGGCGTCGTGGTAAGTAGCATGCTGGACCGTCGCATAAAACGGTGGCTCTGATACCAGAATACTCCATGAATATAGGTGAACTGATCCCGTACTAGCTGGTCCAACCATCTACTAAGAAATAAGGGACTGAGCGACCCCAATATAGGCTTATATCAAGGGTACATTCTCAACATAAAATACATATGCACCATAATAATCGTGACATAATATGTGCACATAAAACATGCCAGATAAACATGCAAAACATATAACATGCATACTCAACTAATAAATCTCGGATAGTACATTCGTACATCTAACCATCAACCTAGCAACTCTGCAGGCTCACAAGTCCAAGCCTATAAGCAAGTAATTATCATATCATTTATAGCTTACTAGCAACCTTAACTAGACTAATAGCTACTTCAAAAAGCTACTAGGAGTCTATACTTGTACATGCTTCCGTCGTCAGCCCGTTGCTGTCGACGACCTTGTCTCTTGGACACAGATCCACAACTATCTCGGAATCGCCCTGCTTGTAAGATCCGAAAATATTAAGTTCTTAATTACGGGATTTAAGATTTAAATTTTGAATAAGAGAGAAAATATGAATTTAAGAATGTATGGAAAATTAGAGATTTCAATTTCGGGTCAGAAATATTTAATTTGAGGATTTTCGGATTTTAAGATTTTAATATCCGGAATTCTTAAATTAAAAGATTAAAAATATTTGAATTGATATTTATGGAATTTAAGATGTGAATTCCAAGATGATAAATATCAAAGATTGAATTTGAGGATGAAATCCGAGCAAGGACCCATTTGCAAATATTGAATTTCAAGGACTAAAATGCGATAAGTTTCGAAATGATTTAATTTTAATCCGAGAATATTTAATTTGAGAATATTTAGAGTTTAGAATTAAATTCTATTATTCTTAAATTATTTAGGATTGCAATTGAATTCAATCGCTTGTTCGAGGACTAAATTGCAATTAGCCCAAAGTTCAGGGACTAAAGTGCAAATAGGTCAATATATATCTCTTTTGTCTTAGAATTCACGTGAGATATCAGAATTCCCAGCCAAGAAAACCGAGAAGGAGGGAGAAAGGGTTCCAAGCCAAATTTTGATCTTTCAACTCCGATATCTTTTGATCCGCCCGGTAGAATTTTCGATTGAACATATATTTGCGATCACAGCTCCGAGTGCTTCGTTTTGACGTAAGTTTTATCAAGTTCTACCATATTTGAATTTTATGATGTTTTTAGAATTAAGATTTGATTGTATAAACATGTTCTAGCATATACGACGATAGCATATCTAAGACGGATCGTGAAAAGATCGTCGTTTGAACATGTTTTCGATTTTTGAAAGATTTGTCAGAAATATGATTTTTAGGGGTTGCATATTTCGAAATTCAGCTGAAGAATTGGTGATGATATTTGAATGATATGATTATCTTAATGCTGTTAATGCCTTTGGGATTGTCGAAATCGTATCGTTACGCCGTCGGTTCAAGATTTTGAATTGTTATGCATTCTCAATGTCTAGAGCTCATCTTTAAGCTTATTGTGGATGAATAAATATGTGATTATGTTGGGAATGAAGATATAATGATATTTGAATCGAAAGATTTATCGGACTCGAATAGTTGCGACGCCGGTTTGAATTTCGATTGTCTTAGCAAGATTTGAACTGAATAAGCTTTAATGAAACATCGATTCAGATTTGAACTTGATGTTTAACTATGTTATAAACCATTTCAGATTTGAATTGAAGATTATCGAAGTCGAATCGACGAGTTCGAGTTCGAATGACTTGAAGTGTTTGAAGTTGAATCAAGAATACCTTCAAGTAGCACTGATTGAAATGAGCAGATTGTATGACCGATTTGGCTAGCTTTGAGATGATCAGCATTGGCAACATATTCAAGATGTTTGAATCGCAATGAAAGGTATGAATAGACATTAATAAGATGGGCAGAATAACTCGAGATTGTTTATGATTATCGAGTTGCCTAAAATCACATACATGCATGTTTTAATATATGTTATTGTTTACGTTTACATAGATGGGATAGATTATTCAAGATAGCTATCTTCTTGAATTCCCAGAATATTTATGTAAATGTTTACTTATTTAATTTGATTTATAGTATTTTCTGTATTGAACATGTTTTACATATATTATGTGATGCTTACAGATTTGTCAATATCCTTATGTGATTAGATGCTTTGATTGCTTTGTTGGTTTAATTGAGTAAGTGTTCAAGGTGTTTTATAGCATTTAATGCATACATAACATGTTGCATTCATCTTGAACTCCAGCCTGTAAAGCACAGAGCGTTGAAAGGCCTAGAGTGCATATGACGTTTGGAGGGCTTTAGTTGAGTGGCACGGAATATAGACTTACTTCTAGAGCCAGAAGACTCACTATAGTTGCACCAAAGTCAAGGGAAATGAAGTATTCAACTTCACCTCGATTGGGTGAGTTGGTGTTTGTTGAAGATTTTATTTCCCCGGGATCCCAGAACTACGATTTATTGATATCAGATTTGATAGTCTATTCCTTGGCACATGCATTGCATTTATGCATTAACCTAGAGATTTCTATGGTTTAGAATATGCGTTTATAAATGCTAGCATGTTATGTTATTATGTAACGTTCATGATATGAATGAGTTATATGCTTAAATGATGTATATGCATGTTATTCATACTGAGATTTATTCTCACCGGAGTTATCCGGCTGTTGCTTTGTTTGTATGTGTGCATTGCATCAGGTTGGGGCATGATCAAGCTAGAGTTGGCTTGGATAGATCGAGAAGAGTCATAGCATGTAGTGACTCGGGTTTTAAGCAGATGATATGTATTGTTAATAACATGTTAGAAGACAAAGAATCTTGTGCATGTTTCTATTTGGTAAATCCTAGTTTATATTCAAGAATGGATGTATTTGAATGTTAGGATTAATTTGTCAATGCATGTATAGTATTTAGCAGCTTGTTAAAGAGTATATTTATGCATGTTCCATGGTTGACAATAAGAGTGTTTCCTGCAGATTTTCTGGAAATACAGCTCGCTCGATCGGTAGGATTTCACCGATCGAGCGAGGCCTTTATTTTGCAAAACAGAGGGTTGAGATTTTATGCCCGCTCGATCGGTAAAGTTTCACCGATCGAGCGAGGCCAATATGGATGCAGACCCAAGAGTTTTTACTTTGTGCTCGCTCGATCGGTAGAGTTTACCCGATCGAGCGGGGCCTTCTTTAAAAAAAAATAAATTTTTTTTAGCTCTTGGTTTGAACAATCTTTTATTACATGATTAATTGTCTATTAATCGTTAATTGCCCTAAGATGAGATTAGCAACCCGGGTCCCCACACTGCTAGTGCCCGACCCTCGAACGAATGGCTAGGACGCCCAAGAATACACTAGATAAGATAGGGAAAAGTGTGAAATGAGCTAGGATAAATGATCTCGGATGACCTATTTATAGGCATCGATCGGATGTTTCGATCCCTGCATGAATGCCACGTTCCAAACTGTGAACGTCGGAAGCTCCGATCCCCACTTCGGACCTTCCGATCCCATGCATGCAGTGATGTGTCCAAAGCCTCTTGACACTTAAGTATACGTCCTAGTTTGGACCCTCTGATCCATGGTTCAGACCTTCCGAACTCCCACGTGTCGGTACTTCATTGCCACCTCACACTCGATATGCATTACTTAACACTAATCGGACCTTTTGATCTGAGTTTGGACCTTCTGAATTCTTCCTCTGCATCCGATCTTGGCTTGAACAGTTCAATGCTTCCGAACTCATCATCTTTGGACCTTCTGAACCCTTTGGTGGTTCCGAAGTCTGGAAATCATATTCTGAACTTGATTATGCCATTGATTTTTTTTTAATATTAATAACCTTTAATCTTTTTTAATATTTAACCAATTTAAATTGGTCATCAGGTTACTACAGTTTAAAATCAATAAAAAATTTATTCTTTATTTTCATTACAAAAAAAAAAAAAAATTGATATATATTTCTTCACCCTAGATCTTTCCTTCCGTTCCTCTTCAATTTAAATAATGACTCCAAGCGAGTCGCGTGTTGATTCTGGTTCTTCAAAAATAATTATGATATTTTGATAAATATATTAAAATCGTTACTGACACTCTAATAATTAACCCTTATATTCATTCAAATAAATGAATGAAGAGATGCATTCTCTAATAAGGGTATTTTGTTATTAAAATGTCAATATGAGATCGATCAATCATTAACTTATCAAATAATCTGCTTTAAATTTTAAGATTTATTTCAAAATACCTAATTTAAAAATAGACCTACTCTAAAAATTAATTAAGACGGAGGGGTTCAGAACAATTGCATTAATAAGGTTAGGGTTAACCTGGAGTTTATGCATTGTGCACCTAAAGATAACAATTGCGGGTTTACATATCATAAAAAAATCATATAAATAGTACCTTAAATTAAATATCATTTTAATGTTAAAAATAAGCTCAAGGGTTTCATAACAATTACACTAATTAAAATCGGCTTATATACAGACAATTTTATGTTCTATCCAATTAATTCAAAGGAATTGAACAAAATAACACCCTAAATTACAATAAGTAGGTCTTTTGTGACGTTCTTACAGATCATACTGGTTGATTATGATCCATATATGTATTGAAAAATAATATTTTTCATGAATCAAGTGGGTCCAAAGACCCGTTGCACAAAATTGATCCGTGAAACGGTCTTATAGGAGTTTTTGTGAATTTCAATTAAGAATAAGGGTGATCATGGTGTAGTTTGGTCGGATTTGTCATAAAATTGTGAAATTGAATTGCCATGTGCGATTTGTTAGAAATACTTTTAAAAATCACAGTTTTTAAAATAAAATAGGATGTGTGATTTTGGGCGCCTTTTGGTCAGTTAGGCGGTTTTTAGAGTTACTATCACGCACCGATCCCTCGCCCGTGCTTGCGGGACTGCACAGTGAGCCCTATAGCAACTACTTTGCATTCGTCATTGATAAGTACATTTTGTATGCATAAGTTCGTGATATTTTTATGTTATTTTGTGTGCATTCATATTGTTTTGTGTGTTTTTATGTATTTTATTGTATTCATGTGTATTTCACTCTCCAGATTTTCTTTGTAGGAAAAATAAAAATTAAAAGAGTTTTGAAGATAAGAGAAGAGAAGAAAAGAAAAAAAAAAGTAAAAAAAAAGAAGAAAAAAACAAGCGCTAAAGAAGTTGGTTGCACAACATGTAGTGCAAACGCACAACATGTAGTGCAAACGGAGAAAATAAGCGCGTTAGCGCATGGAAAAGCAGGCATGAGAAAGCGCAATCGCGCAACAATGCAAGGTGTTTAGTGCATGAAGTTGGCGCTGAAAAGAGGAGCAATCGCGCAACAATGCAAAGTGTTCAGCGCATGAAGAAAATTAGAACACGCGCAAGCAAGCTTTACACCTCGCGCAAGCGTGAAGAGAATTTCAGAGATTTGAGGGCAGGTCGCACGCGAGCGAGCTTATGCCAGGCGTGCATGCGAGAGGAGTTAAAGCACTGTCTTGAAGGCTTGCGCGCGAGCGCGATATTTTTCAGGCGCGAGCTCGTGTTCCGACGTCAGAATTATTTTGAGAATTATATTTCATGAAGGAAACAAATTGATACAGGATCCAGACACTATAAATAGGAGATTTTAATATTTTTCAAGGGTTCCAGAATTTCAGACGCAGTCAACGTGGGAGGCGGCTACTGCTTGGGAGAAGATTTTCTCTTCTTTTCTTTTATTTTCTTTTGATTTTTTATGATTAAAAACCTTGTTTAAATCATGAATTTATTTATTGAATAGTTTTCTATTTCGATCAAGGCCACGTGATTGGGCCAGACAATTTATGTAGAAAAATTGATTTGTTTATTTGAGATTTTCAGACTTGATTTTCTTTTATTGATTATCGAATTTATATTTGTCTTGTGAATTTCTTGGCCAGTTATTTTCTTGCATGTTAATTGATTCTAATTCGACAGATGAGGTTTCGATTTTGATCACTTCGATATTCAACATAGTGTAAAATTGACTAGAAATAGAATTCGGTTTCATTATGCGGTTTGGCTGTAAACTAAATTTTCACAGTTCGTCATGCATTCAAATTTGATTATAATTACGAAAGATTAATCCGTCAATATTGGAATATGTTTGATTGTTCTAGAAATAGTCTTTTGAACAAATTAGGAAATTTTCCGTGAATTAAGATTAAGTCCGAGTCTTAAATCGACTGCTTGTTACATGAATTGTTTGGTACCTACGTGTGTCACTGATCGAGCTTTTTCCAAATTGAATTCAACCTTTAATCTCTGCTGCGTTTTAGTGAATTTAATTTTTTTGCAATTTTATTTACTAGTTTAAAATCTGAAATCGCTCTTTTTGATTAGTCTAGATTAAGTAAAAATAATAATATATTGGTAGTCATATTTATACAGTCCATGTGGATTCGATACTTAGACTCTCTGTCCACTTTAATATTACTTGACCTAGTGCACTTGCTAGTTGATACCGATTTAGCTGGTCAGTCATCGCTTTACTAAAATGATCAACCCAAATTGCTATAGAAGTCCATTGTAGCCCATATAAACTCATAAATCTTTCATTTTTCCCATGTGAGACAGGAGTAACACAATCACTCCTCTTTCAGAAGACGACTTCTTCGTCGCAACCTGACCTTTGATCCACTAGGACCGAGAATCTAGAGATGGCTCCTACAGGTTCAAGAGATGGGGTATCACAATCACTCCTTCTTCAGAAGGCGACTTCTTCATCGCGACCCGACCTTCGATCCACCAGCACCAGGAATCTTGAGATGACTCCTACTGGTTCAAGAGTTGGCTCCCATCCACGTAGCACATATTTTCTGGGGTCGGCCAGCTGGTGACCGTCTCTGATACCATTCTGTCACGTCTCGAGCTCTAGCCTGCGCGACTGCACAATGAGTCCCTATAGCAGCTACTTTGTATTCGTCTTCGCTTTACGAAAATAATTAGCTAATGTTGCTATAAAAGTTCATTGTATCATATTATAAATTTATTTTAAATCTTTCATTTTTTCCTGTGGGACAGATGTATCATAGTTACAGTGATGATGCATGTGCTCTCTTTCTTTACCATATATATTTATCCTCAAATAAAAATATACAATTTTATTTAACTCCAACACAATTTTATTTTACAGACTTGCATGATCAAAGCATGCAAATTAAATATATTATAAAAGTAGAAAATTAACCACTTGCCGTTTGGTTTGAGTGATATGATAAGTAATCCATAAATAAGTAATATAATGTGAATTAAAAATAAATAAGAAAAAATAGTTAATTCATTATTTGATTTGATGGATAGATTATAATTTATTTGATTTAATTGATGTAAAATTATTAATTAATAAATAGATAAATAATATGACGAAAATAAGACGAAATTAATTGGGATAAGTTATACATAGATTAATAATATATTAAACCAAATAATGCCCATCGACAATGATCGATATTCAATTAATTCATTCAGATATTATTCCAGTCTTACAACTGATGAGTAGAGACAGAAGAATAGATGAAACAAAATCAAAATCAAAATCAAAATTAAAATTACAAATAATTTGAGCACAAATGAAGTTGCATGATCAAAGTTGTCATGCAAGACTGATTAAGAATATCAAATGATCAAACAATAATGCATGGGAAATGAAAGGTACTTGAAAGAAGTACTTCTTGAATTCAGCCTCCGATGGATGGATGAATTTAATTAAATTAATCAGTTCACCAAATTGCATTTTGTCCTGATCTCACCCTTATCAGTTCCGGTGAGCACGTCGATTTTGCCCATCTTCACCATGGCGGCGGCGAACTTGGTAGCCCATGTGTATCCATATTGAGCATTGTTCAACACGATTTTCTTGGTTAAAGGGCTGTTATACAAGGTTTGGTCCGAGGTGAAAAGACCCTTGTTGAGCTTCAAACCCACGTAGTACTTGTTGTCCAAAATCTTAGGGGTCAAAGAATCAAGATTGGTTGTAGGGTTTACTGTTGTGGTCCCATTAACCGGGGGAGGACAGATTGTTTTCAAGAATGCTGCATACTTGGGGTCTAGGGTCGGGTCGACGGTCGGGTATAGACGAGTGGAGAAGGAAGTGCAGTGCGAAATGCCGATGGAGTGAGCGCCGGAGAGTGTGACCATTTCATCAAGGGTCAGCCCTTTTCTGGCGAAGTTGTCTCTGAGAGCTGTGGCATTGAAGAATGGTGGGG
Source organism: Henckelia pumila (assembly GCF_033568475.1). Classification (NCBI taxonomy): domain Eukaryota; kingdom Viridiplantae; phylum Streptophyta; class Magnoliopsida; order Lamiales; family Gesneriaceae; genus Henckelia; species Henckelia pumila. The sequence continues at coordinate 31,983,100 of NC_133122.1, forward strand.
GAAGGTTCAGAAGGGGATCCAGTATTAAGGAGACGTTCCCGTCGCGCCGACCGGACGGGACTTGGTAGTATATGTTCCCCACTTTCCATGCACTATCACGAGCTGCGAATGCGAGAATGTCCGCACAGGAAACGACGCCGGGGCATCGGATCTCCAGTTCGGCTTTGGCGGCATCTATGATCTCGAAGCCCCGCAGGCTTCCCTTGTTTGGGATGCTTTCCTTTTCGGAATTTGGTCCATCCAACAGCACAGAAGCATCACATCCCTATAAAATTAAATTATATATATATATATATCCATGAGCTAATTAAGATCAAATATATATATTATTATTGAAAAACAACAAACATCTAAGATGATCATTAAAATTAATATATATATATTTATATCCTACTTACCCGGACGAAGCAATCGTGGAAATGCAACCTTATAATGCCAGCAGCAAGGCCAGGGTTAAGCCTAACGAATTTGCTCACGTACTTCTGCACTATGAATTCTGCCGGAGGACAAGACTGCCTGTAAAATCCCACCCTAAATGGTGACTGCAACTTCAGCGGCACCGCATAAACCGAACAAGATAAAATGAATTCTCGTTAGAAATACTTTTAAAAATCACAGTTTTTAAAATAAAATAGGATGTGTGATTTTGGGCGCCTTTTGGTCAGTTAGGCGGTTTTTAGAGTTACTATCACGCACCGATCCCTCGCCCGCGCTTGCGGGACTGCGCAGTGAGCCCTATAGCAACTACTTTGCATTCGTCATTGATAAGTACATTTTGTATGCATTAGTTCGTGATATTTTTATGTTATTTTGTGTGCATTCATATTGTTTTGTGTGTTTTTATGTGTTTTATTGTATTCATGTGTATTTCACTCTCCAGATTTTCTTTGTAGGAAAAATAAAAATTAAAAGAGTTTTGAAGATAAGAGAAGAGAAGAAAAGAAAAAAAAAAGTAAAAAAAAAGAAGAAAAAAACAAGCGCTAAAGAAGTTGGTTGCACAACATGTAGTGCAAACGCACAACATGTAGTGCAAATGGAAAAAATAAGCGCGTTAGCGCATGGAAAAGCAGGCATGAGAAAGCGCAATCGCGCAACAATGCAAGGTGTTTAGCGCATGAAGTTGGTGCTGAAAAGAGGAGCAATCGCGCAACAATGCAAAGTGTTCAGCGCATGAAGAAAATTAGAACACGCGCAAGCAAGCTTTACACCTCGCGCGAGCACGGAAGAGAATTCCAGAGATTTGAGGGCAGGTCGCACGCGAGCGAGCTTATGCCAGGTGTGCATGCGAGAGGAGTTAAAGCACTGTCTTGAATGCTTGCGCGCGAGCGCGATATTTTTCAGGCGCGAGCTCGTGTTCCGACGTCAGAAATATTTTGAGAATTATATTTCATGAAGGAAACAAATTGATACAGGATCCAGACACTATAAATATGAGATTTTAATATTTTTCAAGGGTTCCAGAATTTCAGACGCAGTCAACATGGGAGGCGGCTACTGCTTGGGAGAAGATTTTCTCTTCTTTTCTATTATTTTCTTTTGATTTTTCATGATTAAAAACCTTGTTTAAATCATGAATTTATTTATTGAGTAGTTTTCTCTTTCGATCAAGGCCACGTGATTGGGCCAGACAATTTATGTAGAAAAATTGATTTGTTTATTTGATATTTTCAGACTTGATTTTCTTTTATTGATTATCGAATTTATATTTGTCTTGTGAATTTTTGACAAGTTATTTTCTTGCATGTTAATTGATTCCAATTCGACAGATGAGGTTTCGATTTTGATCACTTCGATATTCAACATAGTGTAAAATTGACTAGAAATAGAATTCGATTTCATTATGCGGTTTGGCTGTAAACTGAATTTTCACAATTCGTCATGCATTCAAATTTGATTAGAATTACGAAAGATTAATCCATCAATATTGGAATATGTTTGATTGTTCTAGAAATAGTCTTTTGAACAAATTAGGAAATTTTCCGTGAATTAAGATTAAGTCCGAGTCTTAAATCGACTGCTTGTTACATGAATTGTCTGGTACCTACGTGTGTCACTGATCGAGCTTTTCCCAAATTGAATTCAACCTTTAATCTCTGCTGCGTTTTAGTGAATTTAATTTTTTTGCAATTTTATTTATTAGTTTAAAATCTGAAATCGTTCTTTTTGATTAGTCTAGATTAAGTAGAAATAATAATATATTGGTAGTCATATTTATACAGTCCATGTGGGTTCGATACTTGGACTCTCTGTCCATTTTACTATTACTTGACTTAGTGCACTTGCTAGTTGATACCGATTTAGCTGGTCAGTCATCGCTTTACTAAAATGATCAACCCAAATTGCTATAGAAGTCCATTGTAGCCCATATAAACTCATAAATATTTCATTTTTCCCATGTAAGACAGGAGTAACACAATCACTCCTCTTTCAGAAGACGACTTCTTCGTCGCAACCTGACCTTTGATCCACTAGGACCGAGAATCTAGAGATGGCTCCTACAGGTTCAAGAGATGGGGTATCACAATCACCCCTTCTTCAGAAGGCGACTTCTTCGTCGCGACCTGACCTTCGATCCACCAGCACCAGGAATCTTGAGATGACTCCTACAGGTTCAAGAGTTGGCTCCCATCCACGTAGCACATATTTTCTGGGGTCGGCCACCTGGTGACCGTCTCTGATACCATTCTGTCACGTTCCGGGCCCTAGCCTGCGCGACTGCACAATGAGTCCCTATAGCAGCTACTTTGTATTCGTCTTCGCTTTACGAATATAATTAGCTCATGTTGCTATAAAAGTTCATTATATCATATTATAAATTTATTTTAAATCTTTCATTTTTTCATGTGGGATAGATGTATCATAGTTACAGTGATGATGCATGTGCTCTCTTTCTTTACCATATATATTTATCCTCAAATAAAAATATACAATTTTATTTAACTCCAACACAATTTTATTTTACAGACTTGCATGATCAAAGCATGCAAATTAAATATATTATAAAAGTAGAAAATTAACCACTTGCCGTTTGGTTTGAGTGATATGATAAGTAATCCATAGATAAGTAATATAATGTGAATTAAAAATAAATAAGAAAAAATAGTTAATACATTATTTGATTTGATGGATAGATTATAATTTATTTGATTTAATTGATGTAAAATTATTAATTAATAAATAGATAAATAATATGACGAAAATAAGACGAAATTAATTGGGATAAGTTATACATAGATTAATAATACATCAAACCAAATAATGCCCATCGACAATGATCGATATTCAATTAATTCATTCAGATATTATTCCAGTCTTACAACTGATGAGTAGAGACAGAAGAATAGATGAAACAAAATCAAAATCAAAATCAAAATTAAAATTACAATTAATTTGAGCACAAATGAAGTTGCATGATCAAAGTTGTCATGCAAGACTGATTAAGAATATCAAATCATGATCAAACAATAATGCATGGGAAATGAAAGGTACTTGAAAGAAGTACTTCTTGAATTCAGCCTCCGATGGATGGATGAATTTAATTAAATTAATCAGTTCACCAAATTGCATTTTTTCCTGATCTCACCCTTATCAGTTCCGGTGAGCACGTCGATTTTGCCCATCTTCACCATGGCGGCGGCGAACTTGGTAGCCCATGTGTATCCATATTGAGCATTGTTCAACACGATTTTCTTGGTTAAAGGGCTGTTATACAAGGTTTGGTCCGAGGTGAAAAGACCCTTGTTGAGCTTCAAACCCACGTAGTACTTGTTGTCCAAAATCTTAGGGGTCAAAGAATCAAGATTGGTTGTAGGGTTTACTGTTGTGGTCCCATTAACCGGGGAGGACAGATTGTTTTCAAGAATGCTGCATACTTGGGGTCTAGGGTCGGGTCGACGGTCGGGTATAGACGAGTGGAGAAGGAAGTGCAGTGCGAAATGCCGATGGAGTGAGCGCCGGAGAGTGTGACCATTTCATCAAGGGTCAGCCCTTTTCTGGCGAAGTTGTCTCTGAGAGCTGTGGCATTGAAGAATGGTGGGGGAAGGTTCAGAAGGGGATCCAGTATTAAGGAGACGTTCCCGTCGCGCCGACCGGACGGGACTTGGTAGTATATGTTCCCCACTTTCCATGCACTATCACGAGCTGCGAATGCGAGAATGTCCGCACAGGAAACGACGCCGGGGCATCGGATCTCCAGTTCGGCTTTGGCGGCATCTATGATCTCGAAGCCCCGCAGGCTTCCCTTGTTTGGGATGCTTTCCTTTTCGGAATTTGGTCCATCCAACAGCACAGAAGCATCACATCCCTATAAAATTAAATTATATATATATATCCATGAGCTAATTAAGATCAAATATATATATTATTATTGAAAAACAACAAACATCTAAGATGATCATTAAAATTAATATATATATATTTATATCCTACTTACCCGGACGAAGCAATCGTGGAAATGCAACCTTATAATGCCAGCAGCAAGGCCAGGGTTAAGCCTAACGAATTTGCTCACGTACTTCTGCACTATGAATTCTGCCGGAGGACAAGACTGACTGTAAAATCCCACCCTAAATGGTGACTGCAACTTCAGCGGCACCGCATAAACCGAACAAGATAAAATGAATAATGTGATAAATGTGATCAGTAATTTGCTTTTAGCCATTTTGTTCATGTATTAATTGAACGCCTTAAAAATATATATCTATCTCAGGTTGCTGAGATCGATATATATTTCAAGACAAAAATGCGATGAAATATGGAGAATTGATTGTCAGTTTTTATAAGCAAATCATTATGATTTTTAAAAGGACTGACTTGTGTGGAAATTCACAAGTTTCAATTTCTTATAATATTGGTCCCCACTAATATCCAACTTGTTGAATCGCATATTTTATTTTAATAATTTTAGTACTTATTTGGGTAGCACTATCAGTGATTATATATTATTGTTTATTATAAATGAATAAAGATATACATATAGATCATTGAGGAATGTAAAATGTTTCTTCTGCGCAAACTATATATATAAAGTCAACCACGTTTTATTTTAAAAACTTTGATATTTTAATACATCATGCTTGCACATTTAGCTGAGAGAAGGGGATGTTGGGGAAAAATGGCCACGCCTCGAATTAATTAATCCTTGAAATATGATAATAGGTATGCTTCTCAAAAATCTGCCAAGAGAAATTTTGATATTTTAAAAGGACCGACTTGTGTGGATGTCACAAGTTTCAATTTCTTATATGCTTAAATCTGAGCTGGATCCCCTCCAACTTAATTGTTTATTCTTTTATAACTATTTGAATTCTTCTTACTCATGAATCCTATATTTTTATTTTAGTTGGAGTTATTGGGTAGCACTATCTCTGATTATATATTATTGTACGTTTAATTATATAAACGAATAAAGATATATCAATTTGAGGAATGTTTCTTCCGCACAGACTATATGTATGTCAACCAATTTTTTTTTAAAACTTTTGGAATATATCATGCTTGCACATTTAGCTTTGACTCTTTAGATTAATATTCCTTGAACTTTGATTGTTTTAATTGGAGTTATTGGGTAATGCCCGGTTATTCCATTGTAATAAACATAAATTTTGGAAAATTTTTGAACAATTTATTTAAGAAGAATAAATGAACATTTTTTAATTAAAATCAAATAATTAGACAGTATTCGACAGTATTTAGGGAGCGTTTATGTAGTGACCCGTCCCAGATGATCACCTACTTAACATAACTAATAACATGCGGTCAATTAAACAAAAACATAATAAAATAAAACAGCGAAAACAACTTAATTATTACAACCCAGTCGAAAGACTACAAATACCCAAAAATATAATATAACCGTATCGAAAAACGGTATGAATAAACCAACTGAAGGAAACCAGAATACCACTCCTCGGAAAAGCTGCAGCCTCTGCCTCATTGATCGCTCCCGCTAGGTCCGTCCAATATAAGGTTTTCCCTGTGGAATTGGATGTTAAAGAAATACAAACGAGGACGTGAGCGATAACAACACTCAATACGAAAGTATGAGTATACACATATTATGAGTAAATGAATGCAAATGTACAGGGTAACGAAAAACTATCACGGAAAAACTCTGCTTATTCAGGAAGGCGTCGTGGTAAGTAGCATGCTGGACCGTCGCATAAAACGGTGGCTCCGATACCAGAATACTCCATGAATATAGGTGAACTAATCCCGTACTAGCTGGTCCAACCATCTACTAAGAAATAAGGGACTGAGCGACCCCAATACAGGCTTATATCAAGGGTACATTCTCGACATAAAATACATATGCACCATAATAATCGTGACATAATAAAACATGCCAGATAAACATGCAAAACATATAACATGCATACTCAACTAAGAAATCTCGGATAGTACATTCGTACATCTAACCATAAACCTAGCAACTCTGGCTCACAAGTCCAAGCATATAAGCAAGTAATTATCATATCATTTATAGCTTACTAACAACCTTAACTAGACTAATAGCTACTTCAAAAAGCTACTAGGAGTCTATACTTGTACATGCTTCCGTCGTCAGCCCGTTGCTGTCGACGACCTTGTCTCTTGGACACAGATCCACAACTATCTCGGAATCGCCCTGCTTGTAAGATCCGAAAATATTAAGTTCTTAATTACGAGATTTAAGATTTAAATTTTGAATAAGAGAGAAAATATGAATTTAAGAATGTATGGAAAATTAGAAATTTCAATTTCGGGTCAGAAATATTTAATTTGAGGATTTTCGGATTTTAAGATTTTAATATCCGGAATTCTTAAATTAAAAGATTAAAAATATTTGAATTGATATTTATGGAATTTAAGATGTGAATTCCAAGATGATAAATATCAAAGATTGAATTTGAGGATGAAATCCGAGCAAGGACCCATTTGCAAATATTGAATTTCAAGGACTAAAATGCGATAAGTTTCGAAATGATTTAATTTTAATCCGAGAATATTTAATTTGAGAATATTTAGAGTTTAGAATTAAATTTTATTATTCTTAAATTATTTAGGATTGCAATTGAATTCAATCGCTTGTTCGAGGACTAAATTGCAATTAGCCCAAAGTTCAGGGACTAAAGTGCAAATAGGTCAATATATATCTCTTTTGTCTTAGAATTCACGTGAGATATCAGAATTCCCAGCCAAGAAAACCGAGAAGGAGGGAGAAAGGGTTCCAAGCCAAATTTTGATCTTTCAACTCCGATATCTTTTGATCCGCCCGGTAGAATTTTCGATTGAACATATATTTGCGATCACAGCTCCGAGTGCTTCGTTTTGACGTAAGTTTTATCAATTTCTACCATATTTGAATTTTATGATGTTTTTAGAATTAAGATTTGATTGTATAAACATGTTCTAGCATATACGACGATAGCATATCTAAGACGGATCGTGAAAAGATCGTCGTTTGAACATGTTTTCGATTTTTGAAAGATTTGTCAGAAATTTGATTTTTAGGGGTTGCATATTTCGAAATTCAGCTGAAGAATTGGTGATGATATTTGAATGATATGATTATCTTAATGCTGTTAATGCCTTTGGGATTGTCGAAATCGTATCGTTACGCCGCCGGTTCAAGATTTTGAATTGTTATGCATTCTCAATGTCTAGAGCTCATCTTTAAGCTTATTGTGGATGAATAAATATGTGATTATGTTGGGAATGAAGATATAATGATATTTGAATCGAAAGATTTATCGGACTCGAATAGTTGCGACGCCGGTTTGAATTCCGATTGTCTTAGCAAGATTTGAACTGAATAAGCTTTAATGAAACATCGATTCAGATTTGAACTTGATGTTTAACTATGTTATAAACCATTTCAGATTTGAATTGAAGATTATCGAAGTCGAATCGACGAGTTCGAGTTCGAATGACTTGAAGTGTTTGAAGTTGAATCAAGAATACCTTCAAGTAGCACTGATTGAAATGAGCAGATTGTATGACCGATTTGGATAGCTTTGAGATGATCAGCATTGGCAACATATTCAAGATGTTTGAATCGCAATGAAAGGTATGAATAGACATTAATAAGATGGGCAGAATAACTCGAGATTGTTTATGATTATCGAGTTGCCTAAAATCACATACACGCATGTTTTAATATATGTTATTGTTTACGTTTACATAGATGGGATAGATTATTCAAGATAGCTATCTTCTTGAATTCTCAGAATATTTATGTAAATGTTTACTTATTTAATTTGATTTATAGTATTTTCTGTATTGAACATGTTTTACATATATTATGTGATACTTACAGATTTGTCAATATCCTTATGTGATTAGATGCTTTGATTGCTTTGTTGGTTTAATTGAGTAAGTGTTCAAGGTGTTTTATAGCATTTAATGCATACATAACATGTTGCATTCATCTTGAACTCCAGCCTGTAAAGCACAGAGCGTTGAAAGGCCTAGAGTGCATATGACGTTTGGAGGGCTGTAGTTGAGTGGCACGGAATATAGACTTACTTCTAGAGCCAGAAGACTCACTATAGTTGCACCAAAGTCCAGGGAAATGAAGTATTCAACTTCACCTCGATTGGGTGAGTTGGTGTTTGTTGAAGATTTTATTTCCCCGGGATCCCAGAACTACGATTTATTGATATCAGATTTGATAGTCTATTCCTTGGCACATGCATTGCAATTATGCATTAACCTAGAGATTTCTATGGTTTAGAATATGCGTTTATAAATGCTAGCATGTTATGTTATTATGTAACGTTCATGATATGAATGAGTTATATGCTTAAATGATGTATATGCATGTTATTCATACTGAGATTTATTCTCACCGGAGTTATCCGGCTGTTGCTTTGTTTGTATGTGTGCATTGCATCAGGTTGGGGCATGATCAAGCTAGAGTTGGCTTGGATAGATCGAGAAGAGTCATAGCATGTAGTGACTCGGGTTTTAAGCAGATGATATGTGTTACGCCTTAAACGCATACAAATCTCGTGTTATGAGATTAATGTTTTTAATGCATTAACAAATCTCATATTATTATGTTTTGATGATTACAAAACTCGGTTAATTGTTACTAACCATTTAAAGTGAGACTTTGCAGATTAGATCATATTAACAATCAAATTCTTGGAAGTTACTTTGAAGTTGTAAAAGAAATGGACAAGGACAAGCCAATATTATAAAGCAGAAATTTGCAAAATTCACCGGGCACTTTCCGGTCATCCAAATCAGATCTCCAACAATGAAAATCAAGATCAGGATGTTCTCAAGCTTCTCTTCAAATTTCATAGCAATCCAACGGCTGGATATGGAGATATGAGTTTTTTTAACAAAGCTGCACAGTACTTACTTCTGCAAGGAATGAACTATGAAGACTCAACTTCAGAAAATAACTGGGAATGCTTCGGTTATTAAAATCCGATCTCCACCGATCACATGGATTTCTATGATGTTTTAAAGTTTGTATCCGAATTTCAAATCAATCCAACGGCTGGATATGGAGTTATGATTTTTGCAAATATGTTGAACAGTAGCTATTTCTGCAAGGAGCTAACTGCTGAAGTATCGGATTCAGAAGACTACTGGAATCGATGGAGGCATCCAAATCCAATCTCCACCAATCACGATCCATTTCAGGATGTTACAAAGATTGTGTGTTAATTTCAGGCCAATCCAACGGATGGATTGTGAGATTCGAATTTTTGAAAAGTAATGCTCAGAACAAAAGCGAGAACGTGATTTTGCGACTTCCGAGATTTACTGGAAATGTTTGACTCGTTAGAATCAAATCTCCACCGTTCAGATTGAAGATCCAGATGTTTTCAAGCTTCAGTTTAAATTTCAGATCAATCCAACGGTTAGATTCGAAGATATGATTTTTCCACAAAAGCTGCTCAGTGCTGGAAAAAGAAGGCAGCGGCGCCTACACTTTGTCTCTACTCCTTGGCTTCCCAATAAACGCTCCAAGCACACAAATTCAAATTCAAATCTTTGCCAACTATAAATAGAGGCTTGCCAAGACCATTTAGAGACATCCCAACTCATCTCTTCTCTCCTTTGCAAGCAATTTCTTACTATCAAAGTGTTTGTGTGATATATTTGAGAGTGTTTGTAAAAATAGTTTGTGAGTTGGTTGTGCTATTGTTGTAAACACTTGAGTGTGAAGCCAAGTGTGTTGTGCTATCGTTGTAAGCACTTGAGTGTGAAGCCAAGTGTTGTGTTGAGGCTATCCTTGGAGCCCTTAAGGCCAAGAGTGTTGAGTTGTATCGGCGCGGTGATCGTGTCAAGTTGTAAGGCTATCCTTGAAGCCATCAAGGCCAAGACGTTCGAAGTGCTAGTGGATCCTTGGTTAATCGACTTAACCAAGAAGGGGAGACGTAGACGATTTATCGTCGAACTTCCATAAACATCTCTTATCCCTTTACTGCTTTATTTACATTACGTATTTATTTACCGCACTTATTTATTTGATTGCTTAAGTCTTCCGCTTGCGTACTTGCATAATCACTTTAAATTGCTAAAGTTGCCAATAGAACCTAAATCCCCCCCCCCCCCCATTAGGTTCTAACAAGTGGTATCAGAGCCATTTGAAAATACTTTTCAAATCCTTTTTATGGCAAACCTAGCGAGTGATTATGCTCAAGGGCAATCTACTAATCGTCCTCCTCTTTTTAATGGCATAAACTACGGGTATTGGAAAAATCGTATGTCCCTATATATCCAATCCGTAGACTATGACCTATGGAAAGTGACGGTGAAAGGTCCCTATACACCTATGAAAATAGTTGATGGGGTTGAAATTCCTAAGGGAATGGATGACTTTTCAAAAAAGGACATGAAATTAATTTCGCAAAATGCTAAAGCTATGAATATCTTGCATTGTTCCTTAGATATGAACGAGTACAACCGGATATCGATGTGCTCATCTGCTAAAGAGATATGGGACAAGCTAGAGATATGTCACGAAGGCACCAACCAAGTGAAAGAAACAAAGATCGACTTACTCCAACTCAAATACGAAACATTTGAGATGGAATCCAACGAAGATGTTGACACCATGTTCCGAAGGCTTACTCAAATCATCAATGAGTTAGCACAATTGGGAGAACAATATCCTACCAAGCAAGTTTGGAGGAGAGCTCTTCGTGCCCTACCAAAAGAATGGGATGCAAAGAGAACCGCCATCATCGAATCCAACAAAGGGGACACTGCCGCCTATGATCTTGATCAACTACATGGGACCCTAAAAACCCATGAGTTAGAAGTGTCCACAAGAAAAGAATCAAAGAAAGAAGATGTCAAGCACAAAGGGATAGCCTTGACTACACAAGTCGAAGAAGATGACGATGATGACATGGCTCTCTTCGCAAGAAAATTCAAGAAATTCATGCGAGGAAACAAATTCAAAAAGGACAAGAAACCTGAGAAAGAAGTGACCTGCTACAACTGTCAAGAACAAGGTCACTACGCCAATGAATGCCCACTCAAGAAGAAAGTGGACAAAGGAAAGAAGAAAGCCCTACTAGCTACCTGGAGTGATAGCGACGACGACGACGAGGAAGCAAACTTCTGCTTAATGGCTAAAAGTGATGACATCGTCTCTGACGACGATGACGAGGTACCTACTTACGATGAACTCTTACATGCTTATAAAGATATGTTTGATATGGTTAAGGTTCTTAGAAAAGAGAATAGAAATCTTAAAAAGGAATTAGAAACTAAGGAGCATGATAACCTTAGACTTAAGGATGACTTAGATCACTTAGAAAAATCTTTCGATAAATTCAATGTGAGTAGCAATAAATTGAACAACCAACTTAGCATGCAGAAATGTAGCTTTGATAAGGGAGGAATAGGCTATGGTAAAAAGTCTATAGACTTTGCTAGTCTAATAGCTAAAGCTAAAATGAGATCAACCCCTACTTGTTCTTATTGTTGCAAATCTGGTCATGTTAGACATAAATGCAGATCATTGAAATATCAATATGTTCAAAAGAGCTATATGAAATGGAGGCCTAAGAGTACTTAACAACTCATTAGTCGGCATTATGAGATCAAAATCTAAGGGAGTTCAATATAGACCGGCTTAAAAATGCCTTGACTTGCGGCTGGTCTCCCTGTTGAACGTTGCTCTGTCCAAGGAAATAGGTTTTTAAAGTGGCCATATGCCCTACCTACTACTGGGAGCACTCTTGGAAAGTGGCGATGATGTTGCTATGAGAGACTGAACTCTTAGAAGTCTATTTTGTATCTCTCTTTTCTAACATTGTGGACCCAAAAGAACTAAAGGGTACCAAAATCAATTATTTTCAGGGAAACAAGAAAAATGCTCTCCCTAGCATATGGTATCTAGACAGTGGATGTTCTAGACATATGACGGGGAACAAGGATCTTCTTCAATCAATCAAACCAAAGGAGAAGGGGACTGTCACCTTTGGAGACAACAGCAAAGGAGTAATTGAAGGCATCGGCTCAATAGGTATATCTAATTCTTGTCTAATTGATGATGTACTCCTAGTGAAAGGACTTAAGCATAATCTACTAAGCATAAGTCAATTGTGCGATAGAGGTTATGAAGTCAAATTCACTCCCCAACACTGCACTGTATCATTTATTAGTGACAAATCCATAAATTTCAAAGGATATAGAAGTGAGAACGTTTACAAGGTCTCTTTAAATAATTTATCTTTATCAAATATAAAAAGCCTTGTATCCGTTAATGTTGATGACAACATTCTTTGGCATAGACGATTGGGTCATGTTGGTCCTAGTACCATCGAAAAACTTTTAAAACTTGACTTAGTCGTTGGTATGCCAAAACTTGATTTGAAACTTGATTCTGTTTGTGATGCGTGTCAATTTGGCAAACATACAAGGGAATCTTTTAAAAGCAAAAATTTTGTATCAACTTCTATGCCCCTTGAACTTCTCCACCTAGATCTATGTGGTCCCTCGAGGAACGCTAGTTTAGGAGGAAAGCTTTATGCGTTTGTCATTGTAGATGATTTTTCACGTTACACGTGGACATTGTTTTTAGCTCACAAAAATGATGCCTTTGAGTATTTTAAAACTTTTGCTAAACGAGTTGAGAATGAGAAAAATCTTTCAATAAAACAGATCCGTAGTGACCACGGAACTGAATTTCAAAATGAGAATTTTTCAAACTTTTGTATAGAAAAAGGCATCGGTCACAATTTTTCTTGTCCTAGGACTCCTCAACAAAACGGGGTCGTTGAGAGGAAAAATAGGACACTAGTAGAGATTGCAAGGACCATGTTATGTGAGCATTCTCTACCAAAATATTTTTGGGCTGAAGCAATGAACACTGCCTGTTACATCATCAATCGCGTATCAATAAGGCCAATTCTCAAGAAAACTCCATACGAGTTATGGAGGGAGAGAAAGCCTAACATTTCATTCTTTCGGGCTTTTGGTTCTAAGTGCTTCATTCACAACAATGGTAAGGACAACCTTGGCAAATTTGATGCCAAATCCGATAAAGGTATTTTTCTTGGGTATTCTACTACAAGTAAGGCTTATAGAGTATTCAATAAGCGCACCTTACTTGTTGAAGAATCAATGCATGTTATATTTGATGAATCTTTGTTAAATATTTCTCGCACTAACAATGATGATATAGAAATACTTGAAGAAGAGATGGTTTCCTCAAGCTTAAATGATATAGATGCTACAGTTGAGGAAACACCACTTCCTAAGGAATGGACACATCACAAAGATCATCCTAAAGATCTGAAAATTGGAAGTCCATCAAAGGGAGTATCTACTCGCTCTTCTCTCAATAATATTTGTAATCATCTTGCTTTTGTTTCTCATGTTGAGCCAAAATGTGTTGATGATGCTTTACTTGATGATTCCTGGATTATTGCTATGCAAGATGAGTTAAATGAATTTAAACGCAATAATGTTTGGGATCTTGTTTCTAGGCCGCATGATAGACCTGTGATAGGTACTAAATGGGTGTTTAGAAATAAACTTGATGAGCATGGCACCATCACTAGAAACAAGGCTAGGCTCGTAGCTAAAGGATATAGTCAAGAAGAAGGCATTGATTATGATGAGACTTATGCTCCTGTTGCCCGTCTTGAATCCATTCGTATGTTACTTGCTTTTGCATGCTCTAGAAATTTTAAATTATTTCAGATGGATGTTAAAAGTGCTTTCTTGAATGGTGATTTGAAAGAAGAGGTCTATATTGAACAACCTGATGGCTTTGTTGATAATTTGTTATCTGATCACGTATATAGACTCAACAAAGCTTTGTATGGATTGAAACAAGCTCCTCGAGCTTGGTATGAAAAACTCTCTTCTTTCCTTATTACCAATGGCTTTACTAGAGGAATTGTTGATATTACTTTGTTTACCAAACATGACAAAGATGATTTATTAATTGTGCAAATTTATGTTGATGACATAATTTTTGGTTCTACTAATGAAACTCTTTGTCAAGAATTCTCTAAGTTGATGCAGGAACACTTCGAGATGAGTATGATGGGGGAACTTAACTATTTCCTCGAATTACAAATCAAACAGTGCAAGGATGGGTTCTTTGTGAACCAAAGCAAATACATCAAGGAGATTCTAAAGAAGTTTGGAATGGAGAACACAAAATCATCATCCACACCGATGAGCACAGCAATCAGACTCGACAAGGATGAAAATGGTAAAACTGTAGATCAATCTTCCTTTCGTAGTATGATTGGCTCCTTATTATATGCTACTGCTAGTAGACCGGACATTATGTTTAGTGTTTTCTTGTGTGCACGATTTCAATCATGTCCAAAGAAATCACATTTGTTCGCCTTAAAACGCATTTTCAAATATCTTTCAAATACTCCAAATCTCGGCTTGTGGTATTCGAAAAATTCTTTCTTTGATTTAAAATCTTATTGCGATGCCGACTTTGGTGGATATAAGGTGGACCGGAAAAGCACTAGTGGAACCTGTTTCTTTTTAGGAAACTGTTTGGTTTCTTGGTTTTCCAAAAAGCAAAACTGTGTTGCGTTATCAACGACCGAAGCCGAATATATGGCTGCCGGTAGTTGTTGTGCGCAAATTCTTTGGATGAAGCATCAATTGCTCGACTATGGCGTCTCTTTTTCAAAAATCTCTATTTTCTGTGACAACACTAGCGCCATATGTCTTACAAAGAATCCGATTCAACATTCGCGCACCAAACATATTGACATTCGTCATCATTTTATTCGTGACCACATCGAACGAAATGAAGTTGAACTTCAATATGTTGACACTAAAAATCAAATTGCCGATATTTTTACAAAACCACTAGATGAAAATACTTTTATTCGTTTGCGTGGTGAACTTGGCATGATTGAGTTGTAATCACTTGTGGACATAAATAAATTTAATGTCATATTAAGGGGGAGCTTAATATAAAATTTGAGCAACTTAATTTTGGATAATACAAATTAATTGTATTTATTCAAAGTTATAAAGCTCACATTTTATGTGAAATTTATGTGTTGCTTTTTAGAAATCATATTTAATTATCATGTTTTGTATTTATTTTTCCAGTCTTTTTGATTATCACAAAAAGGGGGAGAATTAGTTTGGTTAAATACTTTAACTAAGGGGGAGAGTTAGTTTGCTTAAATGCATAGAGAATAAAAAAATTGGTTATTTGATAAACAAACTCTTCTTAACTAATTGTTTAATTTAGGAGGAGTTTTATTCATGCAATTATATTGTGCAAATTTAAATTATTTATTTAATATTGTACATTTATTTCTCCTATTTAACCAAGTTTTGTGATCATCAAAAAGGGGAGATTGTTACGCCTTAAACGCATACAAATCTCGTGTTATGAGATTAATGTTTTTAATGCATTAACAAATCTCATATTATTATGTTTTGATGATTACAAAACTCGGTTAATTGTTACTAACCATTTAAAGTGAGACTTTGCAGATTAGATCATATTAACAATCAAATTCTTGGAAGTTACTTTGAAGTTGTAAAAGAAATGGACAAGGACAAGCCAATATTATAAAGCAGAAACTTGCAAAATTCACCGGGCACTTTCCGGTCATCCAAATCAGATCTCCAACAATGAAAATCAAGATCAGGATGTTCTCAAGCTTCTCTCCAAATTTCATAGCAATCCAACGGCTGGATATGGAGATATGAGTTTTTTTAACAAAGCTGCACAGTACTTACTTCTGCAAGGAATGAACTATGAAGACTCAACTTCAGAAAATAACTGGGAATGCTTCGGTTATTAAAATCCGATCTCCACCGATCACATGGATTTCTATGATGTTTTAAAGTTTGTATCCGAATTTCAAATTAATCCAACGGCTGAATATGGAGTTATGATTTTTGCAAATATGTTGAACAGTAGCTATTTCTGCAAGGAGCTAACTGCTGAAGTATCGGATTCAGAAGACTACTGGAATCGATGGAGGCATCCAAATCCAATCTCCACCAATCACGATCCATTTCAGGATGTTAAAAAGATTGTGTGTTAATTTCAGGCCAATCCAACGGATGGATTGTGAGATTCGAATTTTTGAAAAGTAATGCTCAGAACAAAAGCGAGAACGTGATTTTGCGACTTCCGAGATTTACTGAAAATGTTTGACTCGTTAGAATCAAATCTCCACCGTTCAGATCGAAGATCCAGATGTTTGCAAGCTTCAGTTTAAATTTCAGATCAACCCAACGGTTAGATTGGAAGATATGATTTTTCCACAAAAGCTGCTCAGTGCTGGAAAAAGAAGGCAGCGGCGCCTACACTTTGTCTCTACTCCTTGGCTTCCCAATAAACGCTCCAAGCACACAAATTCAAATTCAAATCTTTGCCAACTATAAATAGAGGCTTGCCAAGACCATTTAGAGACATCCCAACTCATCTCTTCTCTCCTTTGCAAGCAATTTCTTACTATCAAAGTGTTTGTGTGATATATTTGAGAGTGTTTGTAAAAATAGTTTGTGAGTTGGTTGTGCTATTGTTGTAAACACTTGAGTGTGAAGCCAAGTGTGTTGTGCTATCGTTGTAAGAACTTGAGTGTGAAGCCAAGTGTTGTGTTGAGGCTATCCTTGGAGCCCTTAAGGCCAAGAGTGTTGAGTTGTATCGGCGCGGTGATCGTGTCAAGTTGTAAGGCTATCCTTGGAGCCATCAAGGCCAAGACGTTCGAAGTGCTAGTGGATCCTTGGTTAATCGACTTAACCAAGAAGGGGAGACGTAGACGATTTATCGTCGAACTTCCATAAACATCTCTTATCCCTTTTACTGCTTTATTTACATTACGTATTTATTTACCGCACTTATTTATTTGATTGCTTAAGTCTTCCGCTTGCGTACTTGCATAATCACTTTAAATTGCTAAAGTTGCCAATAGAACCTAAACCCCCCCCCCCCCCCCCCCCCATTAGGTTCTAACAATATGTATTGTTAATAACATTTTAGAAGACAAAGAATCTTGTGCATGTTTCTATTTGGTAAATCCTAGTTTATATTCAAGAATGGATGTATTTGAATGTTAGGATTAATTTGTCAATGCATGTATAGTATTTAGCAGCTTGTTAAAGAGTATATTTATGCATGTTCCATGGTTGACAATAAGAGTGTTTCCTGCAGATTTTCTGGAAATACAGCTCGCTCGATCGGTAGGATTTCACCGATCGAGCGAGGCCTTTATTTTGCAAAACAGAGGGTTGAGATTTTATGCCCGCTCGATCGGTAAAGTTTCACCGATCGAGCGAGGCCAATATGGATGCAGACCCAAGAGTTTTTACTTTGTGCTCGCTCGATCGGTAGAGTTTACCCGATCGAGCGGGGCCTTCTTTAAAAAAAAATAAATTTTTTTAGCTCTTGGTTTGAACAATCTTTTATTACATGATTAATTGTCTATTAATCGTTAATTGCCCTAAGATGAGATTAGCAACCCGGGTCCCCACACTGCTAGTGCCCGACCCTCGAACGAATGGCTAAGACGCCCAAGAATACACTAGATAAGATAGGGAAAAGTGTGAAATGAGCTAGGAGAAATGATCTCGGATGACCTATTTATAGGCATCGATCGGATGTTTCGATCCCTGCATGAATGCCACGTTCCAAACTGTGAACGTCGGAAGCTCCGATCCCCACTTCGGACCTTCCGATCCCATGCATGCAGTGATGTGTCCAAAGCCTCTTGACACTTAAGTATACGTCCTAGTTTGGACCCTCTGATCCATGGTTCAGACCTTCCGAACTCCCGCGTGTCGGTACTTCATTGCCACCTCACACTCGATATGCATTACTTAACACTAATCGGACCTTTTGATCTGAGTTTGGACCTTCTGAATTCTTCCTCTGCATCCGATCTTGGCTTGAACAGTTCAATGCTTCCGAACTCATCATCTTTGGACCTTCTGAACCCTTTGGTGGTTCCCAAGTCTGGAAATCATATTCTGAACTTGATTATGCCATTGATTTTTTTTATATTAATAACCTTTAATCTTTTTTAATATTTAACCAATTTAAATTGGTCATCAGGTTACTACAGTTTATAATCAATAAAAAAGTTATTCTTTATTTTCATTACAAAAAAAAAAATTTGATATATATTTCTTCACCCTAGATCTTTCCTTCCGTTCCTCTTCAATTTAAATAATGACTCCAAGCGAGTCGCGTGTTGATTCTGGTTCTTCAAAAATAATTATGATATTTTGATAAATATATTAAAATCGTTAATGACACTCTAATAATTAACCCTTATATTCATTCAAATAAATGAATGAAGAGATGCATTCTCTAATAAGGGTATTTTGTTATTAAAATGTCAATATGAGATCGATCAATCATTAACTTATCAAATAATCTGCTTTAAATTTTAAGATTTATTTCAAAATACCTAATTTAAAAATAGACCTACTCTAAAAATTAATTAAGACGGAGGGGTTTAGAACAATTGCATTAATAAGGTTAGGGTTAACCTGGAGTTTATCCATTGTGCACCTAAAGATAACAATTGCGGGTTTACATATCATAAAAAAATCATATAAATAGTACCTTAAATTAAATATCATTTTAATGTTAAAAATAAGCTCAAGGGTTTCATAACAATTACACTAATTAAAATCGGCTTATATACAGACAATTTTATGTTCTATCCAATTAATTCAAAGGAATTGAACAAAATAACACCCTAAATTACAATAAGTAGGTCTTTTGTGACGTTCTTACAGATCATACTGGTTGATTATGATCCATATATGTATTGAAAAATAATATTTTTAATGAATCAAGTGGGTCCAAAAACCCGTTGCACAAAATTGATCCGTGAAAAGGTCTCATAGGAGTTTTTGTGAATTTCAATTAAGAATAAGGGTGATCATGGTGTAGTTTGGTCGGATTTGTCATAAAATTGTGAAATTGAATTGCCATGTGCGATTCGTTAGAAATACTTTTAAAAATCACAGTTTTTCAAATAAAATAGGATGTGTGATTTTGGGCGCCTTTTGGTCAGTTAGGCAGTTTTTAGAGTTACTATCACGCACCGATCCCTCGCCCGCGCTAGCGGGACTGCACAGTGAGCCCTATAGAAACTACTTTGCATTCGTCATTGATAAGTACATTTTGTATGCATTAGTTCGTGATATTTTTATGTTATTTTGTGTGCATTCATATTGTTTTGTGTGTTTTTATGTGTTTTATTGTATTCATGTGTATTTCACTCTCCAAATTTTCTTTGTAGGAAAAATAAAAATTAAAAGAGTTTTGAAGATAAGAGAAGAGAAGAAAATAAAAAAAAAAGTAAAAAAAAAGAAGAAAAAAACAAGCGCTAAAGAAGTTGGTTGCACAACATGTAGTGCAAACGCACAACATGTAGTGCAAACGGAGAAAATAAGCGCGTTAGCGCATGGAAAAGCAGGCATGAGAAAGCGCAATCGCGCAACAATGCAAGGTGTTTAGTGCATGAAGTTGGCGCTGAAAAGAGGAGCAATCGCGCAACAATGCAAAGTGTTCAGCGCATGAAGAAAATTAGAACACGCGCAAGCAAGCTTTACACCTCGCGCAAGCGTGAAGAGAATTTCAGAGATTTGAGGGCAGGTCGCACGCGAGCGAGCTTATGCCAGGCGTGCATGCGAGAGGAGTTAAAGCACTGTCTTGAAGGATTGCGCGCGAGCGCGATATTTTTCAGGCGCGAGCTCGTGTTCCGACGTCAGAATTATTTTGAGAATTATATTTCATGAAGGAAACAAATTGATACAGGATCCAGACACTATAAATAGGAGATTTTAATATTTTTAAAGGGTTCCAGAATTTCAGACGGAGTCAACGTGGGAGGCGGCTACTGCTTGGGAGAAGATTTTCTCTTCTTTTCTTTTATTTTCTTTTGATTTTTTATGATTAAAAACCTTGTTTAAATCATGAATTTATTTATTGAATAGTTTTCTCTTTCGATCAAGGCCACGTGATTGGGCCAGACAATTTATGTAGAAAAATTGATTTGTTTATTTGAGATTTTCAGACTTGATTTTCTTTTATTGATTATCGAATTTATATTTGTCTTGTGAATTTCTTGGCCAGTTATTTTCTTGCATGTTAATTGATTCTAATTCGACAGATGAGGTTTCGATTTTGATCACTTCGATATTCAACATAGTGTAAAATTGACTAGAAATAGAATTCGGTTTCATT
This sequence comes from Henckelia pumila, assembly GCF_033568475.1. Lineage (NCBI taxonomy): Eukaryota > Viridiplantae > Streptophyta > Magnoliopsida > Lamiales > Gesneriaceae > Henckelia > Henckelia pumila. The sequence goes on from NC_133122.1 coordinate 32,003,765, forward strand.
ATGCGGTTTGGCTGTAAACTAAATTTTCACAGTTCGTCATGCATTCAAATTTGATTATAATTACGAAAGATTAATCCGTCAATATTGGAATATGTTTGATTGTTCTAGAAATAGTCTTTTGAACAAATTGGAAAATTTTTCGTGAATTAAGATTAAGTCCGAGTCTTAAATCGACTGCTTGTTACATGAATTGTCTGGTACCTACGTGTGTCACTGATCGAGCTTTTTCCAAATTGAATTCAACCTTTAATCTCTGCTGCGTTTTAGTGAATTTAATTTTTTTGCAATTTTATTTACTAGTTTAAAATCTGAAATCGCTCTTTTTGATTAGTCTAGATTAAGTAGAAATAATAATATATTGGTAGTCATATTTATACAGTCCATGTGGATTCGATACTTAGACTCTCTGTCCACTTTAATATTACTTGACCTAGTCCACTTGCTAGTTGATACCGATTTAGCTGGTCAGTCATCGCTTTACTAAAATGATCAACCCAAATTGCTATAGAAGTCCATTGTAGCCCATATAAACTCATAAATCTTTCATTTTTCCCATGTGAGACAGGAGTAACACAATCACTCCTCTTTCAGAAGACGACTTCTTCGTCGCAACCTGACCTTTGATCCACTAGGACCGAGAATCTAGAGATGGCTCCTACAGGTTCAAGAGATGGGGTATCACAATCACCCCTTCTTCAGAAGGCGACTTCTTCGTCGCGACCCGACCTTCGATCCACCAGCACCAGGAATCTTGAGATGACTCCTACAGGTTCAAGAGTTGGCTCCCATCCACGTAGCACATATTTTCTGGGGTCGGCCAGCTGGTGACCGTCTCTGATACCATTCTGTCACGTCTCGGGCTCTAGCCTGCGCGACTGCACAATGAGTCCCTATAGCAGCTACTTTGTATTCGTCTTCGCTTTACGAAAATAATTAGCTCATGTTGCTATAAAAGTTCATTGTATCATATTATAAATTTATTTTAAATCTTTCATTTTTTCATGTGGGATAGATGTATCATAGTTACAGTGATGATGCATGTGCTCTCTTTCTTTACCATATATATTTATCCTCAAATAAAAATATACAATTTTATTTAACTCCAACACAATTTTATTTTACAGACTTGCATGATCAAAGCATGCAAATTAAATATATTATAAAAGTAGAAAATTAACCACTTGTCGTTTGGTTTGAGTGATATGATAAGTAATCCATAGATAAGTAATATAATGTGAATTAAAAATAAATAAGAAAAAATAGTTAATTCATTATTTGATTTGATGGATAGATTATAATTTATTTGATTTAATTGATGTAAAATTATTAATTAATAAATAGATAAATAATATGACGAAAATAAGACGAAATTAATTGGGATAAGTTATACATAGATTAATAATACATTAAACCAAATAATGCCCATCGACAATGATCGATATTCAATTAATTCATTCAGATATTATTCCAGTCTTACAACTGATGAGTAGAGACAGAAGAATAGATGAAACAAAATCAAAATCAAAATCAAAATTAAAATTAAAATTAATTTGAGCACAAATGAAGTTGCATGATCAAAGTTGTCATGCAAGACTGATTAAGAATATCAAATGATCAAACAATAATGCATGGGAAATGAAAGGTACTTGAAAGAAGTACTTCTTGAATTCAGCCTCCGATGGATGGATGAATTTAATTAAATTAATCAGTTCACCAAATTGCATTTTGTCCTGATCTCACCCTTATCAGTTCCGGTGAGCACGTCGATTTTGCCCATCTTCACCATGGCGGCGGCGAACTTGGTAGCCCATGTGTATCCATATTGAGCATTGTTCAACACGATTTTCTTGGTTAAAGGGCTGTTATACAAGGTTTGGTCCGAGGTGAAAAGACCCTTGTTGAGCTTCAAACCCACGTAGTACTTGTTGTCCAAAATCTTAGGGGTCAAAGAATCAAGATTGGTTGTAGGGTTTACTGTTGTGGTCCCATTAACCGGGGGAGGACAGATTGTTTTCAAGAATGTTGCATACTTGGGGTCTAGGGTCGGGTCGACGGTCGGGTATAGACGAGTGGAGAAGGAAGTGCAGTGCGAAATGCCGATGGAGTGAGCGCCGGAGAGTGTGACCATTTCATCAAGGGTCAGCCCTTTTCTGGCGAAGTTGTCTCTGAGAGCTGTGGCATTGAAGAATGGTGGGGGAAGGTTCAGAAGGGGATCCAGTATTAAGGAGACGTTCCCGTCGCGCCGACCGAACGGGACTTGGTAGTATATGTTCCCCACTTTCCATGCACTATCACGAGCTGCGAATGCGAGAATGTCCGCACAGGAAACGACGCCGGGGCATCGGATCTCCAGTTCGGCTTTGGCGGCATCTATGATCTCGAAGCCCCGCAGGCTTCCCTTGTTTGGGATGCTTTCCTTTTCGGAATTTGGTCCATCCAACAGCACAGAAGCATCACATCCCTATAAAATTAAATTATATATATATATCCATGAGCTAATTAAGATCAAATATATATATTATTATTGAAAAACAACAAACATCTAAGATGATCATTAAAATTAATATATATATATATTTATATCCTACTTACCCGGACGAAGCAATCGTGGAAATGCAACCTTATAATGCCAGCAGCAAGGCCAGGGTTAAGCCTAACGAATTTGCTCACGTACTTCTGCACTATGAATTCTGCCGGAGGACAAGACTGCCTGTAAAATCCCACCCTAAATGGTGACTGCAACTTCAGCGGCACCGCATAAACCGAACAAGATAAAATGAATTCTCGTTAGAAATACTTTTAAAAATCACAGTTTTTAAAATAAAATAGGATGTGTGATTTTGGGCGCCTTTTGGTCAGTTAGGCGGTTTTTAGAGTTACTATCACGCACCGATCCCTCGCCCGCGCTTGCGGGACTGCACAGTGAGCCCTATAGCAACTACTTTGCATTCGTCATTGATAAGTACATTTTGTATGCATTAGTTCGTGATATTTTTATGTTATTTTGTGTGCATTCATATTGTTTTGTGTGTTTTTATGTGTTTTATTGTATTCATGTGTATTTCACTCTCCAGATTTTCTTTGTAGGAAAAATAAAAATTAAAAGAGTTTTGAAGATAAGAGAAGAGAAGAAAAGAAAAAAAAAAGTAAAAAAAAAGAAGAAAAAAACAAGCGCTAAAGAAGTTGGTTGCACAACATGTAGTGCAAACGCACAACATGTAGTGCAAACGGAAAAAATAAGCGCGTTAGCGCATGGAAAAGCAGGCATGAGAAAGCGCAATCGCGCAACAATGCAAGGTGTTTAGCGCATGAAGTTGGTGCTGAAAAGAGGAGCAATCGCGCAACAATGCAAAGTGTTCAGCGCATGAAGAAAATTAGAACACGCGCAAGCAAGCTTTACACCTCGCGCGAGCGCGGAAGAGAATTCCAGTGATTTGAGGGCAGGTAGCACGCGAGCGAGCTTATGCCAGGCGTGCATGCGAGAGGAGTTAAAGCACTGTCTTGAAGGCTTGCGCGCGAGCGCGATATTTTTCAGGCGCGAGCTCGTGTTCCGACGTCAGAAATATTTTGAGAATTATATTTCATGAAGGAAACAAATTGATACAGGATCCAGACACTATAAATATGAGATTTTAATATTTTTCAAGGGTTCCAGAATTTCAGACGCAGTCAACATGGGAGGCGGCTACTGCTTGGGAGAAGATTTTCTCTTCTTTTCTATTATTTTCTTTTGATTTTTCATGATTAAAAACCTTGTTTAAATCATGAATTTATTTATTGAGTAGTTTTCTCTTTCGATCAAGGCCACGTGATTGGGCCAGACAATTTATGTAGAAAAATTGATTTGTTTATTTGATATTTTCAGACTTGATTTTCTTTTATTGATTATCGAATTTATATTTGTCTTGTGAATTTCTTGACAAGTTATTTTCTTGCATGTTAATTGATTCCAATTCGACAGATGAGGTTTCGATTTTGATCACTTCGATATTCAACATAGTGTAAAATTGACTAGAAATAGAATTCGATTTCATTATGCGGTTTGGCTGTAAACTGAATTTTCACAGTTCGTCATGCATTCAAATTTGATTAGAATTACGAAAGATTAATCCATCAATATTGGAATATGTTTGATTGTTCTAGAAATAGTCTTTTGAACAAATTAGGAAATTTTCCGTGAATTAAGATTAAGTCCGAGTCTTAAATCGACTGCTTGTTACATGAATTGTCTGGTACCTACGTGTGTCACTGATCGAGCTTTTCCCAAATTGAATTCAACCTTTAATCTCTGCTGCGTTTTAGTGAATTTAATTTTTTTGCAATTTTATTTATTAGTTTAAAATCTGAAATCGCTCTTTTTGATTAGTCTAGATTAAGTAGAAATAATAATATATTGGTAATCATATTTATACAGTTCATGTGGGTTCGATACTTGGACTCTCTGTCCACTTTACTATTACTTGACCTAGTGCACTTGCTAGTTGATACCGATTTAGCTGGTCAGTCATCGCTTTACTAAAATGATCAACCCAAATTGCTATAGAAGTCCATTGTAGCCCATATAAACTCATAAATCTTTCATTTTTCCCATGTAAGACAGGAGTAACACAATCACTCCTCTTTCAGAAGACGACTTCTTCGTCGCAACCTGACCTTTGATCCACTAGGACCGAGAATCTAGAGATGGCTCCTACAGGTTCAAGAGATGGGGTATCACAATCACCCCTTCTTCAGAAGGCGACTTCTTCGTCGCGACCTGACCTTCGATCCACCAGCACCAGGAATCTTGAGATGACTCCTACAGGTTCAAGAGTTGGCTCCCATCCACGTAGCACATATTTTCTGGGGTCGGCCAGCTGGTGACCGTCTCTGATACCATTCTGTCACGTTCCGGGCCCTAGCCTGCGCGACTGCACAATGAGTCCCTATAGCAGCTACTTTGTATTCGTCTTCGCTTTACGAAAATAATTAGCTCATGTTGCTATAAAAGTTCATTATATCATATTATAAATTTATTTTAAATCTTTCATTTTTTCATGTGGGATAGATGTATCATAGTTACAGTGATGATGCATGTGCTCTCTTTCTTTACCATATATATTTATCCTCAAATAAAAATATACAATTTTATTTAACTCCAACACAATTTTATTTTACAGACTTGCATGATCAAAGCATGCAAATTAAATATATTATAAAAGTAGAAAATTAACCACTTGCCGTTTGGTTTGAGTGATATGATAAGTAATCCATAGATAAGTAATATAATGTGAATTAAAAATAAATAAGAAAAAATAGTTAATACATTATTTGATTTGATGGATAGATTATAATTTATTTGATTTAATTGATGTAAAATTATTAATTAATAAATAGATAAATAATATGACGAAAATAAGACGAAATTAATTGGGATAAGTTATACATAGATTAATAATACATCAAACCAAATAATGCCCATCGACAATGATCGATATTCAATTAATTCATTCAGATATTATTCCAGTCTTACAACTGATGAGTAGAGACAGAAGAATAGATGAAACAAAATCAAAATCAAAATCAAAATTAAAATTACAATTAATTTGAGCACAAATGAAGTTGCATGATCAAAGCTGCATGCAAGACTAAGAATATCAAATCATGATCAAACAATAATGCATGGGAAATGAAAGGTACTTGAAAGAAGTACTTCTTGAATTCAGCCTCCGATGGATGGATGAATTTAATTAAATTAATCAGTTCACCAAATTGCATTTTGTCCTGATCTCACCCTTATCAGTTCCGGTGAGCACGTCGATTTTGCCCATCTTCACCATGGCGGCGGCGAACTTGGTAGCCCATGTGTATCCATATTGAGCATTGTTCAACACGATTTTCTTGGTTAAAGGGCTGTTATACAAGGTTTGGTCCGAGGTGAAAAGACCCTTGTTGAGCTTCAAACCCACGTAGTACTTGTTGTCCAAAATCTTAGGGGTCAAAGAATCAAGATTGGTTGTAGGGTTTACTGTTGTGGTCCCATTAACCGGGGGAGGACAGATTGTTTTCAAGAATGCTGCATACTTGGGGTCTAGGGTCGGGTCGACGGTCGGGTATAGACGAGTGGAGAAGGAAGTGCAGTGCGAAATGCCGATGGAGTGAGCGCCGGAGAGTGTGACCATTTCATCAAGGGTCAGCCCTTTTCTGGCGAAGTTGTCTCTGAGAGCTGTGGCATTGAAGAATGGTGGGGGAAGGTTCAGAAGGGGATCCAGTATTAAGGAGACGTTCCCGTCGCGCCGACCGGACGGGACTTGGTAGTATATGTTCCCCACTTTCCATGCACTATCACGAGCTGCGAATGCGAGAATGTCCGCACAGGAAACGACGCCGGGGCATCGGATCTCCAGTTCGGCTTTGGCGGCATCTATGATCTCGAAGCCCCGCAGGCTTCCCTTGTTTGGGATGCTTTCCTTTTCGGAATTTGGTCCATCCAACAGCACAGAAGCATCACATCCCTATAAAATTAAATTATATATATATATATATCCATGAGCTAATTAAGATCAAATATATATATTATTATTGAAAAACAACAAACATCTAAGATGATCATTAAAATTAATATATATATATTTATATCCTACTTACCCGGACGAAGCAATCGTGGAAATGCAACCTTATAATGCCAGCAGCAAGGCCAGGGTTAAGCCTAACGAATTTGCTCACGTACTTCTGCACTATGAATTCTGCCGGAGGACAAGACTGACTGTAAAATCCCACCCTAAATGGTGACTGCAACTTCAGCGGCACCGCATAAACCGAACAAGATAAAATGAATAATGTGATAAATGTGATCAGTAATTTGCTTTTAGCCATTTTGTTCATGTATTAATTGAACGCCTTAAAAATATATATCTATCTCAGGTTGCTGAGATCGATATATATTTCAAGACAAAAATGCGATGAAATATGGAGAATTGATTGTCAGTTTTTATAAGCAAATCATTATGATTTTTAAAAGGACTGACTTGTGTGGAAATTCACAAGTTTCAATTTCTTATAATATTGGTCCCCACTAATATCCAACTTGTTGAATCGCATATTTTATTTTAATAATTTTAGTACTTATTTGGGTAGCACTATCAGTGATTATATATTATTGTTTATTATAAATGAATAAAGATATACATATAGATCATTGAGGAATGTAAAATGTTTCTTCTGCGCAAACTATATATATAAAGTCAACCACGTTTTATTTTAAAAACTTTGATATTTTAATACATCATGCTTGCACATTTAGCTGAGAGAAGGGGATGTTGGGGAAAAATGGCCACGCCTCGAATTAATTAATTAATCCTTGAAATATGATAATAGGTATGCTTCTCAAAAATTAAAAATAAAATTTCTTGATCAGGGCCCCGGGTCAATTTAACATAAATATTGGAAAAATTTTAAAACATTTTATCTAAGATTTATAAATTAACATTTTTTTTATTAAAATCAAATAATAAGAAGACAATATCGAATATATTCAGAGAGTGCTCGCAAATTCCAATCACTAAAAACAAATTGAAAGGTATCGACAAGACATTATACAAAAACTTACGCAGTTATAAAACACGCTGATGCTGTCCTATGATGTTGGAAACATCAAAGGGCAACACCTCCTGAGACTTAACAAGTTCGAATGAAAATAGATAAGTTCAATCAATAACGAATTGTTACGAATAATAACGCAGCGAAAATAAATATAAAAAAATAAATAGTTAACACAAGAGTTACTGTGCACAAGTGCGATGCCTTCACTACAACAAAAATGATCATTAACAACAGTAGAAAGACAACGCTTTTTACAAAAAAGCGTTGTTAAAAAAATAAACACAACACTTTTACTGGAAAGTGTTGTCTTTATTTAATTTTTTATGTCATCAACAACACTTTTTATAAAGCGTTGTGTATGAGCGTTTTTTTAAACCAACTACAACACTTTATTAAAAGCGTTGTAAATGAGAGTTTTTTTTAAACTCTATCACAACGCTTTTTAATAAAGAAATAAATAAATATACTACTAGAATGCTTTGTTTAAAAGCGCAAGAAAAGAATACCCAAAACTATCCAGCCCATTTCACTTTACTCGATGAAAATCGATCGAAGTCCGATGCACGTCGTTGCTAGGCACAAAAATCTTTGAAGATCACTTGGATTTCGCCTTGCCCATTTCTTCCTTCGATTTCGTCTTTTCGAACTTTTCTGTCATCGTCAATCATTCAAATTAGAAATCGGAAGTGAAGAATATTGGATGCGGAGATTTGAAATCAAATCATGTAGATTTCGAAGGCAGAGATTCAGAAACTTCAATTGAAAAGCAGAGGAAAAATCAATCGATGGCGAAATCCAACAACGGGATGGACTGAAAATTTCTCGGCGCAAATCCTCTAGTGAGAATTTGAATCTTATCTTTCAAATTCTTTATTGTTAGAAACCCTAGTTTTGGCGCTGTTCATGGGGTTGTTTGTTGGTAATTCTGCCAGTTTGTTTAAATTCGAATTTGATTTTTGGGGACAATCTGATTTGATAGTTTTTTTTCTGGGCAGAAAGTTAGTGCAAGCTAAAAAAAAATCCAAGGAAAATGACAGAGACGGTGGCACTGGGTGAAATCCAAAAGAATTAAAATCTTGGAACCTTTGGATTCCTGCTGCTCCCTTCATAAGAATCGTAAGCTCAACCCTCACCTTTCGCATGTCCATAATTCCATTTATTCTACTATCTTAAGATATTTGAACTTCTCGTGAATTTTTAAGTTTATATTTCCTACTTTTTTGTAGTTCGTATCAAATATATCCTCTATTTTAGCACATATTTTGTATTGTATTTGTATTGAAGTAGCATGATTTTGTCTCAAAGACTTTGTGGCTATTTCTCTTAATGTTTGACAGTTATATGAGATTCTTTCCATGTATTCTCCTCGTTGGACAGCAGAAACCTTAGTAGCCATGCAAGAGGTGTGAAAAAGTAATCTCATATACTTTCAAGGTTTCACTTTCTCAAATCTTTCAATAAATGTAAGATATTATTGTGTGGATTGTCATATTTTGGAATCTTAGTTTGTGTATTATAGAAATGAAGAAAAAGTATCTAAATGACCAATTGTGTAGCTCATATGGTTTTATCGGTGTCAGCTCTTTTGATCATAATTTCGGTTCACTTGCTGTAGCAGTTTGTGCGCTGCCACAGCTAGCGCTTGCGCAAGTGTGCAATCCTTACCTGCTCTTTGTTACGGTCTCTTGACGGAATTCCCAGGAACACCATAATCCAGTTGGTAAATTACTCTAAATTTTTTTTTATCAGCTTTGTGTTTGAGTGCTTATGTGGTATCTGTGTCAATGAAACATATGTGAAGTTACTAAAAGTTATGGTTGGATATGGTTGGATTCTTCCAATAAAATTGTTTTAAGGCTGTACATTGTGCTTAGTTTTTGAAGTTGTTAGTGATGCTGCATGTTGTTTTATCCCTGCCCATAATTCGAGCTTTAGGACTGAAACTTGCCAACTTGCAGGTTTATCAGTAGCAAAAACTTGATGTTCATGCTTTTTGCTTAGCCCTTCATATTTGCTCGGGGTCATGGGCTGGGCAGAAAGCGTGGCGCAGATGTCAGCACAAGAGTTTTATAATCTAGGCTTTGCAGACTTGTCTTCTTCCATTAAGCCTGGTTAGTTTGTTTACATACCATGCAGCTGCTCTGTTTTTTCTTGCATGAATTACTTTTCAGTGCATTTCATCTTATTTTAATCGATTTGATGGTCCTAAAAGTCCTAAATTTATTTATTTGAATGATTTCATGTCGTTATGTTTTTATCAACTTCGATTATTCTAATGTTTGACATAGTATGTTCTTGATAAGTATGGTTTTGAATCATTCTCTTGTCTTCAACTTTTAAGTTAATTTTACCTTGTTTCTTATGTTTGGTTGGAAGTTGTTGTGGTCAATGACAGTGGAGGTGTCAAAAATGTAAGCATAAAGAGCACAGATTCTTGATTAGATTCTGGAGGTATTATTTGTTCTCTTATGCATATGATTATTTGAATTGTATTTCAGGCCTCTCACTTGCTCAAGTATGACTCGATGCTGGGTACGTTCAAAGCTGATGTTAAAATAGTCGATAAAGAGACCATCAGTGTCGACGGGAAAGATTAGTGGCAGCTAAGTTCCAGCCCAAATTGTTGACTGTAGGATGCTGCCTGCAGGTGAGAAAATATGTGGTTGCTAGATTTATTTTGAAATTTTTCCCTTTTATGTCGTTATATTCATGAACGATGCATGATGATCCAGAACTTACAGATATGAAAAAGAAGGCAAACACTAAAAGTTTGAAGGAAATGGATTTTCTCTTGAGGTAGCTTATGTACTTAGATCATTCATTTAGCAAAATGTATGTGATAATTATGGAGATTTAGAGGTCACTGTTTGATTATATCTTGGATAGCAATCATAAATCAAATGTCTACACTCTACAACAATCAATACCTAATTTGCTGTAACTGATAGAATTTATGGATTTTACTCTACGATTTTCAATTTTTTTTCCCTCGAAATAAAGGATTTTGAGACATGGGAATTGGGAAGAATATTCTTTAGCCATCCAACCTATCGTTTACAGATGCATCATTTTTTTTGTTTCGTCTATTATAATTTTTCCTCCCTTTTTTTGACTTATTGATCATGGCATAAGTTATTTTAATCAACAAGTAAATTTTTAGATAAAAAGGAGTCTATACAACTACATTGGCATGTCTAGGAAAAACAAAAGTTTTTATACATTCTTGAGGTCAACTGGATCTTAATGCTGCTATGTTTAGCCGTCACTCTCGATTTTAGAGACATCAGGAGATTAGGCAATGCTTCAGGTACATATTTTTTGTTTCCTGAAGATCCAAGGTTCTTAGTCTAACTAAAGTTTTATGTTTTTCTTCATGAAGGGTTGGCAGTTATCACCGTCATGTTGGTCACTGAAGCTTTAGTGGAATCTTTATGGTCAGCTGATTTATATCTTGAGTAATAATAATTGAGGGGAGAAAACAGGGGAGACAAGAATGCAGATGATTTCTTTGGAGAAATTTGGAGAAATGATTTAGAGAGATTTATTTTGGATTGCGCTTGGTATTATTTTGGGGGAATAAAGTCAATGTTTTATATTCACTGAATCTTGTTGTTTTCAAACTTTGTTTAATAAATCATTTTTGGAAATTAATAAAAATTGAATAAGAGATTTTGTTATGAGAAATTTTTCTGGTATTCTGTATCCAACACTGTAAAAATTGCGTTTTTAAAGCTATATTTTGGGGTTTAGATAACAAGCTTCTGGGTTGACTCCACCTAGCTCAAAAGTTGATACGTATAATTGCAATTAATTGTTTGATTCATGTTTATCTTTTTTTTTCTTTTTGTTATATGGGTACAAATTTTTTGAAAGCAAGAAATTGTTCTAAAGTCTGTCCTCTTATAATCTTATTCCTCCTAAGTTTTTTTGGTTGATGTTGTGGATTAGTTCAGTCAAACCAAACATTCTTCACAATCCCTTGTCAATAATTAGTATATAGGGATAATTCGATTAGATCCCAACTAGAGAAAGGAATTACATGATAATATATCTGTCAACTGTGGATATCTGGTTAGGAGAGAAGTCGTTGTAGAATTATATCGGATGGTTCTTTCATACTTAGATTGATAATTGATTATCTATGCTTAAGCATAATAATTATTGTTTATTTTCTTTTTTAGTGTTTAGTAATCTTTTATTGATTTGTTCTACTCATCGAGAAAGCTATTCAACCTATAGCTTTTATGAAAGGTCCAGATGCATTATTCAAACTTGTTTTCTTTTCTTTTTTTAAATTTTTTTTTTTGAAATGCTTTGCATATTTTTAAACTAAAGGTCACTCAAGATATAAATCAGTAGCAACCATGAAGATCCAATGTTTTTAGTCTAACTAGCGAGATACATTGTGATATTCTTATGCTGATATCTAGAGGACGCCAGGTTCTAGTCTTGTGATATTTATGTCAACTTTTTGTAGTTTCTACGTTGCCATGCTGGAGATCTAATTCCATGTTGGTTGTATTTTGGATTTATTGTTGTAGATTTGATAATTTCAATACATTAGTCTCTGATATGGAGTAAGGGAATTGAATGATGAAGATTATTGTTTGGTTTACTTTTGTTGGATATACATTAATAAGGCTGCTCTGTTGTAGCACCTTGAGTTGGGGCAGATGGTTGTCTCTGTGAATTACATCTCTTGATTTAGGGGCTTCTGGATTTGTTGCGTTTCTGGGCTGTTGGAGGCAGTGTTGTGCAGTGGATTTGGGATGTTTGGAGTGAATTTGGCACTGTTTTAGGCACCACTGTTCTTTTGGACGTGATTCAAGTTTTTGCACACCAAGTATTTGAGATTTTGATTCTCTTAAATTACAACTTTCTTGCACGAGGTACTTGGCTGTTCATTTGCTATTTTATTACGCTCTGGTATTGATTTATTATTAGAAGATTCATGTTGTTTTTTATTGATAATTCTGATTTTTGGAAATTTTTGATGGTGTATTGTAATATGATCTTTAGCCTTTTCTGTCTTCATGTTTGGGATGTTAGCTACTGTCATGAATGCAATATTTTTGCAATCAACGATGGAGAGCATTGGCATTTCAACAAGAGTTCAGACTGCATTTCGCATGTCAGAATTTCTAAACCATACATAAGAAGAAGAGCCATTCGGCATTTAGAGAAAGGAAGAGTTGTAATTTTTGCAGCTGGTACTGGGAAATCGCTTTTTCACAACTGATACTGCTGCAGAACTTCGTTGTACAGAGAGTGAGTCCATTTCTATGACTTAAATGCTTATATATATTAATATGATATTTGTTGAATGTTATTAAACCATAAATCCCACTTGCTTTTCCTTTGTATTGTATAAATATATTAAGTGCCATCCATTTTCTTTCTAGAGTCATGAATTATTTTGTTCCTTATATTGTATCATTTTATTGGAATGGTGCATGAGAAACTGATGTTGCATTTTGTGTAGTTAATGCGGAAGTGGTGCTGATCAAAGCTACAAATGTGGATGAAGTTTTTGATGAAGATCATAGGAATAATAAAAATGCAGGTCTACTAGTTTATTGAGTTAGAATTAGATTATTTTTTATATTTGAATGACTTGTAATATTGGAAGATTGTATATTAAATTTTATTTTACAAATTTTTGAATTTTGAGTGATTTATAATATTAAAATTGTGAATTAATTTTTTTTTGTTTTTTATTTGATAAAAGACAACGCTTTTTAAATGTTGTCGTATAGGATTTAAAGCGTTGTTAAAGCTAGTGTTGTAAAAAAGTCAGCTCAACGACAATGCTTTTTATGCGTTGTCTTTTTGAGAAACGACAACGCTTAAAAAAGCGTTGTCGTTTCTCAAAAAGACAACGCAAAAACAACGTTGTCGTTGAAAAAAAAGCGTTGTCTTTTTTAAAAAAGACAATGCGGAAAAAGCGTTGTCGTTGAGCGGTTTTTTTTACAACACTGGCTTCAACAACACTTTTTTAGCCACATAGACAACGCGGAAAAAGCGTTGTCTATGACCTTTTTTTTTTGTAGTGCTTATGACAAAAAATAATTACTAGGACAAAGTAATATTCAATTACAAAAATTAATCCTAGTAAACCAATCAAAGTTAAATATCTCAACACGTTGATAAATCCTAACACCACTCTAAATTCAATTCTAGGATGGAAAAAAAACCAAAGAGTGTAAAAACAAAAACCAAATTTTTTAACAAGTTGAGAAGTTAAAACCACACCCTAAAGCTATAAAACATGTATAGAAAACCAAATGGTGTATAAACAGAAACACAGCCGCAAGGTAGAAAGCCAGAAATATCTTCAATATGCAGTGGCCAGGGTGTTGTCAGTCGGTGTTTTCCAACACGTCGAACAACACCAGAAAGCAGCGATAATTCTTTAATTGGAATATGTGATCTTCGATGGTTTGGTTCTTCAGAATTCTTCTCTTTCGATTAATTATGTTTATATTTTGCTCTCTCATTCAAGCTCTCTCCATCTCACGATCTCTCTTTTACTGTCACGCCCCGACACCAAGCCTATATGACATTGGTGTTATTTAATGTTTCCACATTAAACAAAAAACCTCGGTTTTCAAAAATTCAAATAGCAGTCTATTCATTCACAAAAACTGAAATACATTGTCATTCATAAACTGAATTCACATCATCTTTAAAATGCTTAAACAATTAACAGAAAACTATCTCATAAACTTAACAATAAAAGAGTCTTAAAACGCAGCGGATAGAAAATAAATTAAACTAATAAGTCTTCTTCTTTCTTCACCAGCCCCAAAACTCAATTTGCTCATCTTCTTCTAGTTCTTTCTCGTTCTTATCTGATATGGTTTTGGGTGGGTAAGTGATATGGTTGTCACTCAGTAAATGGAATAAAATTATCCCAGCCTTTAAAATCATTTTAACAGTGATATCATGTGTATAAATATATCAAAACAGAACAGAGCGGAACAAAAATTCGGTAATAAAAAATAACAATAATCATTTTATGCACTAAATTGTATTATCAATTCGTGGCTAACTGATATCAGTTCCTTATATGTTAACCTCTAAAGGGTGAGGCCAGTAATCAGTAGTTAGAGCAGTAATGTTCAGAATATATATTCTTACCACTAATTCACAAGATTCAGTGCACCAGAAATCAGTAATCAGAGTTTCAGTTTTCGGACCCACAAGGGAAGCCTGCTCGGCTTCGAGATCATAGATGCAACCAAAGCCAAACTAGAGATCCGATGCCCCGACGTCATTTTCTGTGCGGAAATTCTCGCATTCGCAGCTCGCGATAGTGCATGGAAATTTGGGAATATATACTACCATGCCATGTCCCACCCAGTCGGCGCAACGGGAACGTCTCATTAATACTGGATCCCCTTCTGAACCTTCCCCCACCATTCTTCAATGCCACAGCTCTCAGAGACAACTTCTCCAGAAAAGGGCTGACCCTTGATGAAATGGTGAAACTCTACGGTGCCCACTCCATCGACATTTCGCACTGCACTTCCTTCTCCACTCGTCTATACCCGACCATCGACCCAAACCTAGACCCCAAGTACGCAGTGTTACGCCTTAAACGCATACAAATCTCGTGTTATGATATTAATGTTTTTAATGCTTTAACAAGTCTCTAAATATTATGTTTTGATGATTAAAAAACTCGGTTAATTGCTACTAATAGTTTAAAGTGAGAAATTTGCAGATAATAAAATTTTTTCTCTAAGAAAATTATTGGAAGCAAGAACCGATAAGCCAAATATTGAAGAAAATTTTGAAGTGTTTGAAACTGCCAGAGTTTGGAGGGTCTGAAGTTAGGTTCGGACCATCTGAAGAGTTTCAAAGATTTATTAAAGATTTGGATGAACAGCGCGGAGGCCACGAAGACATCACTCAGAAGATCTAAAGGTAATTCGGACGGTCCAAAGATTTTCCAGGAATTAAAAATGTTTCGGAGGCACGCTCGGAGGGCACGAAGATACAGTTCGGACGATCCGAAGTATGGATCGGACGGTCCAAACAGCTTTACGGCGATGAAAAGATTTTGTCGGAAGAAATTTGCCGAAATGAATTTAATGCAGCCGTTCGGACGATCCAAAGACAGTTCCAGACGGTCCGAACAGTTCCTCAGCCGCAGAAATTTGAATTTGAAACAGCTGCGTTCGGAGGCTCTGAAGCCAGTGCGAACAGTCCGAACTCACTCGAATCAGCAACTATAAATAGAGGCATTCCAAGGTCATTTGAATCCAAGCAACTCACCTTCGAGTATCTCATCCTTCAAGCAATATTTCAAGCATTTGAAGCTTATTTCGAGTCCCTCAAAAGATATATGTATCGAGTTGTAATAAACGCTTGAAAGTTGTTGTTGTATTCACTCGAGTGTGAAGCCCGAGTTGTTTCGAGTTGTGAGGCTATCCTTGGAGCCCTTAAGACCAAGTGTATCGAGTTGTATTGGCGCGGTGATCGTGTTGTTGTTGTACGGCTATCCTTGGAGCCATCAAGGCCAATACATTTGAAGTGCTAGTGGATCCTTGGTTAATTGACCTTAACCAAGAAGGGGAGACGTAGACGATTTATAGTCGAACTTCCATAAACATATCATATCTTTTTTACTGCTTTATTTACTTTACGCATTTATTTATCACATTTATTTGATTGTTTTAAGTCTTTCTCTTGCGTACATGCATAATCGCTTTAAATTGCTAAAATTGACAATAGAACCTAAATCTCCCTCCCCCCCAATTAGGTTCTAACATTCAGCATTCTTGAAAACAATTTGTCCTCCCCCAGTTAATGGGACGACAACAGTAAACCCTACAGTGAATCTTGATTCTTTGACCCCTAAGTACTATTTAACACCCCGTTTTTATCTTAAATGAGTTTATTTGAGTTAATCGGAGATTACAGATTTCACGAGCTGGCTCGATTTTGATCAGGGTCTATTTTGCAAAAATTGGATTTTTCAGGGACTAAAACGCAAATAGTGGATTTGTTATATTATCTACACTTAGAAAGGATTTGACTTAGTCTCCTTTGCATTATCTTCATCTCCTCCATAAGTTCTCCACCATTGAAGACGCCTCCTTAGGCTTTCAAGCTTTCATAATCCAGTCCGAGCTCGATCCGGTCGTTGGAATTTATTTCTGAAGGCAGATTATCGATCACTGCAGTGAGAGCTCTGTTATATTGTAAGTTCTTCTACGATCGGATACATTCTAGTTTTTGGATGTTGTTAGAATCGTTTGAGATTCGAGTATGTTGTTCTTGACAGAGTTCTGATCGTTTATTATCTGTCGGTTTTGAATTAGAGCGACGTTCGGTTTTGTTATGATTTTTGGAAGCCATTTTCGAAAATGTGGATTTTGATATTGATGGGTTTGCTTAGTTATTGTTGTTTTGGGCATTGATATGAGGTTATATCGGTATTGAACTGCTGTCTGCGTTTTCGGTTTGTTCAGTTTATAGCCGTTATGCCGTCGGTTTGAGTTTTGGAGATTTCGAACCATTTTTGTATTGATTGAAGCTTTGGCTTGTGAGTGATCATGGTTTTTGATCAACTCTTGTATTCGTACAGATTCGTTGGAGTTTGTCGAGCCCTGTGTTAGCAGCATTGTTCGTCGAGAGTTGGACGAAGAACGGTAAAGAGATTTCCTTGAACCGTTGTTTGTTGTTTAGGTTGTATAGTTGTTGATACAATTTTTTTTTGTAGCTTGTCCAGATTTGGATCTACGACATTGAAAGGTAAAAGCAGTCATCGTGGCGGGATAGCATACTCGGGACAATTGGTTCTCGAGTTTCCTTTTCAAATCACATATTGCATCTACACTTGTTCTAGCATGAGGAACTTGTGTCTTGTTGATTGATTTTGCTTTTGACTATGTGGCTTATGTTTTATGTTTCGGTTATGCATTCATCTTGAGCCTACGTTGATTCAGCGGGCAGAACCGCCCTTTTTGTTTGGACGTTTGGGAACTATGATTGAGTGGCCTAGGTCGTAGTCGTATCGCCTAGTGCTAGCATACTCATTATGGTTGCTCAAAGTCTCGAGGAGTGAGATATATGGCATCTCCTCGATTGGGAGAGTCGGTGAGTCGTCACATGATCTCATCCTCGGGATCCCAAAAGCACAGCAGCAATCCTTCGTTTATCAGATTTGATATCCTGGTTTAAAGACATGCATTTCATTACGTTGCTATTGACTGTGTTGTTGTCTTGAAAGCATGTTTATTGTCGTATTATTTTGATATGTTGCTTTTATTGGGATTATCATTCTCACCGGTTTATCCGGTTGTTGCTTTGTTTTGTATGTGTACTTGGCAACAGGAAGGGCAGGATCAAGTTAGCATAGACCTGGTTAGCGTCAAGAGCAAGGGATAGAAGTGAGACTCGTTTAGAAGTCGAATCTGCATGTCAACCTAGTTATGTTTTGCGAACATGTTTAGTCATTCGAACTTCTCGTATTTGTTTTGTAAGCAAGAAACGATGTAGGTACTATCGAATTGAATGTTTCTCTTCCCTAAACCTTTCTGGTATTGTTATTGGCTTGTCAAATACTTTTAATGCAAGTGTTTAGGTTTTGTTGAGTTTATTTCGGTGCCTTAGCTTTTCTGGGCGAGAGGACGGCGCGGGCGCGGGCGCGGGCGCGGGCGCTCTTACTTAGAGAGCGGGCGCGCTGGTTTTTGCGCAGCATCGGCGCGGGCGCGCTGATGTCAGCGCTGGCGCGCGAGCCTTATTTAAAAAAAAAATATAATTGTTTGCTTCTAATCTTGGTTTCTTGTTTACTTATCGATTGTTGTCCGATATTAGTTGATTAGAAACGAGGTCTCACATACTATGTGTGTAACGCCCAAAAATTCTTCACGTAAATCCGCATGCATAACTAGGAGATTTAATAATTTTAAAATAATGTGAAAATGTGTTAAATTGCTTTTATGTGATATTATGTGAGATTTGATTTAATTGCATGTTTTAAATATTATTTCAGCATTTAAACCGCTAGGTTTTGATTTATGAGTTTAATTGAGAAAGTTATTTTATGATCGCGTAGGCGGGACCGTCGACGGACGAGATGTTAGTTTTCACCCAAAATATTTTATCAGATTTTTAGGAGCCTTAAAATATTATTTTATGGTAAGATTTTAAGAAAATTATGGTATTTATATATGTATATATGTATGTTCCCGTTTTTACCTAAAATAAGTCATTTTAATGACTTTTATTAACTTTTAAAAATCTTATATTTTTATATTTCGGGATTTAAGTTAAATATCAGATTTAATTATTTTGTATTTAAGAGTTTTAAGTTTATTTTATTTTATTCAATAATTACTTAATATCTTAACCTTGTTTTATTAAAGATTTAACCTAATCCTACCCCTTAAACATACCGTAAATTCACCTAACCGCCTCCTCATCCCTTCTTCCCCATCTCCACGTTCCCCAGTAGAGAACTCAGCCCCATAGCTGACTTGTAAGATTTTTCCTATTGTTTTGAAGATCCATTTGTCCCGTAAAGTCGTACGCGCGATTTAGACGTCGTTTCTTGCAAATATTCATCAAGGCACGTTTGATTCCATTCTTGAACACCATTTAGATCATATTACAAAGTTTTTTGTGCATGAATGATCTGATAATGCATGTGTATGTGAATTGAAATTAAAATACTCAAGTTCGTTCATGCATGCACTCACGTTTTTACACTTGTTGGATTGATTTGATTCATGTTTCTGGCCATGGAGAGTTCGAGCCTACTATCCTATGTTTTATGGGTCTACAAGGGTCACTTGGGGTCAGGTATGGTGGGTGGAAAGGGGCTGGAGATGGCTAGGACCGAAGCCTTCTACCTTGGTTGCAAAGTAGATTATGGCAGTTTCGGGATTCCCGAATCGTGGGTCGCTAGGGCGGTGTAGGGATTGGTTCAAGGCGACGCTTGGTTCGTTGGAACCGCCCATACGTGGGCTATGTCTGGGAGATGGAGCTCCGGCCATTCGGCGGCCGAAGCTGGCCTGCTGCTACATAGCCAAGAGTAAAGAATATTGAGAGGGGGGGGGGGGGGGGAGTCTGTACGTGATGGGTTGGGAAATTGGGTTTCTTTTTTTTTTATTTTTTATTTTGGGTTATGGGTTTTTAGGCGGGCCGGGCTTGGGTCTTGGGTCTGGGTCCGGGTTCGGGTCGGGTCACGTCTTGATGGGTCAAATTAATTTTAGTCCGGGTCTACATTTTTATTAATTAGGCTTGGGTATTTTATTTTAATTAATTAAGAGTTTAAGTTAGTAAATTAATGGGTTGGGCTTGATTAAATTAATTAATTAAACTAATTTAATGGGCTTTAATAATTATTGAGGTGAGCCCACTAATTTGTCATGGGTCGTGTGATCCATGAGAATTATTGGGTCAAGTTGTGTTGTGTTTAGTAATTTTATCGGTCAAATTTATAAGTTAATAAGTTGATGGGCCTAAATTATGTTTAAGTGAGCCCATTAGTTTCCATGGGCCTGGGAGCCCATGAAATTTAATGGGCCAGGTCAGGTTGGGCTTTTGGGTTTTTGAGTCAGTCTAGGAATTTATGGGTTTAAGTTAAGTGGTCAGCAGCTCGAACAAGTCCTTGGAAAAATAAATGTCCGTAAATATATATTTAATTCATGCATGTATTTTTATTAGGTATATAAGTATGATTTTTAAGAAAATAAATTAAATATATATTTACGGACAAATTTTCATGAAATAAAGAGAATTTTTATGTTCATGCATCATTAATAATTTTTACGATAAGTTTAAGTGCATGTTAAGAAAAATACATTTTTATGAAAGTTGAAGTGAAGGTGAAAAGTGATGTGGTTGGAGGCCGAGATACCTGGGCCCGGTGACCTTCTTGATAATGTTTATGTATGATGAGCATATGGATCCAGCTGAGAGGGCTGGTGAAGTGGCAGTACAGAGGTGGAAACCCCACCTCCGCGTACGTTGATTTTTAGATTTATCAATCGCTTAGTATGAGGTCACCGACATGGATACGACCTGTTAAGAACTAAGAAATCATGATAAGTCATTTTATGAGATTTATTAAGTATGATGATTTATGTTATTGCATGATGATTAAGCTGTATAATTAGTCATTTCATGTTTATATGCATATAATTTTAAGATCATGCATGTATAATTATTATTCACGTATTTTATATGATGTGTGCTTGTATGTGGTTTCATTTTGTTATATAAGGATAGAACGTACTGAGCCTATAGGCTCACTAGATTTAAATGGTGCAGGTGAGCAAAATGTCAATGAGGACAATGTGTTCCCGACTGGCGGCGAGAGCGTATGAGTTTCCAGACGGCTAGTACCCGTGACCATAGCTCTATTACGATATTTATGTTGAGATTTAAAATATGTATTTCCGCACACGATTAATTGATTTAGATTTTTAGTATATGCATGATTGTTAGATTTAATTATTTTATTTTAAAGTTTGCATGCATTTTGGTATAGAATTATTGTTTAGGAATTTTATTATGAAAATTTTTATAAATTATTATTTAGTAATTAATGTTAGTTATTTAGTTGCATGCATGTACTTTTATTATTATTTATGTTTATCGTGTAGATGTATATTAAATTAAGAAAAGTTATTTTAAAGTATGATGTATATATATATATGTATGAGCATATATATTTTTATATTCACTATTTTATAGTTAGAGAGTAAAAAAAAATTTCAGTAGAAGTTTTAGGACGTTTCAATGTGGGTTTGAAGATGAACAAGGGTCTTTTCAACTCGGACCAAACCTTGTATAACATCCCTTTAACAAATAAAATCGTGTTGAACAATGCTCAATATAGATACACATGGGCTACCAAGTTCGCCCCCGCCATGGTGAAGATGGGTAAAATCGAAGTGCTCACGGGAAATGATAAGTGTGAGATCAGGAGAAAATGCAATTTGGTGAACTAATTAATTAAATTCATCTATCGGAGGCTGAAGAAGTACTTATTTCAAGCTTTCATTTCCCATTATTGTTTGATTTGATCATTTTTCTTCTATTCTTTGCATTGGATATTATTGTTTTTGTTGGTATTTTAATTATATACCACAATTAAGTAAGATTAAATATATCAATATTATTATCTCATAGTATAATATTTGATATATCAAAGTGCATCCACAATTTGAGGTGAAGTAGAATTTTGGTTAGGCCATTTTGGTTAGGCCATTGCAGGAGTCCTATAAAATAGGTAGTCCCTAGTTGACAGATACATGAACAATACTGACTGTCACGCCCTGAAATCGAGCCTAGTTGACATTGATGTTATTTAATGTTTTCACATTTAACAACAAGTCTCGGTTTTCAGAAACTCAAATACCAGTCTATTCATTCATGAAAACTGAAATGCATTTTCATTCATAAACTGAATTTATAATATCTTTACAATGCATAAACTAATAACACAATTCGATCCTTAACTGATCAATAATAGAGTCTTAACGCAGTGGACATAAAATGAATCTAATCAATCTTTTTCTTCTTCACCAACCCAGACTGAATTTTCTCATCTTCATCTAGTACTTGTTTCTCGTTCTTATCTGAGATGGTTTTGGGTGGGTGAGTGATATGATCGTCACTCAGTAAATGATAGAAATCATCTCAGCTTTTAAAATCATTTTAACAGTAGTTTCATATATAGAAATATATCAAAACAGAATAAAATAGAACAAAAATTCGGTATTCATCAGTAATATATGACAGAAATCGGTTTTTATGCACTAAACTGTATTATGAGTTTGTGCTAACTAATATCAGTCCCTTATATATGTTACTCTTATAAAGGCTGAAAATGGTCAGTTAAAGGTGAGGAAAGGTTCATTTATTGTCATGAGAACCAGAAAAAAATGGATTGTACTCACTGCAAGGAAGCACGGTGGTTGGGAATTCAGCAACCATGATTAAAGCAGAAACTGATATGGCAAAAATATGGCACATGAGGCTTGTCCATGTTAGTGAAAGAGGATTAATAGATTAATCCAAAAAAATCTGTTGTGCGGTTATAAACGAGCTGCTTAAAATTTTGTGAGTATTGTGCTCTTGGAATGGCCAAGAGTATGATACTCGTGACCAAATTTACGATATAACAAATAAAAATATATTTGTAAATTTAGTTTATCTACTAGTGAAATAAAATTAAGATTTTTAATTTTAATTTTATTCTAAATTTCAGTTCTCATCTTAACATATAGTAAGAATTTTTAAATGAATTTTACATGTAAAGAGAACTTAATATTTTATTTACTAATCCTATGTTCAACATAATGATTTATCTTAATTGTCATTTTAATGTGGAATATTTATTAGTGTTTAAAATGATAACCGATTTTATAAATTCATTTCAATGTGATAATAATTTTTTCTGATTAAATTGACAATTTTTCATGTCTTTTTTTTTATAATATATATATATATATATATATATATATATATATATATATATATATATATAATTCCCAACACACCATATTTCACATGTTTCAAAATGTAGGAAATTGAATGGGCAAACTTGATGACAACGTTAATTATTAAAATAAAGTAAAATTATTGTGTTTATAATGAAGATTAAATGGGGATATGAATGTCTCATTGCCCATTCCACTATATATAGCTTTCACCAAATGTAATATTATAATATATACATAAAAAGAGATGGAAATAAATTAGTTGGTAGACATGTAGATTTCCTTCAAACACTCATATTATAGTTAAACTCTTATAGCAATGGGTAGATGAAGCTTATAGAAGAAATTTATATCAGTACTCGATTCAACAAGATTTTTCAGATAAGTGGGCTTATATATATATATATGTTTTAAAATAATGATGTTCTTGATTTTGAAAACTTGATCGTATATTACTCGTTTCATGTCATTTGATTTAGTTTCATGTTTCATTCTGCACGATTCCTTGTTATGCACTGTTAGAATTCAACTTAAGAAATGGTAGGGAAATTCCAAAAACATGATATGATATAAGGCCCTGATGTGATGAGTTATAATAACCGTTTAAGGCCTCATCCCCTTAGAATAATAACAATTAGGGACTGATCAGTAGCCATGATTAACGAGATGAATAATAGTGTTAAGTCTAAGTGCATGCTTTCAGTTTTGAGATATTCTGCTGCCTTGTTTCGAACTCTGATTTTTTCTTGTCTTGAATTATGTTGCGACATGCACTGGAACATGCCTCCTTTGAATTAGTATTATTTATATATATTCGATATTTGTGTGTACGATCGGCCCCCATTTGCTGAGTGTTTTTCAAAAGAGCAATGCTACATGTAAAACCAAATTTGTACAACAATTTTTACACCACAAAAAAATTCAATACAAAATTTTAATTTATCAAATCTCACGATACATAAAATGCAAAATTTCACGATATCATATCAAAATCTCACGAGATAATAGCAAAATATCACGACATAATTGTTGTAAATATCGTTGTACGATATATTTGTTGTACCTCTAGCATTATTCTTTCCAAAATACTCAACCCCATACTTCTCTCCCTAGATAAAAATGAAGAAGAACTTGAAGATGAAGAGCATAACTAATATTGGACTGGTGAAAAAGGAAAAATTTAGAAGTGCTGCTATTATTTGAGTTTTTTTGTTCCTATGATGATAAGTTTTAGCTTCCGCTAATGTATTGGTTTATGATTTTTCTTTTGGGATGTAAGAACAAATTTTTTCATTAAATAATATACTGGTTTTTGGTTAAAGTCTGTACTATGAGACTTGCTGTTTTTGAATGTTATTTGAAAACAACGCCGATGTTGACTAACCCTAGTTTTGGGGCGCGACAAAGAGGGTCAAGTTCAATACAGGAATTCACAAAAAATTAAGCCCTTTGACTATGTTCATGCTGATTTATGGGGTCCTTCACAAACTCAAACTCTTGGAGGTGGTAGGTACTTCATGTCCATTGTCGATGACTTCTCGAGAAGAGTTTGGATATTCATTTTGAAAAACAAGGCAGAAGCTTTTGGAATGTAAAGGATTGACATGAAGTCACTTCAAACAAGTTAGGATACAAACGAAAGCATTTAAGGACAGACAATGGTCTAGAGTTTGTCTATAAACAATTCGATGAATTCTGTAGGAAAATTGGGATCACAAGACATAAGACCATGTCACACACTCCTCAAGAGAATGGCCTAGATGAGAGGATGAATTGAACTCTCCTAAAAAGAGTAAGATGTATGTTGCTAAATGCAGGGCTACCAAAATCCTTTTGGGGTGAGGCTGTAACAACAACATGTTACTTAATAAATAGGTGTCCCTCAGCTGCAACAAATTTTAAAACACCGATGGAGCTATGGAATGAAAATCTAGCTGATTATAGAAACTTGAAGGTGTTTGGATGTATGGCCTATGCTCATACAAGGCAAGGTAAGCTGGATGCAAGGGCAAAGAGGTGTGTCTTCATTGGATATCCACCTGGTGTAAAAGGTTATAAGTTGTGGTGTTTAGAACCAGATGAAAATAAATGCATTGTTAGTAGGATGTCAGATTTGATTAATCGAAAATGGGATACCCTCCACACACTCAAAAAGGAAACCTTACAAACATGAAAGAAACTGGTATATAACAAATTGAGGTGGAGTCTCAAGAGTTAAATCTACAAAAAATGATATAGATAAAGTAAAAGGAAAGGATGATGATGATGTACAAGTAAATGAATTGGATAACTATGCTCTTTCCAGAGACAGACAAAGAATAGCTATAAATCCACCTATGATGTATGGACATGATCTCATGTCTTATGCATTAAATGTGGCAGAAGACATTACATACAAAGAAGCTTTAGGTTGTAAGGAAAGAAAGTTTTGGGCAGAAGCAATGAAATAAGAAATGGATTCTTTAATGAAAAATCAAACTTGGATACTTGTGGATTGACCTAAAAACCAAAGAGTTGTGGGGTGTAAATGGATCTACAAGAAAAAGGTGGGGATTCCAGGGGATGAGAAAGAAAGATATAAGGCTAGACTTTTAGCAAAAGTTTTACACAAGTAGAAGGGATAGGTAGATTTCAATGAAATCTTCTCCCAATGGCAAAACATGGTTTCATAAGATTAATCCTTGAACTTTGATTGTTTTAATTGGAGTTATTGGGTAATGTTTCTCAAAAGTTTTAAAATAAAAATTTCAAGATTATCTCTTCAAGAAAAATAAAAAATAATAATAAATAAAAATCAAGATCATTCATGAGTATGAAAGCCCGGGTCTTCCATTAATTGTAATAAACATAAATTTGGAAAATATTTGAACATTTTATTTAAGATGTATATATAAATATTGAACATTTTTTTAATTAAAATCAAATAATTAGGAAATATTCGAACGTATTTAGGGATTTTTTGTGTAGTCACATGTCCCGGATAACCTACTTAACAGAACTAATAACATGTGGTTAACTTGACAAAAACATAATTAAATAAAACAACAAAAACAACTTAATTATTACAACCCAATCGAAAGACGCGACTATGAATACCCAAATATAAGATAACCATATCAAAAAACAGTATGAATAAACCAACTGAAGGAAACCAAAATATCACTCCACAGAAAAGCTGCAGCCTCTGCCTCAACGAATGCTCCCGCTAGGTCTGTCCAACCTAAGGCCTGTCCTGTGGAATATGGTGTTAAAGAAATACAACCGATGACGTGAGGTATAACAGCGCTCAATACGAAAAGTATGAGTATGCACATGCTATGAGTGAATAAATGCAAATGTACAGGGTACCGGAAAACTATCACGATCAAACTTTGCTTAGTCAGGAAGGCGTCGTGGTATATAGCACGTTGGGCCGTCGCATTAGGAGGTAGCTCCCAAACTAGAATACTCAGTGGATATAGGTAAACTGATCCCGTTCTAGCTAGTCCAACCATGTACTAAGAAATAAGGGGTTGAGTGACCCTACTACATGCTTATATCAAGGGTATACATGCTCAACATAAAATGCATGCAACATAATAATTGTGACATAATATATACACATAAAACATGCCAGATAAACATGAAACATAGAACATGCATACTCAACTAGAAAATCTCGGATAATACATTCGTACCTCTAACCAGCAACCTACCAACTCCGACTATATATTATTGTACGTTTAATTATATAAATGAATAAAGATAGATCAATTTGAGGAATGTTTCTTCTGCACAGACTATATATATATATATATATATATATATATATATATATATATGTCAAACAATTGTTTTCTAAAAAAAACTTTTTGAATTTTTTAATATATCATGCTTGACCATTTAGCTTTGACTGTGTAGATTAATATTCCTTGAACTTTGATTGTTTTAATTGGAGTTAGTCGGTAATGTTTCTCAAAAGTTTTAAAATAAAAATTTCAATTTAATCTCTACAAAAAATAAAATAAAATAAAAATCAAGATCATTCATGAGTATGGGGGCCCAGGTCTTCCTTCCATTGTAATAAACATAAATTTTGGAAAATTTATGAACATTTTATTTGAGAAGTATAAATGAGACATTTTTTTAATTAAAATCAATTAGATAGTATTCAATCGTATTTAGGTTGTGTTTGTATAGTGGCTCGTCCCGGATCACCTATTTAACAAAACTAATAGCATGTGGTTAACTTAACAAACATATAATCAAATAAAATAGCGGAAACAACTTAATTATTACAACTCAATCGAAATACACGAATATCCAAATATAATACAACCATTTTGAAAAATAGTACGAATAAACCAACTGAAGGAAACCAGAATACCACTCCTCGGAAAAGCTGCAGCCTCTGCCTCAATGACCGCTCCCGCTAGGTTCGTCCAACCTAAGGCCTGCACCGTGGAATGGGATGTCAAAGAAATACAACCCAAGATGTGAGCGATAATAATGCTCAATAAAAAATTATGAGTATACACATGCTATGAGTGCGTGAATGCAAATGTACAGGCTACCAAAAAACTATCACGGTCAAACTATGCTCAGTCACAAAGGAGCAGTGGTATGTAGCACGCTGAGTTGTCACATCAGGAGGTGACTTTCATACCAGAATACTCTATGGATATAGGTGACCTGATCCCGTACTAGTGGGTCAAATCATCTACTAAGAAATAATGAGCTGAGCGACTCCATTACAGGTTTTTATCAATGGTACACGCTCAACATAAAATGCATGCAACATAGTAATCGTGACATAATATATGCACATAAAACATGCCATATAAACATGTATACTCAACCAGAAAATCTCGGATAGTACTTTTGTACCTCTAACCAGCAACCTAGCAACTCTGGCTCAAAAGTCCAAGTCTATAAGCAAGTAATTATCATATCATTTATAGCTTACTAAAAGACTTAACTATATTAATAGCTACTCCCAAAAGCTACTAAGAGTCTAAACTTATACATGTGTTTGTCGTCAGCCCGTTGCTATTCAAGCCCCTGCCTCTTGGACACAGCTCTGTTGTTATCTCAAAATTTCCCTGCTAGTGCCCAGTGTCATGCCCCGAAATTGGATCTAGTTGACATCGGCGTTATTTAACGTTTTCACATTAAACAATAAGCCTCGGTTTTCAAAAATTCTAGAAGCCAGTCTATTCTTTCATGAAATCTGAAATGCATTGTCATTTATAAACTAAATTTATAATGTCTTTACAATGCATAAACAAATAACATAATTTGACCCATAACTAATCAATAATAGATCAGTCTTAACGCAGTGGATAGAAAAATGAATCTAATCAGTCTTCTTCTTCCTCACCAGCCCCAAAACTGAATTTTCTCATCTTCATCTAGTTTTTTCTCGTTCTTATCTGAGATGGTTTTGGGTGGGTGAGTGATATGGTCGTCACTCATTAAATGGGAGAAATCGTCCCTGATTTTAAAATAATTTTAACAATAGGCTCATGTACAAAAATATTTCAAAACCGAATAAAGCAGAACATAAATTCGGTAGTCATCAGTAATAACAGTAGTAATTTTATGCACTAAACTGGCTTATGAAGTTAGTGGCTAATTGATATAAGTCCCCTATATGTTACTCCTCTAAAAGGTGAGGTCAGTAATCATAAATCAGTACTAAGAGTTCAGTAGTGTTCAGAATATATATTCTTACCATTAGTTCACAAGATTTAGTGCATTGGAAATCAATAATCAATATTCGGTTTTGGAAATCAAGATTTTAAACACAATATCATGTTGAAATCAATTTTAAATCGTATCGCCCACTACAGAACTGGACAAAAATTCATTATTTTTAAATGCCCACTTTCCGGATACTGCTAGAATGTTTCGATTGTTCTTGGAGTTTTTTTTTCACTTGCCCAACTGATTGCTCAACTGGACTCCCTCAACTGAATACTTGACCGACTACTTTTTCAATTTATGCTGTGTTTTTTTCTTAGAGTTTGTGTATCCCTTTCTCATAATCCGACTACTATTTATAAGCAGAATTCTAACTGTTAAACTTCTTATTATTGCCCCTAATTGCCATAATTGTCATTACTCCGAGTTAACGTGTCAGTTACAACTCTAGAGTAACTTCCACCTGGGATTTCAGTCTCGTGGAGCTGGACTGGTCTTGGTCAATTGGTCAGTTCAGTTTACCTCAATTCAGTCTACCTCATTTCAGTTTACCTCACCAACTGAAATTTCGGGTTCTCTTACCCAGCCCTCGAACGAATGGCTAGGATGCCCAAGAATACACTAGATAAGAGAGGGTTAAGTATGAAATGATCTAGGAGAAATGATCTCGGATGACCTATTTATAGGCATCGATTGGACTTTTTGATCTGTGAGACCTCAGTTCTAAACATCTAATCAAGGAGTAAACTAACAAGCAAGCATTAAAAGCCAAGAACATTTTTTTTTAAACAGGAAGGGGCCGCGCCCCACATCAGCGCGGCCGCGCACGGTGCCCTAGTTGTGATACGATCAAGGATAGCTCGCATGCTGATCAAGTGGCTAAGGATCCATTGGAGATGTCAAGAGGACCAATTACGAGAGGTCGAGCTAAGAGATTCAAAGATGCGCTTCAATCTTTGATGGTGGATTGTCAAGAAGGCATTGGAATGCTTGAAGATCATTTTGAAGGGTGTTACAATGTTATTGAAGTCCAAAGAAGTCAAGAGAGCGGAGAAAATGTCGAAGAGAATTCAAAAATATGCAACACATCCCGAGACGTATGCGCGCCCGCGCCTCCCTGACATGCGCCCGAGCCTGACCGACAGAACTTCATGCGAGCCCGCGTCTTCGAATTTTACACACAGTTCGGCGTGTTGTGTGTGTGCGAGACTTTTTTGATATTTTGGCATTATTTTCTATATTTTGAGTCTTTTAATTATACTAGGAAACTTTCTAGATGATATCTTTGATATCTTTAGGCTATATTTTGCGTTATATTTTATTTTTGATTGTAAACTATAAATACTTTTATTTTATTTCGTTAATAATAATTCAGATTCAGTTTATACAAAAATTATTAAAAATTCTCTCAAGAATTTTATTCAAAGCTTTGCTTTGTTCTTCAAATCAAACTTTCTCAGTTAACTACTTGGAAACGTTTGTCGATTGTTTCTCACTGAAGATTGTCAGATACAAGTTTATCTGAAGGTTTTCTTTTGTTTCAATTGTTGTGGTTTCTGTTGTTAATCGTACCGTCGGTTAAAGGTGGAAATCCAAAACCCTACCAATTTTACTTGTTTCAAAGATTGGGCAAAACTTTGATTGTTTTGTTTATTGGTTAGAGGGTGCGATTCAAATTGTAATCGTGCTTACTAATCTTACACAACAAGATTCATATCATTTGGTATCAAAGCCAGGTTTTGAATCAAGTAAGTACCTATCTTCATCTATCTCTATTCTTCGTGTTCTTCGTGTTCTTCGTTCTTCATCTAAGTCTATTCTTTATCAAATTTCTGTGTCATTTCTTTCAAACATGTTATCCAAGTCTCGTGTCTTGTGCTACAAGTTATAAATTTCAAAAAAAAAAAAAAAGAAAAATCGGTCAAAAAAATATATATATATAGTGGTTTGAAAATCTGAAAAAAAAAAGTGAAGAAAAGTAACTTGTGGCCAATTTCTTTGTCTTTATTCATCCTTGAAGCTAGTCAGAGTCAAGTTGTCCATAAAATTTCCTACTTGTGTTTGTGCAATCTTTGTGGGTCAATTTTCAAGCGTCTAAAAGTTTTAAACTTGAAGGTTTGAATCTTATTCTACAAAGCAAAGCCTATCCATAAATTTGAGTGAAAAAAAAGGAGTGCTTGAGTAATTCGTTTGGAGTGAACTGTGAGAATTTGTGTGAGGAAGTTTATTACTAACGATTTTCTTGCAGGTACCATGAACCCCAATAAGGATGTTAGTGAGAGTGTGAACCAAGGAATTTCCAACGTTCAAATGGATGAGTTGATGGGGCAGTTGACTAGGGCGATGAGATCGGAGTTAGAACCTCTTCATGAGAGGATGAGTAAGTTGGAGGAGAGTAGTGGTAGTGGAAAGAAAAATAAAAATAGGAAGGGGAATGATTTTGAAGACGATGAGGAAAGTTTTGATAAGAATTGGGAGGAGGAGAGAAGAGTACTGTGAGACCTCGTTTCTAAACAACTAATATCAGACAACAAGCGATAAGTAATCAAGAACCCAATAAATATATATATATTTTTTTAAAGGAGGCTCGCGCGCCCGTGCTGACATCAGCGCGCCCGCGCCTACATCCCGCAAATCCCAGCGCGCCCGCGCCAAAGGAAGCGCGCCCGCGCTCATATCTCGCAAAGAGGCCGCGCGCCCGCGCCAACAACCGCGCGCCCGTGCCGTCCCCTCGCCCAGAAAAGTTAAGGCACTGTAATAAACTCAAACAAAACCTAAACACTTGCATTAAGAGTATTTGACATTCCAATAACAATACAAGAAAGGTTTAGGGAAGAGCAACATTCAATTCAATAGCACCTACATCGTTCTTGCTTACAAAACATATACGAGAAGTTCGAATGACTAAATATGATCGCAAAACATAACTAGGTTGACATGCTGTTTCGACTTCTAAACGAGTCTCACTTCTATCTCTTGCTCTGGACGCTAACCAGGTCTATGCTGACTTGATCCTGCCCTTCCTGTTGCCAAGTACACATACAAAACAAAGCAACAGTCGGATAACCGGTGAGAATGATAATCCCAGTAAAAGCAACATATCAAGTAATGAATATACAACATGCTATCAAACCACATATTCAAGTCGAAGTTAATGATATGCATGTCTTTAAAACCAGGATATCGAATCTGATAAACACGGGAGTATTGCTCTGCTTTTGGGATCCCGAGGATGAGATCACGTAACGACTCACCGACTCTCCCAATCGAGGTGGTGCCACGTATCCCACTCCTCTAGACTTTGAGCAACCATAATGAGTATGCTAGCGCTAGGTGAAATACTACAACCTAGGCCACTCAATCATAGTTCCCAAACGTCTAACAAAAAGGGCGGTTCTGCCCGCTGAAATCAAAGTAGGCTTAAGATGAATGCATAACAGAAACATAAACGTAAGCCACATAACAAAAACTCAATCAATCAACAAATACAAGTTCCACGTGCTAGAACAATTATCAATGAAATATGTGATTTAAAAAGGGGAAACTCGAGAACCAACAGTCCCGAGTATGCTATCCCGCTACGATGACTGCTTTTACCTTTCAATGCAGTAGTTCCAACTCTGGATAAGCTACAACAAAAGGTTTAATCAACAACTAAACAATCCAACAACAAAGGCAACGGTTCAAGGTAATCTCTTTACCGTTCTTTGTCCAATTCTTGACGACCAAATGCTGCTAACACAGGGCTTGACAACTCCAAATGAATCTGTTCAGATACAATCAAAGATCAATTACCATGATCGACTTACAAGCCAAGTTCAACAACTTCAAAAACGGTTCAAATCTCCAAAACTCAAACCGACGGCATAACGGCTATAACTGAACAAACCGACAACGCAGACAGCAGTTCAATAGAGATATAACCTCATAAAAATTCTAATACAACCAAAACAAAGCAAACCCATCAATCTCAAAATCCACATTTTCGAAAATGGCTTCCAAAAATCATAATAAATCCGAACGTCGCTCTAATTCAAAACCGACAGATAATAAACGATCAGAACTCTGTAGAGAACAACATACTCGAATCTCAAACGATTCTAACAACATCCAAAAACTAGAATGTATCCGATCGAAGAAGAACTTACGATATAACGAAGCTCTCGTTGCTGTGATTGCTAATCTACCTTCAGAAATAATTTCTAACGGACGGATCGACAAAATCGGAGAATTCCAAAGCTTGAAGAAACGTTTTGGGCGCCTACAATGGAGGTTCACGCTTTGGGGAGGAAGGAGAAGTGATCTAAATAAAAATCTAAGTGTAGATAATATATTAAATCTCCTATTTGCGTTTTAGTCCCTGAAATTTCCAAAATTTGCAAAAAGGACCCTGATCAAAATCAAGTCTGCTCGAGAACTCTGTAATCTCCGATTAACTCAAATAAACTCATTAAGATAAAAACAGGGCGTTACAATTCTCCCCCACTAAGAATAAATTTCGTCCTCGAAATCAACGAGAACCATAACTCATAAGATAGAATAAAGAACTAAGGACAGTAAGAAGAACTCACGTCATCCGAATAGCTCCGGAAATCGCTGTCTCATGTCAGATTCTGTCTCCCAAGTCGCTTCCTCGACGCTGTGACGGCTCCACTGCACTTTCACCAACGGAATCAACTTGGTTCTGAGTTGTTTCTCCTTCCGATCAAGGATCTGAATCGGTCGCTCAAAGTAGCTCAGAGTCTCGTCTAACTCGGCTTCGTCAGGCTGAAGGATATGAAATATCTGGTTGATACTTTCGCAGCATAGAGACGTGAAAAACGTCGTGAATACCAGATAAAGACGGAGGAAGTGCAAGTCTGTAGGCAAGATCGCCTATCTTCTCGAGAATCTCGTACGGCCCGATGAATCTCGGAGATAACTTCCCTCTCTTACCGAATCTGACAGTGCCTCTGAAAGGTGAAATTTTCAGAAAGACTCGGTCTCCCTGATCAAAACTCGGAGGTCTACGCCTGACATTCGCATACTTCGCCTGTCTATCTTGAGCTGTCTTCATTCTGGTCTGAATGATCTTAACCTGCTCTGCCATATCTCTAAGCATCTCCGGTCCCAAATCTGGTGACTCGGATAAATCATCCCAAAACAACGGAGATCGGCACTTCTTACCATACAAAGCCTCAAAAGGCGCCATACCGATACTCGCTTGGAAGCTGTTGTTGTAAGAAAACTCGACAAGAGGCAAAGAATCCTGCCAACTAGTGCCAAAGTCTAGCACTACCGCTCGCAGCATATCCTCTAACGTCTGGATAGTCCGCTCTGACTGTCCATCGGTCTGAGGATGATAAGCTGTACTCAGATGCAATCGAGTACCAAGTGCCCCCTGAAGACTGTGCCAGAAGTGAGAAGTGAATCTAGGATCTCTGTCTGAAACGATCGACTTCGGCACACCATGCAGTCTCACAACATTGCTAACATACAACTCAGCCATCTGATCATGACGATACGTCATCCTGTACGGAATAAAACACGCAGACTTCGTCAATCGGTCGATCACTACCCAAATGGCATCGCATCCTCGAATGGATCGTGGTAGCTTCGTGACGAAATCCATGGAAATGTGATCCCACTTCCATTCAGGAACAGATAGACTGCGCAACAGACCTCCTGGTCGCTTCCGTTCTGCTTTCACCTGCTGACAATTCAAACACCGAGATACAAACCTCGCTACGTCGCTCTTCATTCTCTTCCACCAAAACTGAATCTTCAGATCGTTGTACATCTTACGACCTCCAGGATGAATACTAAACCGACTGCAATGAGCCTCTCGAAGAATACGCTGCCTCAAATCCGAAATATCAGACACAACAATACGGTTATTCACATACAGTACATCATCTCTAACCTGGAATTCAGACTGATGCCCAGATCTGACTTTCTCTACTGAAACCTGAATGCTCGGCTCAGACTTCTGTGCTTCTCTGATTGCAACAAACAACTCCGGTTCGGCTTGAATAGCAAACACTCTGATAGTCTCCCTATCTGTTTCAAACTCTAAACCAGAAGTGCAACAATCATCGATCAACTGAGAAACACCAATAGTAGAAAGAGATAAAGAACAAAGCTTTCGGCTCAACGCATCTGCAACTGCATTCGACTTCCCCGGATAATACTTGATCTCACAGTCGAAATCTTTCAACAGATCTAACCACCTTCTCTGTCTCATATTCAGCTCTGCCTGAGAAAACAAGTACTTAAGACTCTTATGATCAGAAAAGATCTCGAAGGACTCACCATAAAGATAGTGACGCCAGATCTTCAGAGCAAAGACGATCACAGCTAGTTCAAGATCATGAACCGGATAACGAGTCTCGTGCGGTTTCAGCTGCCTCGATGCATACGCTATCACATGCTTATGCTGCATAAGAACACAACCCAAGCCTCGGTTAGAAGCATCACAATAGACTGTGAAACCTCCAGTACCTTTCGGAATAGAAAGAATTGGAGAACTGGTCAGTCTCCTCTTCAGATCAACAAAGCTGGCCTCACAATCTGCAGTCCAGACAAAAGGCGCATTCTTCTGAGTCAGCTGGGTAATAGGCTTGGCAATAGACGAGAAACCCTCGATGAAACGACGGTAATAACCAGCTAAACCCATGAAGCTTCGGATCTCCGGCACTGAAGTAGGTCTAGGCTAATTCATAACCGCTTCAATCTTGCTGGGATCGACAGAAATCCCATCTCCAGAAATGATATGACCGAGAAAGACAACTCGATCCAACCAGAATTCACACTTAGACAGCTTGGCAAACAACTGCTCAGCTCGTAAAATCTGCAGTACGGTCCTCAAGTGCTCTGCATGGTCAGTACGGTTCTTCGAGTAGATAAGAATATCATCGATAAAGATAATGACGAACTCATCTAAATAACGCTGAAAGATACGGTTCATCAAACCCATAAAAACCGCTGGAGCATTAGTCAAACCGAACGGCATGACTATAAACTCAAAATGACCATACCTCATTCTGAATGCGGTCTTAGAAACGTCTTCCTCTCGCACTCTCAACTGATGATAACCTGACCTCAGATCAATCTTAGAGTAGACAGAAGAACCCTGCAGTTGATCAAACAAGTCATCTATTCGAGGTAAAGGATACCTGTTCTTAACTGTAGCCTGATTCAATTGACGGTAGTCGATACAGAGCCGCATAGAACCATCCTTCTTCCGAACGAATAGAACAGGAGCACCCCAAGGCGACACACTAGGTCTGATGTATCCCTTGGCAATTAAATCCTCAAGCTGCTCCTTCAACTCTCTCAATTCAACAAGTGCCATACGATAAGGAGCTTTTGAAATAGGTTGAGTACCTGGCACTAAGTCAATGCTGAATTCAACCTCTCGAATGGGTGGCAATCCAGGAACATCTTCCGAAAACACATCAGCAAAATCTCTAACCACTGGTAAGTCAACCAAAGCTGGGCTAGATTTCAGTACATCAACCGCATAAACCAAAAATCATTCTGCACCTCTCTGTAACAAACGAGTCATAGATAACACTGAAACCAAAGGAATTCTAGATCGAGAACCCTTACCAAAGAATTTCCACTCGTCTGCCATTTTAGGTCTGAACCTGACAACTTTCAGAAAACAATCAACTGTTGCCCTGTACTTGGTCAAAGCATCTATACCGACAATACAATCAAAATCTGACAACCCAAGCACAATACAGTCGAATTCTAACCAATTCCCCTCGAAACAAAGTTCACAGTTCTTGACTAGTCGGACAGAAACAATTCCTCCACCCAAAGGTGAAGTAACAGCTACTACTGTAGGCAACAATTCAGTTGGCAAAGCATGCAATAACACATATTTCTCAGAGATAAAGGAATGGGAAGCACCTGTATCTATCAAGACATGAGCAGAATGACCGAAAATCAAACAGTTACCTACTATGACATCGTCAGGTGCTGCCTGAGCCTGATCCTCTGTCAATGCAAAGACTCGTGCTTGCTGTCTCGGAGGCTGATTTGCACTAGAGCTACCTCCCTGTCTGTTCTGCTGTTGCTAGGGTTGGAAAGAGTGCACTGCCGACGACTGCCTCTCCGGCTGAGCTGCAGGTCTAGACGAACTCCCACTCTGAGCTCTATCTTTATTACGTTGAGGGCACACTTTAGAGAAGTGTCCCGGTTGCTGACATGTGTTACAATTGCCGAAGACTCCCACACACTGATCCGGTGAGTGTCTTCCTCCACACTTGCTGCAGTACAAGGATGATGACCCAGAACTCGGTCCCGAACCGAATTGCTTCGAACCACTGGAACTGGACGAACTATTCCCCTGTCTCTTGAACTGTTTACCTCTTGCCTTGTACTGATCCTTTCTGTTTCCCCCACTGCTTCCACCTTCATACCTCTACTGTTGGTTCTGATGTTGAGGTGGCTGATTCTGGTACTGAGATGGTTGGTTCTGATACTGCCTCTGCTGCTGAGGTGCTACCTGATTACCTCTTTGCCTCCACAAGCCTGCTTCTGCTCCCTTTGCGTAATTCATGGCATCCGCAAAGTTTCTAGGCCTGTTGGTGTTAACCAACGTGAAGACATCGGGGTTCAACCCGTTGATGAACTGATCTGCCTTAGCTTCTTCATCTCCGGCAATTAGAGGTGCAAAACGCAACAGACTATCGAACTTAGCCACGTACTCTTCAATGTTCAGATTCCCTTGCCTCAGATTTGCAAACTCTGCTCCCTTATCCTTACGATACGAGATAGGAAAAAACTGCTTATAAAACTCAGATTTAAAAAGAGTCCAAGTAACCTCTGTACCTCTACTCTCGAATGCTTTCTTTGTCATGATCCACCAGCTCTTAGCACCACCACGCAGCTGATGAATTACTAACCTGATTCGGCGGTCATCTGTGTAGTCAATGGAATTGAAAAGCTGATCAATATCATCCAACCAACTCTCGCAGTCAACTGGATTTTCTGAACCCATCAACAACGGCGGATTGAACGACTGAAACCTCTTCAGCAAGGTTTCCATAGGCGTTGCTGAAGCATCCAACTGATCAACTTCAGTGCTAGCTTGCTCAGTCGCAGGGATAACTGGCGGTGTGTTTCTGTTTATCACTCGACGAGGACCCATCTGATAATCAAAGGTTAGGACACGAGATATCTCAATCGCTACAATCAGTGCCCTTACAACCGCTTGCAATACCGGATACCAGTCGGTAACAGAAACAGTTATATCTCAAGTAGATCATGCTTTATAAATTAAATCACATAACCATGTAATTCAATAATTCTCAATAATAAAGCATGCTCGCATGGAATTAAGTACACAGTTAATATAATTCAAACACATGCGAGGAGTCAATACACGCAGACTCGATCTACCCGCTCACTCTAGTTCGACCAAGAATCTTAACTCTCTGATACCACTTAATGTGAGACCTCGTTTCTAAACAACTAATATCAGACAACAAGCGATAAGTAATCAAGAACCCAATAAATATATATATTTTTTTTAAAGGAGGCTCGCGCACCTGCGCTGACATCAGCGCGCCCGCGCCTACATCCCGCAAATCCCAGCGCGCCCGCGCTCATATCTCGCAAAGAGGCCGCGCGCCCGCGCCAACAACCGCGCGCCCGTGCCGTCCCCTCGCCCAGAAAAGTTAAGGCACTGTAATAAACTCAAACAAAGCCTAAACACTTGCATTAAGAGTATTTGACATTCCAATAACAATACAAGAAAGGTTTAGGGAAGAGCAACATTCAATTCAATAGCACCTACATCGTTCTTGCTTACAAAACATATACGAGAAGTTCGAATGACTAAATATGATCGCAAAACATAACTAGGTTGACATGCTGTTTCGACTTCTAAACGAGTCTCACTTCTATCTCTTGCTCTGGACGCTAACCAGGTCTATGCTGACTTGATCCTGCCCTTCCTGTTGCCAAGTACACATACAAAACAAAGCAACAGCCGGATAACCGGTGAGAATGATAATCCCAGTAAAAACAACATATCAAGTAATGAATATACAACATGCTATCAAACCACATATTCAAGTCGAAGTTAATGATATGCATGTCTTTAAAACCAGGATATCGAATCTGATAAACACGGGCGTATTGCTCTGCTTTTGGGATCCCAAGGATGAGATCACGTAACGACTCACCGACTCTCCCAATCGAGGTGGTGCCACGTATCCCACTCCTCTAGACTTTGAGCAACCATAATGAGTATGCTAGCGCTAGGTGAAATACTACAACCTAGGCCACTCAATCATAGTTCCCAAACGTCTAACAAAAAGGGCGGTTCTGCCCGCTGAAATCAAAGTAGGCTCAAGATGAATGCATAACAGAAACATAAACGTAAGCCACATAACAAAAACTCAATCAATCAACAAATACAAGTTCCACGTGCTAGAACAATTATCAATGAAATATGTGATTTAAAAAGGGGAAACTCGAGAACCAACAGTCCCGAGTATGCTATCCCGCTACGATGACTGCTTTTACCTTTCAATGCAGTAGTTCCAACTCTGGATAAGCTACAACAAAAGGTTTAATCAACAACTAAACAATCCAACAACAAAGGCAACGGTTCAAG
This sequence comes from Henckelia pumila, assembly GCF_033568475.1. NCBI lineage: Eukaryota > Viridiplantae > Streptophyta > Magnoliopsida > Lamiales > Gesneriaceae > Henckelia > Henckelia pumila. Next base: position 32,043,104 of record NC_133122.1, read on the forward strand.
GTAATCTCTTTACCGTTCTTCGTCCAATTCTCGACGACCAAATGCTGCTAACACAGGGCTTGACAACTCCAAATGAATCTGTTCAGATACAATCAAAGATCAATTACCATGATCGACTTACAAGCCAAGTTCAACAACTTCAAAAACGGTTCAAATCTCCAAAACTCAAACCGACGGCATAACGGCTATAACTGAACAAACCGACAACGCAGACAGCAGTTCAATAGAGATATAACCTCATAAAAATTCTAAGACAACCAAAACAAAGCAAACCCATCAATCTCAAAATCCACATTTTCGAAAATGGCTTCCAAAAATCATAATAAATCCGAACGTCGCTCTAATTCAAAATTGACAGATAATAAACGATCAGAACTCTGTAGAGAACAACATACTTGAATCTCAAACGATTCTAACAACATCCAAAAACTAGAATGTATCCGATCGAAGAAGAACTTACGATATAACGAAGCTCTCGTTGCTGTGATTGCTAATCTGCCTTCAGAAATAATTTCTAACGGACGGATCGACAAAATCGGAGAATTCCAAAGCTTGAAGAAACGTTTTGGGCGCCTACAATGGAGGTTCACGCTTTGGGGAGGAAGGAGAAGTGATCTAAATAAAAATCTAAGTGTAGATAATATATTAAATCCCCTATTTGCGTTTTAGTCCCTGAAATTTCCAAAATTTGCAAAAAGGACCCTGATCAAAATCAAGTCTGCTCGAGAACTCTGTAATCTCCGATTAACTCAAATAAACTCATTAAGATAAAAACAGGGCGTTACAAGTACATAGGGGTAGACATAGGCGAGAAGCGGTGCGAGGAAAATATACGGAGGGTAGTAAAGAGGATGTGAATATCAGTAGTATTAAGATGAAAATTCCAGCGTTTCAGGGAAAATCTGATCCGGAGGCGTATCTGGAATGGGAAAAGCGTGTAGAGTTTGTGTTTGATTGTCATCACTATTCTGATCTTAAGAAAGTGAGGTTGGCAGTGGTTGAGTTTGTAGATTATGCATTAATCTGGTGGGATCAATTAGTGACCACTAGAAGAAGATGTGGAGAACCGCCTATTGATACGTGGGAAGAGATGAAGCGTGTCATGAAGAAGCGGTTTGTGCCTAACCATTATTATCGGAAATGTACAGGTATTTACAAACTTTGAAGCAAGGTCCAAGGAGCGTGGAGGATTACCACAAGGAGTTGGAGACCACGATGATTCGGACCAATATTGAGGAGGATAATGAAGCTACAATGGCCAGATTTTTGTGCGGTTTGAATAGAGAAATCCATTACAAAGTGGAGCTTCGCCATTGTTTAGATTTGGATGAGATGGTACAGACGGCTATGAAGGTGGAACAACAGCTCAAGAGAAGAGGCTGGTCGATTTCCTTCAGTTGGAGGATCGTCGACTTCTTGGCGTCCAAGCATTGCAAAACAGGAGGACAACAAGCAAGGGTTCAAACCAAAACCTAACACCAGATCGGAGACACCAAAGCAATTGGTTAAAGATACATCTGAAACTTCTAATACTCGATCTAGAGATATTAAATGTTTTCGGTGTCAAGGTATTGGCCATATCTCTAGCCAATGCCCAAATAAGAAATTGATGATTGTTAATGCTTGTGGTGATGTGGAGTCGGAGAGTGAGGAGGAAAGTTATGATGAAATGCCTGCGTTGGTAGATCCTGATAATGAGGATGGGTTGGGGATGTTGTTGGTGAGTTTTTGGTGAGTAGGAGAGCGTTACATGCACAACCTAGAGGAGAGGAAGAGATCCAGAGGGAAAATCTTTTTCATACTCGTTGTTTTGTAAAGGGAAAGGTATGCAGTCTTATCATTGATGGGGGTAGTTGCACCAATGTAGCGAGTTGCAAACTTGTGGAAAAATTGGGGTTGTCTCTTTTGAAGCATCCTCAACCATATAGGTTGCAATGGTTCAATGACTGTGCGGAGGTGAGAGTTAATAGGCGAGTTGTGGTGCCATTTTCTATTGGCAAAATATGTTGACGAGGTCTTGTGTGATGTGGTCCCTATGCAAGCGTGTCATATTTTATTGGGTAGACCATGACAGTTTGATAGGAGAGTGGTTCATGATGGATTTAAAAATAAATATTCGTTTGTAATGAAAAAAGAGTCCATTGTATTGTTGCCTATGACTCCAAAGCAAGTGTTGGAGGATCAAATGAAAAAGAAAAAGAGAGATGAGGCCAAAAGAAAGAGTGATAAAAAAAGTGAGGTGACCTTAGAAAAAAAAATGATACAAGAAAAGATGAAAATAAAATTGAGCGAAAAGAGGCTGAAAAAAAAAATATATAGCCCAAAAGAGTGAGTTGAAAGATGTTATGAATTCTCAAATTTCACTTGTGTTGATGATTTATAAGGAGGTACTCCTTAACACAAGTGATATAGCCGGAGATCTTCCGAGCGTTGTTGTCTCTCTATTGCAGGAATTCGATGACTTATTTTCGGAGGAGCCACCTCAAGGATTACCACCGTTGAGAGGAATTGAGCACCAAATTGATTTGGTACCCGGGAGTGCATTGCCGAATCATCCAGCTTATATAAGCAATCCGGAGGAAACTAAGGAGTTGCAACGACAGGTAAGTGAGCTTTTAGACAAAGGTTTTGTACGTGAGTCAATGTCACCGTGTGTTGTGCCTGTATTGTTAGTACCTAAAAAGGATGGATCTTGGCGTATGTGTGTTGATTATAGAGCTATAAATAACATTACCATTAAGTATATGCATCCTATTCCTAGGCTTGATTATATGTTAGATGAATTGCATGGTTCATGTGTGTTTAGCAAGATTGATCTTAAAAGTGGCTATCATCAAATTATGATGAGAGAGGGAGATGAATGGAAAACTGTATTCAAAACAAAGTATGGGTTGTATGAATGGATGGTTATGCCTTTTGGTTTGACTAATGCACCTAGTACTTTCATGCGTTTAATGAATCATGTTTTGCGTGCATATCTTAGGAAGTTTGTGGTTGTCTATTTTGATGATATATTGGTATATAGAAAAAACTTAGATGATCATGCGGAACATTTGAGAGTTGTTTTAATCACATTGCGTGCTGAACATTTATATGCTAACCTTAAGAAATGTGTGTTTTGTAGAAAATAACTCATGTTTCTTTGGTTTGTTGTGAGTTCACAAGGTGTGACAGTTGATGAAAAAAAGGTAAGTGCTATTCGAGATTGGCCAACACCCACTTCTATTGGTCAAGTTCGAAGTTTCCATGGCCTTGCGAATTTTTACAGGAGGTTCATGAAGGATTTTAGCACATTGGCAGCGCCTATGACTGCTGTCATCAAGAAAAACGTTCCATTCCATTGGGGCGAGGAGCAAGAGAAGTCTTTCAATATTATTAAGCAAAAGTTAATTAATGCTCCTTTACTTGTTTTACCTGATTTTACTAATATGTTTGAAATTGAATGTGATGCATCAGATGTAGGGATTGGAGGCGTTTTGATGCAAGGGGGAAAGCCAGTGGCGTATTTCAGCGAGAAGTTAAGTGGAGCGTCTTTGAATTATCCTACCTACGATAAGGAGTTCTATGCATTGGTAAGGGTACTCGAGACATGGCAGCATTACTTGAGGCCAAAAGAGTTCGTGATTCATATGGATCATGAGTCCTTGAAGCATCTCAAGGGACAAAAAAAGTTGAATAAAAGACATGCCAAATGGGTAGCGTTCGTAAAAACTTTTCCTTATGTAATCAAGTACAAGCAAGGTAAGGAGAATGTAGTGGCGGATGCATTGTCGCGAAGGTACATGCTCTTAACTACTTTAGATTCTAAATTTTTAGGGTTTGAGCATATGAAAGATCTGTATGTGAGTGATGTTGATTTTGGTGAGATTTATGAGTCATGTATGCGTGGTCCAAAGGATAAATTTTATTTTCATGATGGCTATTTGTTTAAAGAGGATAAATTGTGCATTCCTAAGTCTTCAATTAGGGAGTTACTTGTTAGGGAATCACATAGTGGTGGTTTAATGGGGCATTTTGGCGTGGCAAAGACATATCAAACTTTGCATGAGCATTTTTATTGGCCGCATATGAAGCATGATGTTGAGAGAATGTGTGCGCGGTGTGTGACTTGTAAGAAAGAAAAGTCTAGATCACAACCACATGGGTTATATACTCCACTTCCAGTACCTAACGACCCTTGGGTGGATATTTCCATGGATTTTGTTCTTGGATTACCGAGGTCTAAGAAGGGGAGGGATTCTATTTATGTTGTGGTTGATAGGTTTTCAAAAATGGCACATTTTATTGCATGTCATAAATCAGATGATGTTTCGCATGTTGCAGATTTGTTCTTTAATTAGATTGTGAGATTTCATGGCATGCCTAAAAGTATTGTTTCTGATCGAGATACTCGATTTTTGAGTTATTTTTGGAAAACATTGTGGTGTAAACTTGAAACTAAGTTGTTGTTTTCTACTAGTTGTCATCCACAAACTGATGGACAGACTGAGGTAGTTAATAGAACTTTAGGGACATTGTTGCGCTCTATCCTTAAAAAGAACTTGAAACATTGGGAGGATTTTTTGCCATTTATTGAATTTGCTTATAATCGTAGTGTATATTATACTACGAATTATTCACCTTTTGAAATTGTGTATGGCTTTAACCCATTGAGTCCGTTGGATTTGATGTCGTTACCTATGAGTGAAAGGGTTAATATGGATGGCAAGAAGAAGGCTGAGTTTGTGAAGATTTTGCATGAGAAAGTACGTGCGAATATAGAGAAAAAGAATCTGGAGTATACTAAACAAGCGAATAAAGGAAGGAAGAAAGTTTTTTTTGAACCCAGTGATTGGGTTTGGTTGCATCTGAGAAAAGAGCATTTTTCGGAAAAAAGACGTTCAAAGCTTCTACCTCGGGGTGATGGACCTTTCCAAGTTTTGGAGAGGATCAATGACAACGCCTATAAACTAGATTTTCCAGGTGAGTACAACGTGAGTACTACTTTTAATGTTTCTGATTTGTCGTTGTTTGATGTAGGTGATGATCGAGATTTGAGGACAAATCCTTTTCAAGAAGGGGAGGATGATGCGATCAAGGATAGCTCGCATGCTGATCAAGTGGCTAAGGATCCGTTGGAGATGCCAAGAGGACCAATTACGAGAGGTCGAGCTAAGAGATTCAAAGATGCGCTTCAATCTTTGATGGTGGATTGTCAAAAAGGCATTGGAATGCTTGAAGATCATTTTGAAGGGTGTTACAATGTTATTGAAGTCCAAAGAAGTCAAGAGAGCGGAGAAAATGTCGAAGAGAATTCAAAAATATGCAACACATCCCGAGACGTATGCGCGCCCGCGCCTCCCTGACGTGCGCCCGCGCCTGACGGACAGAACTTCATGCGCGCCCGCGCCTCCCTGACGTACGCCCGTGCCTGACGGACAAAACTTCATGCGCGCCCGCGCCTTCGAATTTTACACACAGTTCAGCGTACTGTGTGTGTGCGAGACTTTTTTGATATTTTGGCATTATTTTTTTATATTTTGAGTCTTTTAATTATACTAGAAAACTTTCTAGATGATATCTTTGATATCTTTAGGTTATATTTTGCGTTATATTTTATTTTTGATTGTAAACTATAAATACTTTTGTTTTATTTCGTTAATAATAATTCAGATTCAGTTTATACAAAAATTATTGAAAATTCTCTCAAGAATTTTATTCAAAGCTTTGCTTTGTTCTTCAAATCAAACTTTCTCAGTTAACTACTTGGAAACGTTTGTCGATTGTTTCTCACTGAAGATTGTCAGATACAAGTTTATCTGAAGGTTTTCTTTTGTTTCAATTGTTGTGGTTTCTGTTGTTAATCGTACCGTCGGTTAAAGGTGAAAATCCAAAACCCTACCAATTTTACTTGTTTCAAAGATTGGGCAAAACTTTGAGTCTTTTGTTTATTGGTTAGAGGGTGCAATTCAAATTGTAATCGTGTTTGCTAATCTTACGCAACAAGATTCATATCAGGTTGCCGCGCGGCCGCGCCCTCCAGAGGCACGGCCGCACATGGCCGTGCGTGCGCGCTGCTCCTGCTGTTCCTGCTTCAAAAAACAATCCAAAGTATATTTAAAGCTCGGGAGAGTGCAACGATCATAGCCCAAACAACATAATCATGTATTGGTACACAAATCCAGCAACATACAATACAAGAACTAATAGAGTTGTTCAACTGCTCAACAGGATAGAACATGCATCGGTGCTAGCTATTACAAGCCGAATACAAAACATAACAAGTTCTAAACACATGCAAGACAACCTTCAATCCAAGTTCGAGTTCTAAACATGATTCAAAACATAAACTAGATTGTCATGCTAATACGAATTTTAAACCGAGTCCCACGACTAACTCTCCTTCTTGTTTCTAACCAGGTCTTCGCTGACTTGATCCTGCCCCACCTGTTGCCAAGTACACATACAAAACAAAGCAACAGCCGGATAAACCGATGAGAAAGATACTCCTAGTAAAAGCAACATAACAAGTAATGCAATCAATAAACATGCTTCCAAGGCAACACGTAATCAATATCAACGTAATGAAATGCATGTCTTTAAATTGGGATATCAATTCTGATAAATGAGGGATTGCTACTGTACTTTTGGGATCCCGAGGATGAGATCACGTAACGACTCACCGACTCTCCCAATCGAGGTGGTGCCACGTATCCCACTCCCCTAGACTTTGGTGCAACTATAAGGAGTATGCTGACTCTAGGTGAACCTCTATACCCAGGCCACTCACAGTATAGCCCCCAAAACGTCTAAACAAAAAGGACTGTTCTGCCCGCTGAAATCAAAGTTGGCTCAAGATGAATGCATAAGAAACATAAGACATAAGCCACATAATAAAATCTCAATCAATCAATCAAAATACGAGTTCCGCAAGCTAGAACGTGATTTTAAGGGAAACTCGAGAACTAACTATTCCGAGTATGCTATCCCGCTAACGATGACTGCTTTTACCTTTCAATGCAAGTAGTTTCAACTCTGGATAAGCTACAATAATAAGGTTATATCAGAACTAAACAACCTAACAACAACAACGGCTCAAGGTAATCTATTTACCGTTCTTCGTCCAATCTCTTAGACGATCCAATGTTGTCAACACCGGGCTAGACAACTCCAAACGAATCTGTACGGAGACAAAAGATGATCAACAACGACGATCAAACTCAATATCCAAGTTTCAACGACTCGAAATGGTTCGAAATCTCTAAACCTCAAACCGTCGGCATAACGGCTATAACTGAACAAACCGAAAACGCAGACTGCAGTTCAATAACGATATCAACTCATATCAATGCTAAGACAACAATAACAATCAAACCTAACACATCTCAAAACTTCATTTTCGAAAATAGCTTCCAAAAATCATAACAATTCCGAACGTCGCTCTAATTCAAAACCGACATATAATAAACGATCAGAACTCTGCCAAGAACAACATACTCAAATCTCAAACGATTCTAACAACATCCAAAAAATGGAACGTATCTGATCGTAGAAAAACTTACGATATAACGGAGCTCTGATTTCAGTGATCGCTAATCTGCCTTCAGAAATAAATTCTAAAGACCGGATCGAGCTTAGACTGAAATCAGAAAGCTCGAAAGCTCAAAGGGGCGGCTTCAATGGTGGGCAACGAGTTGGAGGAGGAGGAGGAAGAATGACCAAGTCAAACCATGAGTAGATAATATATAAAATCCACTATTTGCATTTTAGTCCCTGAAATTTCCAAAATTTACAAAATAGACCCTGATCAAAATCAAGTCGGCTCTTGAACTCTGGAAACTCTGATTATCTCAAATAAGCTCAATTAAGATAAAAATGGGGCGTTACAATTCTCCCCCTCTAAGAAGATATTTTGTCCTCGAAATCAAATAGACTTAAACACATAAGATAGAATAAAGAACAGAAGACAGTAAGAAGAACTCACGTCATCCGAATAACTCAGAAAAACGTTATCTCATGTCGGATTCTGTCTCCCAATTTGCTTCCTCGACCCAGTGACAGCTCCACTGCACTTTCACCAACGGAATCAACTTGATTCTGAGCTGCTTCTATTTTCGATCAAGAATCTGAATTGGTCGTTCAAAATAGCTTAGAGTCTCGTCTAACTAGGCTTCGTCAGGCTGAAGAATATGAGAAGGATCTGGATGATACTTCCGCAGCATAGAGACGTGAAAAACTTTGTGAATACAAGATAAAGACGGAGGAAGTGCAAGTCTGTAGGCAAGATCGCCTATCTTTTCGAGAATCTCGTACGGACCGATGAATCTCGAAGATAGCTTCCCTCTCTTCCCAAATCTGACAGTACCTCTGAAAGGAGAAATCTTAATGAATACACGGTCTCCCTGCTCGAAACTCAGAGGTCTACGTCTGACATTCGCATATTTCGCCTGTCTATCCTGAGCTGACTTCATTCTCAACTGAATGATCTTAACTTGCTGTAATGCCCCGTTTTTATCTTAATTGAGTTTATTTGAGTTAATCAGAGATTTCAGAGTTCACGAGCCGATTTGATTTTGATCAGGGTCCTTTTTGCAAATTTTGGAATTTCAGGGACTAAAACGCAAATTTAGAGTTTAATATATTATCTACACTTAGAATTCATTTGACTTAGTCTCTTATCCTTCCTCTCCTTCCCTTCTATCGGCTAGACTCCATTGAAGACGCCTCTTGGAGCTTTTGAGCTTTCTAATTTCAGTCCGAGCTCGATTCGGCCGTTGGAAATTAATTCTGAAGGCAGTTTAGCGATTACGGCTACGAGAGCTTCGTTCTATCGTAAGTTTTTCTACGATCAGATACATTCTAGTTTTTGGATGTTGTTAGAATCGTTCTAGATTCGAGTATGTTGTTCTTGGCGAAGTTCTGATCGTTTATTATCTGTCGGTTTTGAAATAAAACGACGTTCGGATTTGTTATGATTTTGGAAGCCTTTTTCGAAAATTATGGTTTTGAGATTTGTTGGGTTTGCCTTGTTTTGGTTGTATTGGCTTTGATATGAGTTGATATCAGTATTGAACTGCTGTCTGCGTTTCCAGTTTGTTCAGTTTATAGCTGTTATGCCGTCGGTTTGAGTTTTGGGGATTTCGAACCGTTTTTGAGTTGTGATCTTGGCTTGTAAGTTGATCATGGTTATTGATCATTAAATTGTATCTGAACAGATTCATTTGGAGTTGTCAAGCCCTGTGATAGCAGCATTTGGTCATCGAGAATTGGACGAAGAACGGTAAAGAGATTACCTTGAACCGTTGCCTTTGTTGTTGGATTGTTTAGTTGTTGATTAAACCTTTTGTTGTAGCTTATCTAGAGTTGGAACTACTGCATTGAAAGGTAAAGGCAGACATCGATAGCAGGATAGCATACTCGGGACAGTTGGTTCTTGAGTTTCCCTTAAAATCACATACTTGCATCTACACTCGTTCTAGCATGAGGAACTTGTGTTTTGTTGTTTTGATTGAGCTTTTGTTATATGGATATGTTTTATGTTTCTGTTATGCATTCATCTTGAGCCAATCTTGTTTTCAGCGGGCTGAACCGCCCTTTTTGTTTAGACGTTTGGGAACTATGATTGAGTGACCTAGGTCGTAGTCGTTTCACCTAGTGCTAGCATACTCTTTATAGTTGCTCAAAGTCTAGAGGAGTGGGATACGTGGCACCACCTCAATTGGGAGAGTCGGTGAGTCGTTACGTAATCTCACCCTCGGGATCCCAAGAGCACAACAGCAATCCCTCGTTATCAGATTTGATATCCCGGTTTAAAGACATGCATTTCATTACATCGTTATTGATTTCGTTGTTGTCTTGAAAGCATTTTTATTGTTGTATTACTTGATATGTTATTTTTTTACTGGGATTATCATTCTCACCGGTTATCCGGCTGTTGCTTTGTTTTGTATGTGTACTTGGCAATAGGTGGGGCAGGAACAAGTCAGAAGAGGCATGGTTAGCTCCGAGGAAAAGTTTTGGAAGTGAGACTCGGTTTAGAAGTCATGTCAATATGTTTATCTAGTTATATTAGAACATGTTTAGATCTCGAACTTCGTTGTTTATGTTTTATCGATTATGTGAGTCTTATGTTGCATGTTATAGACTGGTTCGTAGTTGATCAACGCTAGCATTTCATGTAATAACTGGAGAAGTTATGTTTTTAATGCATGAATTTGAGTTTGATGTATGGAATAACTTTTAGTTTGAGCTTCCAAGCTTTTTCTGCTCTGTTCTGTTTCTGCTGCAGGGGGGCGCCCGAGCTGCAGTTTTTAGCAGCCCGAGTGCACCCCAGTTCGAGTAATCCAGTAGCGCTGAACTTTAGGGCGCGCTCGAGCGGCAGTTTTTGCCCGCCCGAGCGCACCCCCCTTTTTATTGTCCAGTAGTGCTGGAGTTTAGGACGCGCTCGAGCGGCAGTTTTTGCCCGCTCGAGCGCAGCCTCCTTAAAAAAAAAAAAAATTCTTTCTTACTTTGGTCTTAGATCTTGTATGCTTAATTGTTGTTTAAGCCAAGATTAGTTGTTTAGAACCGAGGTCTCATATTAAGTGGTATCAGAGACTTAAGATTCTTGGTTGAACTAGAGTGAGCGGGGTAGTTCGAGTCTACATGTATTGGCTCCTCGCATGTGTATGAGTAATTTGATTGATTATTTATTACCATGCGAGCATGCTTTGTTATTTGAGAAATTAATTGAATTACTTGATTCTGTTATTTAATTTTATAAAGCATGAACTACTTGAGATATAACTGCTTCTGTTATCGACTGGTACCCGGTATTCCAAGCGGTTGTAGGGCACCAAATCGTAGCGATTGAGTATATCGTGTCCTAACCTTTGATTATCAGATGGGTCCTCGTCGAGAGTTAAACAGAAACCCACCGCTAGTTATTCCTACAACTGAGCAAGCTAGTACTGAAATGGTTGAAATGGATGCTACAGCAACACCTATGGAAACCTTGCTGAAGAGGTTTCAGTCTTTCAATCCGCCGTTGTTGATGGGTACAGAGAATCCAGTCGACTGTGAGAGTTGGTTGGATGATATTGATCAATTATTCAATTCCCTTGATTATACTGATGACCGCCGAACCAGGTTAGTCATTCATCAGCTTCGTGGTGTGGCCAAGAACTGGTAGATTACAACCAAGAGATCCTTGGAGAACAGGGGTACAGTTGTCATTTGGTCTCTTTTTAAAATTGAGTTTTATAAGCGGTTTTTCCCCGTTTCGTACCGAAAGGACAAGGGAGCAGAATTTGCCAATTTGAGACAAGGGAATCTGAACATTGAGGAGTACGTAGCCAAGTTTGATAGCTTGTTGCGCTTTGCCCCACACATTGCCAACAATGAAGAAGCCAAAGCCGATCAGTTCATAAATGGCTTGAATCCTGACATCTTCACATTGGTGAACACTGCTAGGCCAGACAACTTTGCGGACGCCATGAATCACGCAAATGGAGCAGAAGCAGGCTTGTGGAGGCAGAGGGGTAATCAGGTAGCACCTCAGCAGCAGAGGCAGTATCAGAACCAACCATCTCAGTATCAGAATCAGCCATCTTAGAATCAGAACCAGCAGAAGAGGTATGAAGGTGGTAGCAGTGGGGGAAACAGAAAAGATCAGTACAAGGCAAGAGGTAAACAGTTCAAAAGGCAGGGGAACAGTTCTTCTAGTTCCAGTGGTTCCTGACAGTTTGGTTCAGGGCAGAGTTCTGGATCATCAACCTTGTACTGCAACAAGTGTGGAGGAAGACACTCACCGGATCAGTGTGTGGGAGTCTTTGGTAATTGTAACATCTGTCAGCAGCCGGGACACTTCTCTAAGGTGTGCCCTTAGCATAACAGAGATAGAGCTCAGAGTGGGAGTTTGTCTAGACCTGCAGTTCAGCCGGAGAGGCATTCGTCTGCAGTGCACTCTTTCCAGCCTCAGTAGCAAAATAGACAGGGAGGTAATTCTAGTGCGAACCAGCCTCCGAGACAGCAAGAACGTGTCTTTGCTTTGACAGAGGATCAGGCTCAGGCGGCACCTGATGATGTTATAGCAGGTAACTGTTCGATTTTTGGTCATTCTGATCATGTTTTGATAGATACAGGTGCTTCCCATTCCTTTATCTCTGAGAAATTTGTATTATTGCATGCTTTGCCAACTGAATTGTTGCCTACTGTAGTAGCTGTTATTCACCTTTGGGTGGAGGAATTGTTTCTGTCAGATTAGTCAGGAACAGTGAGCTCTGTTTTGAGGGAAATTTTCTAGAATTCAACTATAATGTGCTTGAACTGTCAGATTTTGATTGCATTGTCGGTATAGATGCTTTAACCAAGTACAGGGCAACAGTCGATTGTTTTTTGAAAGTTGTCAGGTTCAGACCTGAAATGGCAGACGAGTAGAAATTCTTTGGTAAGGGTTCTCGATCTAGAATTCCTTTGATTTCAGTGTTATCTATGACTCGTTTGCTACAGAAAGGTGCAGAAGGATTTTTGGTGTATGCAGTTGATGTACTGAAATCTAGCCCAGCTTTGGTGGATTTACCGGTGGTTAGAGAATTTGCGGATGTGTTTCCGGAAGATGTTCCTGGATTGCCACCCATTCGAGAGGTTGACTTCAGCATTGACTTAGAGCCAGGTACTCAACCTATTTCAAAAGCTCCTTATCGTATGACACTTGTTGAATTGAGAGAGTTGAAGGAGCAGCTTGAGGATTTGATTGCCAAGGGATACATCAGACCTAGTGTATCACCTTGGGGTGCTCCTGTTCTATTTGTGCGGAAGAAGGATGGTTCTATGGGGCTCTGTATTGACTACCACCAATTGAATCAGGCTACAGTTAAGAACAGGTATCCTTTACCCCGAATAGATGACCTTTTTGATCAGCTGCAGGGTTCTTCTGTCTATTCTAAGATTGATTTGAGGTCAGGTTATCACCAGTTGAGAGTGCGAGAGGAAGATTTTCCTAAGACCGCATTCAGAACGAGGTATGGTCACTTTGAGTTTATAGTCATGCCATTCGGTTTGACTAATGCTCCCGCGGTTTTTATGGGATTGATGAACCGTATCTTTCAGCGCTATCTAGATGAGTTCGTCATTATCTTCATCGATGATATTATTATCTATTCAAAGAACCGTACTGACCATGCAGAGCACTTGAGGATCATCTTGCAGAACTTACGAGTGGAGCAGTTTTTTGCCAAGCTGTCGAAATGTGAATTCTGGTTGGATCGACTTGCTTTTCTCGGTCACATTATTTCTGAAGATGGGATTTCTGTCGATCCCAGCAAGATTGAAGCGGTTATGAATTGGCCTAGACCGACATCAGTACCTGAGATCCAAAGCTTTATGGGACTAGCTGGTTATTATCGTCGTTTCATCGAGGGTTTCTCGTCCATTGCTAAGCCGATTACCCAGCTGACTCAGAATAATGCGCCTTTTGTTTGGACTTCAGATTGTGAGGCGAGCTTTGTTGATCTAAAGAGGAGCCTGACCAGTGCTCCGATTATTTCTATTTCGAAGGGTACTGGAGGTTTTATCGTGTATTGTGATGCTTCTAATCGAGGTTTAGGTTGTGTCCTTATGCAGCACAAGAACGTTATAGCGTATGCGTCAAGGCAGCTGAAACCGCACGAGACTCGTTATCCGGTTCATGACCTTGAACTAGCTGCGATTGTATTTGCTTTGAAGATCTGGCGTCACTATCTTTATGGTGAGTCTTTCGAGATCTTTTCTGATCATAAGAGTCTTAAGTACTTGTTTTCACAGGCAGAGCTGAATATGAGACAGAGAAGATGGTTAGATCTGTTGAAAGATTTTGACTGCGAAATCAAGTATTATCCCGGAAAGTCAAATGCAGTTGCAGATGCCTTGAGCCGAAAGCTTTGTTCTTTATCTCTTTCTACTATCGGTGTTTCTCAGTTGTTCGATGATTGTTGCACTTCTGGCTTAGATTTTGAAACAGATAGGGAGACTATCAGAGTGTTTGCTATTCAAGCCGAGCCGGAGTTGTTTGTTGCAATCAGAGAATCACAAAAGTCTGAGCCGAGTATTCAAGTTTCAGTAGAGAAAGTCAGATCTGGGAATCAGTCTGAATTCCAGGTTAGAGATGAAGTCTTGTTTGTGAATAACCGTCTTGTTGTGCCTGATGTTGCGGAGTTGAGACAGTGTATTCTCCGAGAGGCTCATTGCAGTCGGTTCAGTATTCATCCTGGAGGTCGTAAGATGTACAACGATCTGAAAAGTCAGTTCTGGTGGAAGAGAATGAAGAGCGACGTAGCGAGGTTTGTATCTCGGTGTTTGAACTGCCTGCAAGTAAAAGCAGAGCGGAAGTGACCAGGAGGTCTTTTGCACAGTCTATCTGTTCCTGAATGGAAATGGGATCACATTTCTATGGATTTTGTCACGAAGCTACCACGATCCGTTCGAGGATGTGATGCTATTTGGGTAGTGATCGACCGATTGATGAAGTCTGCTTGTTTTATTCCATACAGGATGACGTATCGTCACGATCAGATGGCTGATTTGTATGTTAGCAATGTTGTGAGATTGCATGGGGTACCGAAGTCGATCGTTTCAGATAGAGACCCTAGATTTACTTCGCACTTCTGGCATAGTCTTCAGGAGGCTCTTGGTACTCTATTGCATTTGAGTACAGCTTATCATCCTCAGACAGATGGACAGTCAGAGCGGACTATCCAGACGTTAGAGGATATGTTGCGAGCGGTAGTGCTAGACTTTGGCACTAGTTGGCAGGATTCTTTGCCTCTTGTCGAGGTTTTTTACAACAACAGCTTCCAAGTGAGTATCGGTATGGCGCCTTTTGAGGCTTTGTACGGCAAGAAGTGCCGATCTCCGCTGTTTTGGGATGACTTGTCCGAGTCACCAGATTTGGGACCGAAGATGCTTAGAGATATGGCAGAGCAGGTTAAGATCATTCAGACCAGAATGAAGTCAGCTCAAGATAGGCAGGCGAAGTATGCGAACGTCAGACGTAGACCTCTGAGTTTCGAGCAGGGAGACCGTGTTTTCCTTAAGATTTCTCCTTTCAGAGGCACTGTCAGATTCGGTAAGAGAGGGAAGTTGTCTCCGAGATTCATCGGACCGTATGAGATTCTCGAGAAGATAGGCGATCTCGCCTACAGACTTGCACTTCCTTCGTCTTTATCTGGTATTCACGACGTTTTTCACGTCTCTATGCTGCGAAAGTATCATCCAGATCTTTCTCATATCCTTCAGCCTGACGAAGCCGAGTTAGATGAAACTCTGAGCTATTTTGAACGACCGATTCAGATCCTTGATCGGAAAGAAAAGCAACTCAGAACCAAGTTGATTCCATTAGTGAAATTGCAGTGGAGCCGTAACGGAGTCGAGGAAGTGACTTGGGAGACAGAATCTGACATGAGACAGCATTTTCCAGAGTTATTCGGATAACGTGAGTTCTTCTTACTGTCTTTAGTTCTTTATTTTATCTTATGAGTTGTGGTTCTCGTTGATTTCAAGGACGATATCTCTTCTTAGTGGGGAAGAATTGTAACGCCCCGTTTTTATCTTAATTGAGTTTATTTGAGTTAATCGGAGATCGCAGAGTTCACGAGCCGATTTGATTTTGATCAGGGTCCTTTTTGAAAATTTTGGAAATTTCAGGGACTAAAACGCAAATTTTGAGTTTAATATATTATCTACACTTAGAATTCATTTGACTTAGTCTCTTATCCTTCCTCTCCTTCCCTTCCATCGGCTAGACTCCATTGAAGACGCCTCTTGGAGCTTTTGAGCTTTCTAATTTCAGTCCGAGCTCGATCCGGCCGTTGGAAATTAATTCTGAAGGCAGTTTAGCGATCACGGCTACGAGAGCTTCGTTCTATCGTAAGTTTTTCTACGATCAGATACATTCTAGTTTTTGGATTTTGTTAGAATCATTCTAGATTCGAGTATGTTGTTCTTGGCGAAGTTCTGATCGTTTATTATCTGTCAGTTTTGAAATAGAGCGATGTTCGGATTTGTTATGATTTGGAAGCCTTTTTCGAAAATTATGGTTTTGAGATTTTTTGGGTTTGACTTGTTTTGGTTGTATTGGCTTTGATATGAGTTGATATCAGTATTGAACTGCTGTCTGCGTTTCCGGTTTGTTCAGTTTATAGCCGTTATACCGTCGGTTTGAGTTTTGGGGATTTCGAACCGTTTTTGAGTTGTGATCTTGGCTTGTAAGTTGATCGTGGTTATTGATCATTAAATTGTATCTGAACATGTTCGTTTGGAGTTTTCAAGCCCTGTGTTAGCAGCATTTGGTCGTCGAGAATTGGACGAAGAACGGTAAAGAGATTACCTTGAACCGTTGCCTTTGTTGTTGGATTGTTTAGTTGTTGATTAAACCTTTTGTTGTAGCTTATCCAGAGTTGGAACTACTGCATTGAAAGATAAAGGCAGATATCGATAGCGGGATAGCATACTCGGGACAATTGGTTCTCGAGTTTCCCTTAAAATCACATACTTGCATCTACACTCGTTCTAGCATGAGGAACTTGTGTTTTGTTGTTTTGATTGAGCTTTTGTTATATGGCTATTTTTTTATGTTTCTGTTACGCATTCATCTTGAGCCAATCTTGTTTTCAGCATACAGAACCGTCCTTTTTGTTTAGACGTTTGGGAACTATGATTGAGTGGCCTAGGTCGTAGTCGTTGCACCTAGTGCTAGCATACTCATTATAGTTACTCAAATTCTAGAGGAGTGGGATACGTGGCACCACCTCGATTGGGTGAGTCGGTGAGTCGTTACGTAATCTCACCCTCGGGATCCCAAGAGCACAGCAGCAATCCCTCGTTATCAGATTTGATATCCCGGTTTAAAGACATGCATTTCATTACATCATTATTGATTTCGTTGTTGTCTTGAAAGCATGTTTATTGTTGTATTACTTGATATGTTGTTTTTTTACTGGGATTATCATTCTCACCGGTTATCTGGCTGTTGCTTTGTTTTGTATGTGTACTTGGCAATAGGTAGGGCAGGAACAAGTCAGAAGAGGCATGGTTAGCTCCGAGGGAAAGTTGTAGAAGTGAGACCCAGTTTAGAAGTCGTGTCAATATGTTTATCTAGTTATATTAGAACATGTTTAGATCTCAAACTTCGTTGTTTATGTTGTATCGATTATGCGAGTCTTATGTTGCATGTTATAGACTGGTTCGTAGTTGATCAACGCTAGCATTTCATGTAATAACTGGAGAAGTTATGTTTTAAATGCATGAATTTGAGTTTGATGTATGGAATAACTTTTAGTTTGAGTTGCCAAGCTTTTTCTGCTCTGTTCTGTTTCTGCTGCAGGGGGCGCCCGAGCTGCAGTTTTTAGCAGCCCGAGCGCACCCCAGTTCGAGTAATCCAGCAGCGCTGAACTTTAGGGCGCGCTCGAGCGGCAGTTTTTGCCCGCCCGAGCGCACCCCCCTTTTTATTGTCCAGCAGTGCTGGAGTTTAGGACGCGCTCGAGCGGCAGTTTTTGCCCGCCCGAGCGCAGCCTCCTTTAAAAAAAAAAAAATTCTTTCTTACTTTGGTCTTGGATCTTTTATGCTTAATTGTTGCTTAAGTCG
Organism: Henckelia pumila; assembly: GCF_033568475.1. Classification (NCBI taxonomy): domain Eukaryota; kingdom Viridiplantae; phylum Streptophyta; class Magnoliopsida; order Lamiales; family Gesneriaceae; genus Henckelia; species Henckelia pumila. Next base: position 32,060,681 of record NC_133122.1, read on the forward strand.
AGATTAGTTGTTTAGAACCGAGGTCTCACACTTGCTCTGCCATATCTCTCAGAATATCCGGTCCCAAATCAGGTGACTCAGACAAATCATCCCAAAACAACGGAGATCGGCACTTCTTGCCATACAAAGCCTCAAAAGGCGCCATACCGATACTCATTTGGAAGCTGTTGTTGTAAGAAAACTCGACAAGAGGCAACGAATCTTGCCAACTAGTGCCAAAGTCTAGCACTACTGCTCGAAGCATATCCTCTAACGTCTGGATAGTCCGCTCTGACTGTCCATCGGTCTTAGGATGATAAGCTGTACTCAAATGAAATCGAGTACCAAGTTCTTCCTGAAGACTGTGCCAAAAGTGCGAAGTGAATCTAGGATCTCGGTCTAAAACGATCGACTTCGGCACACCATGGAGTCTCACAACATTGCTAACATACAACTCAGCCATCTGATCATGACGTTACGTCATCCTGTACGGAATAAAACAAGAAAACTTCGTCAATCGGTCGATCGCTACCCAAATAGCATTGCATCCTCGAACAGATCACGGTAGCTTCATGATGAAATCCATAGAAATGTGATCTCATTTCCATTCAGGAACAGATAGACTGTGCAACAGACCACCGGGTCGCTTTCGCTCTGCTTTCACTTGCTGACAGTTCAAACATCGAGATACAAACCTCGCAACATCGCTCTTCATTCTCTTCCACCAGAATTGGTTCTTCATATCGTTGTACATCTTACGACCTTCAGAATGAACACTGAACTGACTGCAATGATCCTCTCGGAGAATACGCTGTCTCAACTCCGAAATATCAGGCACAACAATACGGTTATTCACAAACAAAACGTCATCTCTAACCTGGAATTCAAACTGATGCCCAAATTTGACTTTCTCTACTGAAACCAGAATGCTCGGATCAGACTTCTGTGCTTCATTGATCACAATAAACAACTCCGGCTCGGCTTGAATAGCAAACACTCTGATGGTCTCCCTATCTGTTTCAAATTCTAAACCAAAAGTGCAACAATCATCGATCAACTGAGAAACACCGATAGTAGAAAGAGATAATGAACAAAGCTTTCGGCTCAAGGCATCTACAACTGCATTCGACTTTCTCGGATAGTACTTGATTTCACAGTCGAAATCCTTCAACAGATCTAACAATCTTCTCTGTCTCATATTCAGCTCTGCCTGTGAAAACAAATACTTAAGGCTCTTATGGTCAGAAAAAATTTCGAAAGACTCACCATAAAGATAGTGGCGCCAGATCTTCAGAGCAAATACAATCGCAGCTAGTTCAAGATAATGAACCAGATAACGAGTCTCGTGCGGTTTTAGCTGCCTCGATGCATACGCTATCACGTGCTTATACTGCATAAGAACACATCCCAAGCCTCAGTTAGAAGCATCGCAATACACGGTAAAACCTCCAGTACCTTTCGAAATAGAAAGAACCGGAGCACTGGTCAGTCTCCTCTTCAGATCAACAAAGCTAGCCTCGCAATCTGCAGTCCAGATAAAAGGCGCATTCTTCTGAGTCAGCTGGGTAATCGGCTTGGCAATAGACAAGAAACCCTTGATGAATCGGTGATAATAACCAGCTAAACCCATAAAGCTTCGGATCTCAGGTACTAATGTCGGTCTAGGCCAATTCATAACCGCTTAAATCTTGCTGGGATCAACAGAAATCCCATCTCCTGAAATAATGTGACCGATAAAGACAACTCGATCCAACCAGAATTCACACTTAGACAACTTGACAAACAACTGCTCAACTCGCAAAATCTGCAATACGGTCCTCAAATGCCCTGCATGGTCAGTACGGTTCTTCGAGTAGATAAGAATATCATCGATTAAAAATAATACAAACTCATCTAAATAACGCTGAAAGATATGGTTCATCAAACCCATAAAAACTGCTGGAGCGTTAGTCAAACTGAACGACATGACTATAAACTCGAAATGACCATACCTCGTTCTGAATGCGGTCTTAGGAACATCTTCCTCTCGCACTCTCAGTTGATGATAACCTGACCTCAGATCAATATTCGAATAGACAGAAGAACCCTGCAGCTAATCAAAAAGGTCATCTATTTGGGGTAAAGGATATCTGTTCTTGACTGTAGCCTGATTCAATTGACGGTAGTCAATACAGAGCCGCATAGAACCATCCTTCTTCCAAACAAACAGAACAGGAGCGCCCCAAGGCGATACACTAGGTCTGATGTATCCCTTGGCAATCAAATCCTCAAGATGCTCCTTCAACTCTCTCAATTCAATCGGTGCCATATGATAAGGGGCTTTGGAAATAGGTTGAGTATCTGACACCAAATCGATGCTGAATTTGATCTCTCGAATAGGCGGCAATCCAGGAACATTTTCCGGAAACACATGAGCAAAATCTCTAACCACTGGTATATCAACCAATTCAGGGCTACATTTCAGTACATCAACTGCATAAACCAAAAGTCCCTCTGCACCTCTCTGTAACAAATGAGTCATAGATAACACGAAATAAATGGAATTCTAGATCGAGAACCCTTACCAAAGAATTTCCACTCGTCTGCCATTTCAGGTCTGAATCTGAAAACCTTCAGAAAACAATTGACTGTTGCCCTGTACTTGGTTAAAACATCTATACCAACAATACAGTCAAAATCTGACAGCCCAAGTACAATACAGTCGAATTCTAACAAATTTCCCTCAAAACAGAGTTCACAGTTTCTAACTAATCTGACAGAAACAGTTCCTCCAACCAAAGGTAAAGTAACAGCTACTACAGTAGGTAACAACTCAGTAGGCAAAGCATGCAACAACACAAATTTCTCAGAGATAAAGGAATGGGAAGCACCTATATCTATCAAAACATGAGAAGGATAACCGAAAATCGAACAGTTACCTGCTATAACATCATCTGGTGCTGCCTGAGCCTGATCTTCTGTCAAAGAAAAGACTCGTGCCTGCTATCTCGGAGGTTGGTTCGCACTAGAGTTACCTCCCTGTCTGTTCTGCTGTTGTGGCTGGAAAGAGTGAACTGCAGAATACTGTCTCTCAGGCTGAGCTGTAGGTCTAGATGAACTCACACTCTGAGCTCAATCTCTACTATGCTGAGGGCACACCTTAGAAAAGTGTCCCGGTTGCTGACAAGTATTGCAGTTACCAAAGACTCCTACACACTGATCTGTCGAGTGTCTACCTCCACATTTGTTGCAATACAAGGATGATGATCCAGAACTCTGTCCTGAACCGAATTTCTTGGAACCACTTGAACTAGAAGAACTTTTCCCTTGCCTCTTGAATTGTTTCCCTCTTGATTTGTACTGATCCTTTCTGTTTCCCCCACTGCTTCCACCTTCATACCTCTGCTGCTGGTTCTGATACTGAGGTGGCTGATTCTGATACTGAGACGGTTGGTTCTGAGACTGTCTCTGCTGCTGAGGTACCATCTGATTACCTCTCTGTCTCCACAAACCCGCTTCAGCTCCCTTTGCGTGATTCATGGCATCCGCAAAGTTATCAGGCCTAGCAGTGTTTACCAAAGTGAAGATGTCGGGATTCAAGCCGTTGATGAATTGATAGGCTTTTGCTTCTTCACTGTCGGCAATGTGCGGTGCAAAACGCAACAAGCTGTCAAACTTGGCTACGTACTCCTCAATGTTCAGATTCCCTTGCCTCAGATTGGCAAACTCGGCTCCCTTGTCCTTTCGGTACGAAACAGGGAAAACCCGCATATAAAACTCAGTTTTGAAAAGAGACCAATTGACAACTGTACCTCTGTTCTCCATGGATCTCTTGGTCGTGATCCACCAGTTCTTGGCAACACCATGAAGCTGATGAATGACTAACCTGGTTCGGTGGTTATCTGTATAATCAAGGGAAACGAACAGCTGATCAATGTCATCCAAACAACTCTCACAGTCAACTGGATTTTTTGTACCCAACAACAAGGGCGGATTAAACGACTGAAACCTCTTCAACAAGGTTTCCATTGGCGTCGCTGCAGCATCCAACTGATCAACTTTAGTGCTAGCTTGCTCAGTCGCAGGAGTAACTGGCGGTGGGTTTCTGTTTATAACTCGACGAGGACCCATCTAATAATCAAAGATTAGGACACAAGATATCTCAATCGCTACAATTCTGTGCCCTAACAACCACTTGGAATACCGGATACCAGTCGATAACAGAAGCAGTTATATCTCAAGTAGTTCATGCTTTATAAATTAAATCACAAAATCATGTAATTCAATTAATTCTCAATTAATAAAGCATGCTCGCATGATATTAATTAAACAATTAAAGAAATCAACACATACGAGGAGCCAATACATGCGGACTCGAACTACCCCGCTCACTCTAGTTCAACCAAGAATCTTAACTCTCTGATACCACTTAATGTGAGACCTCGGTTCTAAACATCTAATCAAGGAGTAAACTAACAAGTAAACATTAAAATCCAAGAACATTTTTTTTAAACATGAAGGGGCCGCGCGGCCGTGCCCTAGATCGGTGTGGCCGCGCACGGCGCCCTGGTTTCCGCACGGCCGCACCCTCCCGAGGCGCGGGCGCGCATCGCGCCCTGTCCTGGCAGTGCAGGCCACGCGGGCGTGCATGCCAGGCTACGCGGGCGCGCTGCTTCTGCTGTTCCTGCTTCGAAAAACAATCCAAAGTATATTTAAAGCTCGGGAGAGTGCAACAATCATAGCCCAAACAACATAATCATGCATTGGTACACAAATCCAGCAACATACAATTACAAGAACTAATAGAGTTGTTCAACTGCTCAACAGGATAGAACATGCATCGGTGCTAGCTATTACAAGCCGAATACAAAACATAACAAGTTCTAAACACATGTAAGACAACCTCCAATCCAAGTTCGAGTTCTAAACATGCTTCAAAACATAAACTAGATTGTCATGCTAATACGACTTCTAAACTGAGTCTCACGACTAACTCTCCCTCTTGTTGCTAACCAGGTCTTTGCTGACTTGATCCTGCCCCACCTGTTGCCAATTACACATACAAAACAAAGCAACAACCGGATAAAACGTTGAGAAAGATACTCCCAATAAAAGCAACATAACAAGTAATGCAATCAATAAACATGCTTCCAAGGCAACTCGTAATCAATATCAACGTAATGAAATGCATGTCTTTAAATCGGGATATCAATTCTGATAAACGAGGGATTGCTGCTGTACTTTTGGGATCCCGAGGATGAGATCACGTAACGACTCACCGACTCTCCCAATTGAGGTGGTGCCACGTATCCCACTCCCCTAGACTTTGGTGCGACTATAAGGAGTATGCTGACTCTAGGTGAACCTCTACACCCAAGCCACTCACAGTATAACCCCCAAAACATCTAAACAAAAAGGGTTGTTCTGCCCGCTGAAATCAAAGTTGGCTCAAGATGAATGCATAAGAAACATAAGACATAAGCCACATAATAAAAGCTCAATCAATCAATCAAAATACGATTTCCGCAAGCTAGAACAAGTATTGATGCAAGTATGTGATTTTAAGGGAAACTCGAGAACTAACTGTTCCGAGTATGTTATCCCGCTAACGATGACTGCTTTTACCTTTCAATGCAAGTAGTTCCAACTCTGTATAAGCTACAATAAAAAGGTTATATCAGAACTAAACAACCTAACAACAACAATGGCTCAAGGTAATCTCTTTACCGTTCTTCGTCCAATCTCTTAGACGATCCAATGCTGTCAACACCGGGCTTGACAACTCCAAATGAATCTGTACGTAAACAAAAGATGATCAACAACGACGATTAATAGCCAAGTTTCAACAACTCGAAATGGTTCGAAATCTCTAAACCTCAAACCGGCGGCATAACGGCTATAACTGAACAAACCAGAAATGCAGACAGCAGTTCAATAACGATATCAACTTATATCAATGCTAAGACAACAATAACAAGTCAAACCCAACACATCTCAAAACTTCATTTTCGAAAATAGCTTTCAAAAATCATAACAATTCCGAACGTCGCTCTAATTCAAAATCGACAGATAATAAACGATCAGAAATCTACCAAGAACAATATACTCGAATCTCAAACGATTCTAACAACATCTGAAAAATAGAACGTATTTGATCGTAGAAAAACTTACGATATAACGTAGCTCTCGTTGCAGTGATCGCTAATCTGCCTTCAGAAATAAATTCTAACGGCCGGATCGAGCTCGGACTGAAATCAAAAAGCTCGAAAGCTCAAAGGGGCGGCTTCAATGGTGGGCAACGAGTTGGAGGAGGAGGAGGAAGAATTACCAAGTCAAACCATGAGTAGATAATATAAAAAATCCACTATTTGCATTTTAGTCCCTGAAATTTCCAAAATTTGCAAAATAGACCCTGATCAAAATCAAGTCGGCTCTTGAACTCTGGAAACTTTGATTATCTCAAATAAGCTCAATTAAGATAAAAATGGGGCGTTACATGATCCCTGCATGAATGTCACGTTCCGAACTGTGCAATTCAGAAGCTCCAATCCCTACTTAGGACATTCTGATCCAATGCATGCAGTGATGTGTCCAAAGCCTCTTGACACCTAAGTCGACGTCGTAGTTCGGACCCTACAATCCATGGTTTGGACCTTCCGAGCTGCTGCGTGTCGGTGCTTCATTCCCACCTCACACTCTTCATGACCTAACACTGATCGGACTTTCTTATCTGAGTTCGGACCTTTCAAATTCTTCCTTGCATCTGATCTTGGATTGAACAGTTCAGTTCTTCCGAACTCATCTTCGGACATTCCGAACCCTTAGGTGGTTCCGAAGTTTGGAAATCATATCCTGGACTTGATTATGCTATTGATTTGTTTAAATTAATAACCTTTAATTGTGTTTAACATTTAACCAACTTAAATTGGTAATCGGGTTAATACAGTTTATAATCATTAAAAAAGTTATTCTTTATTTTCATTACAAAAAATCAGGTTTTGATATTTCTTTACCCTAAATTTTGCTTTCGTTCCTCTTCAATTTAAATAATGTCTCCAATCAAGTTGCGTGTTGATTCCGATTCTTAAAAAATGATTATGATATTTTGATAAATATATTAAAACTTTTATGGACACTCTAATCCCCAGTTCTTTCAGATCCAAAATATTTAACCCTTATATTCATTCAAATAAATGAATGAAGAGATGCATTCTCTAGTAAGTGTATTTTTTTTTTATTAAAAAGTCAATATGAGATCAATCACTAATTTATCAAATAATCTGCCTTAAATTGTAAAAATTATTTCAAGATACCTACTTTAAATAAACCTACTCTAAAAATAATTAACACGCTGGGGTTCAGAACAATTGCACTAATAAGGTTAGGGTTAACCCGGAGTTTATATATCCATTGTGCACCTAAATATAACAGTTGCGGGTTTATATGTCATAAAAAATCATTTATAAAGTACCTTAAATTAAATATCATTTTACTGTTAAAAATAATCTCAAGGGGTTCATAACAATTGCACTGATTAAAATTTGCTAATATACATACTATTTTATGTTCTATCCAATTAATTCAAAGGAATTGAACAAAACAGCATCCTAAATTACAATAAGTAGGTCTTTTATGAAACATTTTTACGGATGGCACTAGTTGATTCTGATTCATATATGTATTGAAAAATAATATTTTTTCATGAATCAGGTTGGTCCGAAGATCCATTATGTCACGCCAGGAAACTGGCCGGTCTAGTTGACATCGGCGTTATTTAACATTTTCACACTAAATAACAAGTCTCAGATTACAGAATTTCGATATAACCAGTTTTTTATTCACAAACTGAAATACATCAAGAAATCAAACTATCTTTACAATGCGTAACTTAAATCAACTAAACAGGAACGCATGCAAAATTTAACGTAGCAGCTTATTTTAAACAGAAATAAACATCAAGATCACGGTCAAATTTCACCAGCCCCAGAACTGGTTCTGCTCTTCATTCTCCATCTCTTCTTCATTCTTATCTGAGAGGGTGGTTTGGTGGGTGAGTGAGTGATATGAGTGTCACTCAGTAAATGGAAGAAATATTCCAGCTTTTGAATCAAATTATCATAAATTATACATATTCATACAGAATCAAAGTATAACTGAAATCATATATATTAATAAGAGTTACAAAATCAATTTATGCATCAGTTTTTAATTTACTTATGATTTTCATGGCTAACTGATATCAGCCTCTTATATGTTTATTTTCTAGAGGATGAGGAATAAGAACAGAGCAAAAACAGAGCAAAATGTTCAGAATATATTTTATTACCACTAGTTCATAAGCACTACTGCATTAGTGAAATATAAATTTCAGAAATTAAGACTTTGAAAGCAGACATACATTCTAGTACAGGACTTAAAATATAGTATTATCTTTAAAATCAAAAGCCCACTTACCTCGACCTCAAATCTGGAACAAGATTAATAATCGATTTTAAATGCCTCTAAAGTCATAGCTAGCTTTCCTTCCTTACGTGAACAAGTTGCAACAATACCAACATTTGCATGATTTTATATATCTTCTTTTATGTGAAACTCCAATAATTTATACCAACATTTGCATGATTTTATATACTTTATTTTATGTGAAACTCCAATAATTTATACGCTATTTATATGAATCTAGAATGAGGTCCGTTTATCTCCACCATTACACCATCTACAATGACCATTAATCGGCAGTTACCAATTGGGTTTATTGGCAACATGACGAATCATTGAATTCAAAATTCATGAGTTATAAGTGTAACGAACGATCAATGTGAGTGCAAATATTGAAGATTTGATTTGGTTTCTAAGATTACTTTCTTTCCTAACCTGTTGAGTAAAAAAAATGGGTTTTATGAAATTCAGGAGGAACAATGTAAATTTAATGGATAAAAATATAGCCTTGAACGCGGGGTTCATGGTTGGGAACTTAAAATAGGTAATTATGATCAATTGAGACATAAATTCTAATTAATAATCAAACAATAATTATATAAAATAATTAATATAATGCCATTAATTGCTAAAATTTACAAATAGGACATGGGTTTGTGGTAGAAGAATTTAGAACATATTGTATTTTTTTTTACAAATCAAGATATAAAGACTAATAACTAACTAATTTAAATAATTATCTACATTGACATGTTAACATAAAGATATATTTAAAATACGTAAACTAATATATATTTACTCTAGTTATTTTTATGTAGATCCAAATTGATATAGAAAAGATATATTTAAGATACGTAAACTAATATATATTTTCTCAAGGTATTTTTATGTAGATCCAAATTGATATAAAAACTTGGAGTCTTCACTTTCTTTATGACTTATGAGTAGGAGAATAACATTAAAGTTATTCAACAATTAAATAGGGCGAATAAATATCATAGTTGAAATGAATTTATAAAACCGGTTAAAAAATATATAATAAGTTTTCTTTACTTGTAAAATTTATTTTAAAGCCTTACTATATGTATAATACAAGAACTGAAATTTGGAATAAAATAAAATTAGAAATATTAATTTTATTTCACTAATAGATAAAATATATTTATAAAGATATTTTTATTTATTATATTGTAAATTTGATTATGGGTATCACACGTTGCACAAAATTGATCCGTGAGACGATCTCATAAGAGTTTTTGTGAATTAAAGTTAAGAGTAAGGGTGATCATAGTGCAGTTTGGTCGGATTTTTCATAAAATTGTGAAAAATCATGGTGCAGTTTGGTCGGATTTTTCATAAAATTGTGAAACTGAATTGCCATGTGCGATTCGTTAGAAATAATTTTAAAAATAACAGTTTTTCAAGTAAACTAGATGTGTGATTTTGGGCGCCTTTTGGTCGGTTAGGCGGGATTTAGAGTTACTATCGCGTCCCGAGCCCTCGCTCACGTCTGCGCGACTGCTCAATGAGCTTCTATAGAAATTACTTCGTATTCGTCCTTGTTGTATAAAAATAATTAACCTAAGTTGCTATAGAAGTCCATTGTAGCCCATTATTCATTTTAAATCTTTAATTTTTCTCATTTGGGGCAGGGGTATCACAATCACCCCTCCTTCAGAACGTGGCGTCTTAGTCGCGACCTGACATTCGATCCACCGGCACCGGGAATCTAGAGATGGCTCCTACAGGTTCAAAAGGTGGCTCTCATCCACGTAGCACTTTGTCCTGCATAACACTTATTTCGTGAGGTTGGCCGGCTGGTGACCATCTCTGATACTATTATGTCACCGGAGCCCTCGCCCGCGCAACTGTACAATGGACCCTTATAGCAACTACTTCGTATTTGTTCTCGTTTTACGAAAATGATTAACCTAAGTTGCTATAAATCTCCTATTTATGTCAACTATGAAAAAAAAATTATTTTTAAAGTTAAAAGTTTTAATTTTGTTTATTGTAAATATGTGTATAGTTGGTCATCTCATGGATAAAAATCCGTAAAACCATTTTATAAGATACTTAATCTAAAAATGATGAACGCATAGCGGTACATTAGATTGATATGTGTTATGAAAGAAGAAATTGCTTAATGTGATTAGATATGAAATAAAATGGCTAACTTGAGTTAAAGATTCATAAATAGGTTAGGTTAAATTAGAACAAAATGATAGTATTTTTTATTTGAAAATTTATATAATCAATAAATTAGCAATCTCTTATAATTTATATATATAATAAATACCTCACGAAATACTAAATAGATGTAAATATAATTATAAATTATAAAATAATTAAATAAGAGGTGCGGTCAATGCGGTTTTATATATAAAAAATGGTAATTTTTTCGCTGTAGTATTTATTTTTTAATCGTGGTTTGCTTAAATAAATTGCAAATATTGGTGCGTTGTAATTCGGTCCGGGCAGTTCACGCTATTTTTAAAAATATTTGATCACCCCTAGTTAGGAGCAGTCTCCATTCAAAATCATTTTTTTTTCATTTTTTTATTAGTTTTGTTTTGTCATAGTGCTAACATGATATCAGACACGACGAAATTAAAATTTTGGCCATGTAACTTAACCATTTTCCATTTTTAGTTTTGTAAGTGTACAAATTGTTTTGGGGCTAAGTTTCACTTTAATTTAGTCTTTTTTACATCAGAATGTTGACATGACATTAAAAACGTCAGTAATTTTTTATGTTACACTATTGGATCAAGAATCGGATTAGACTCATTTGTTTGACCCCTTTTTGGGTTCGATCTCAAATGTTTTGGTATTCCTAGTTTAGTCATAAATGATTAAAATCTTTTCCCAAGTTGATATTTCTATCAATTTAAGGGTTAAAATAACAGGATAACGCCCGGTTCAGTCTCAGATATTTTGCCCCTTCTCCGGTTTGGTCCCAAATGTTTTCTCATACTAGATCATAGTATGACCAGTTTTTTCAAATTGTCAATATAATAGTTGGTCCGTCAGAAAATAAATGAGAGGGGTTGAAATTATTTTCCCTTTCCACAGAAACTAGGAGATTGGATCTATACGTAAGTAGAATGATCTTCCAATATGCTAGTTTCAACAACTCTCCAAAGAAGAGTCTTAAACGTTTACAAATTTTGATCGATTATAGTGGCATGACTAACACATGTCACTTCTACTGTTAGTTTTAACCAATAAATTAACGAAAGTGCCAACTCGATCAAAATTCATAGATGTTTAGGATTAAAGGGAACAACGAAACATTTGGGACCAAACCGTAAAATAGGTTAAACATTTGGTACTGAACCGGACCTTTCTCTCAAGTTATCAATTTCCAACTTCACGTTAAAACTTCGGTAAAAAAATTACTAAAAGTGAGAATAAGCACCAGATTACATAACTAAAGCTACAACTTGAAAACTTACATGACTAAAAACGAAAAATGATCGAATTAATGGGCCAAAATGTGAGAACCCGAAAATTTAACTCACGAGAACAAGAGTAGTCGAGTGTCGAGGAAATTGAATATTGGGAAGAAAATTGGTCATTTGAACTAAAAAAATTGGTCCAATTGAGGAAATTGGTTGAGTAAATTGGATCAGTTGAAGAAACTTGACCAGTTGAGCAAACTGGATCAGTTGAGTCCATAAAGAGATCTCTTTAGAAAACAAACTTTACTTCCATTTCCCTGTGTGAGGAATCCATCCGGTTGACTCATGAATATATTTTTCTCCAACTCACCATGAAAGAAAGCTGTTTTAACATCTAACTTGCCCAATTCCATATCATAATGAGCTACCATAGCAAGGATTAATCTTATGGAACCATGTTTTGCCATTGGGAGAAGATTTCATTGAAATCTACCTACCCCTTCTACTTGTGTAAAACCTTTGGCCAAAAGTCTAGCCTTATATCTTTCTTTCTCATCCCCTGAAATCTCCACCTTTTTCTTGTAGATCCATTTACACCCCACAACTATTTGGTTTTTAGGTCAATCCACAAGTATCTAAGTTTGATTTTTCATTAAAGAATCCATTTCTTATTTCATTGTTTCTGCCCAAAACTTTCTTTCCTTACAACCTAAAGCTTCTTTGTATGTAATGTCTTCTTCCACATTTAATGCATAAGATATGAGATCATGTCCATACATCATAGGTGTATTTATAGCTATTCTTTGTATGTCTCTGGAAAGAGCATAGTTATCCAATTCATTTACTTGTACATCATCATCATCCTTTCTTTTTACTTTATCTATATCATTTTTTGCAGATTTAACTCTTGAGACTCCACCTAAATTTGTTATATACCAGTGTCTTTCATGTTTGTAAGGTTTCCTTTTTGAGTGTGTGGAGGGTATCCCATTTTCGATTAATCAAATCTGACATCCTACTAACAATGCATTTATTTTCATCTGGTTCTAAACACCACAACTTATAACCTTTTACACCAGGTGGATATCCAATAAAGACACACCTCTTTGCCCTTGAATCCAGCTTACCTTGCCTTGTATGAGCATAGGCCATACATACAAACACCTTCAAGTTTCTATAATCAGCTAGATTTTCATTACATAGCTCCATCGGTGTTTTAAAATTTGTTGCAGCTGAGGGACACCTATTTATTAAGTAACATGTTGTTGTTACAGCCTCACCCCAAAAGGATTTTGGTAGCCCTGCATTTAGCAACATACATCTTACTCTTTCTAGGAGAGTTAAATTCATCCTCTCATCTAGGCCATTCTCTTGAGGAGTGTGTGGCATTGTCTTATGTCTTGTTATCCCAATTTTCCTACATAATTCATCAAATTGTTTATAGACAAACTCTAGACCATTGTCTGTACTTAAATGCTTTCGTTTGTATCCTAACTTGTTTGAAGTGACTTCATGTCAATCCTTTACATTCCAAAAGCTTTTGCCTTGTTTTTCAAAATGAATATCCAAACTCTTCTCGAGAAGTCATCGACAATGGACATGAAGTACCTACCACCTCCAAGAGTTTGAGTTTGTGAAGGACCCCATAAATCAGCATGAACATAGTCAAGGGGCTTATTTTTTTGTGAATTCCTGTATTGAACTTGACCCTCTTTGTCGCGCCCCAAAACTAGTCGACATCGGCATTGTTTTCAAATAACATTCAAAAACAGCAAGCCTCAGAGTACAGACTTTAACCAAAAACCAGTATATTATTTAATGACAAAATTTGTTCTTACATCCCATAAAGAAAAATCATAAACCAATACATCAGCGGAAGCTAAAACTTATCATCATAGGAACAAAAAAACTCAAATAATAGCAGCACTTCTAAATTTCTCCTTTTTCACAAGTCCAGTATTAGTTATGCTCTTCATCTTCAAGTTCTTCTTCATTTTTATCTGGGGAGAGAAGTAAGAGGTGAGTATTTAGGAAAGAATAATGCTAGAGGTACAACAAATATATCGTACAAAAATATTTACAACAATTATGTCGTGATATTTTGCTATTATCTCGTGAGATTTTGATATAATATCGTGAGATTTTGCATTTTATGTATCGTGAGATTTGATAAATTAAAATTTTGTATTGAATTTTTTGTGGTGTAAAAATTGTTGTACAAATTTTGTTGTACATGTAGCATTGCTCTTTTGGAAAACACTCACAAGTGGGGGCCGATCGTACACACAAATATCGAATATATATAAATAATACAAATTCAAAAGAGGCATGTTCCAATGCATGTCGCAACATAATTCAAGACAAGAAAAAATCAGAGTTTGAAACAAGGCAGCAGAATATCTCAAAACTGAAAGCATGCACTTAGACTTAACACTGTTATTCATCTCGTTAATCATGGCTACTGATCAGTCCCTAATTGTTATTCCTCTAAGGGAACGAGGCCTTAAACGGTTATTATAACTCATCTCATCAGGGCCTTATATCATATCATGTTTTTGGAATTTCCCTACCATTTCTTAAGTTGAATTCTAACAGTGCATAACAAGGAATCGTGCAGAATAAAACATGAAACGAAATCAAATGACATGAAATGAGTAAAATACGATCAAGTTTTCGAAATCAAGAACATCATTATTTTAAAACATATATAGATATATATGTATATATATATAGATATATATGTATATATATATATATATATATATATAAGCCCACTTTCCTGAAAAATCTTGTTGAATCGAGTACTGATATAAATTTTTTCTATAAGCTTCATCTACCCATTTCCATAAGAGTTTAACTATAATATGAGTGTTTGAAGGAAATCTACATGTCTACCATCTAATTTATTTTCATCTCTTTTTATGTTTATATTATAATATTACATTTGGTGAAAGCTATATATAGTGGAATGGGCAATGAGACATTCATCTCCCCATTTAATCTTCATTATAAACAAAATAATTTTATTTTATTGTAATAATTAACGTTGTCATCAAGTTTGCCCATTCAATTTTCTACATTTTGAAACATATGAAATATGGTGTGTTGGGAAATATATATATATATTATAAAAAAAAGACATGAAAAGTTGTCAATTTAATTAGAAGAAATTATTATCACATTGAAATGAATTTATGAAATCGGTTACCATTTTAAACACTAATAAATATTCCACATTAAAATGACAATTAAGATAAATCATTATGTTGAACATAGGATTAGTGAATAAAATATTAAGTTCTCTTTACATGTAAAATTCATTTAAAAAGGCTTACTATATGTTAAGATGAGAACTGAAATTTAGAATAAAATTAAAATTAAAAATCATAATTTTATTTCACTAGTAGATAAACTAAATTTACAAATATATTTTTATTTGTTATATCGTAAATTTGGTCACGAGTATCACACTCTTGGCCGTTCCAAGAGCACAATACTCACAAAATTTTAAGCAGCTCGTTTATAACCGCACAACAGATTTTTTTTGGATTAATCTATTAATCCTCTTTCACTAACATGGACAAGCCTCATGTGCCATATTTTTTCCATATCAGTTTCTGCTTTAATCATGGTTGCTGAATTCCCAACCACCGTGCTTCCTTGCAGTGAGTACAATCCATTTTTTTCTGGTTCTCATGATAATAAATGAACCTTTCCTCACCTTTAACTGACCATTTTCAGCTTTTACAAGAGTAACATATAAGGGACTGATATTAGTTAGCACAAATTTATAATACAGTTTAGTGCATAAAAACCGATTTTTGTCATATATTACTGATGAATACCGAATTTCTATTCTATTTTATTCTGTTTTGATATATTTCTATATATAAAACTACTGTTACAATGATTTTAAAAGTTGGGATGATTTTTACCATTTACTGAGTGACGACCATATCACTCACCCACCCAAAACCATTTCAGATAAGAACGAGAAACAACTAGATGAAGATGAGCAAATTCAGTCTGGGGTTGGTGAAGAAGAAAAAGACTGATTAGATTCATTTTATGTCCGCTGCGTTAAGACTCTATTATTGATCAGTTAAGGATCGAATTGTGTTATTCGTTTATGCATTGTAAAGACATTATAAATTCAGTTTATGAATGAAAATGCATTTCAGTTTTCATGAATGAATAGACTGGTATTTGAGTTTCTGAAAACCGAGACTTGTTGTTAAATGTGAAAACATTAAATAACATCAATGTCAACTAGGCCCGATTTCAAGGCGTGACAGTCAATATTGTTCATGTATCTGTCAACTAGGGACTACCTATTTTATAGGACTCCTGCAATGGCCTAACCAAAATTCTACTTCACCTCAAATTGTGGATGCACTTTGATATATCAAATATTATACTATGAGATAATAATATTGATATATTTAATCTTACTTAATTGTGGTATATAATTAAAATACCAACAAAAACAATAATACCCAATGAAAAGAATAGAAGAAAAATGATCAAATCAAACAATAATGGGAAATGAAAGCTTGAAATAAGTACTTCTTCAGCCTCCGATAGACGAATTTAATTAATTAGTTCACCAAATTGCATTTTCTCCTGATCTCACCCTTATCATTTCCCGTGAGCACTTCGATTTTACCCATCTTCACCATGGCGGCGGCGAACTTGGTAGCCCATGTGTATCTATGTTGAGCATTGTTCAACACGATTTTCTTTGTTAAAGAGATGTTATACAAGGTTTGGTCCGAGGTGAAAAGACCCTTGTTCATCTTCAAACCCACATAGTACTCAGGGGTCAAAGAATCAAGATTCACTGTAGGGTTTACTGTTGTCGTCCCATTAACTGGGGGAGGACAAATTGTTTTCAAGAATGATGAATGTTAGAACCAAATTGGGGGGGAGGGGGATTTAGGTTCTATTGGCAACTTTAGCAATTTAAAGCGATTATGCAAGTACGCAAGAGAAAGACTTAAAGCAATCAAATAAATGCAATAAATAAATGCGTAAAGTAAATAAAGCAGTAAAAGAGATATGATATGTTTATGAAAGTTCGACGATAAATCGTCTATGTCTCCCCTTCTTGGTTAAGGTCGATTAACCAAGGATCCACTAGCACTTCAAATGTCTTGACCTTGATGGCTCCAAGGATAGCTGTACAACAACAACACGATCACCGCGCCAATAAAACTCGATACACTTAGCCTTAAGGGCTCCAAGGATAGCCTCACAACTCAAAACAACTCGGGCTTCACACTCGAGTGAATACAACAACAACTTTCAAGCGTTTATTACAACTCGATACATATATCTTTTGAGGGACTCGAAATAATCTTGAAATATTGCTTGAAGGATGAGAGACTCGAAGGTGAGTTGCTTGGTTTCAAATGACCTCGGAATGCCTCTATTTATAGTTGTTGATTCGAGTGAGTTCGGACCGTCCGCACTGGCTTCGGAGCCTCCGAATGCAGCTGTTTCAAATTCAAATTTCTGCGGCTGAGGAACTGTTCGGACCGTCCGAAACTGTCTTTGGATCGTCCGAACGGCTGCATTAAATTCATTCCGGCAAATTTCTTTCGACAAAATCTTTTCATCGTCGTAAAGCTGTTTGGACCGTCCGATCCATACTTCGGATCATCCGAACTGTATCTTCGTGCCCTCCGAGCGTGCCTCTGAAACATTTTTAATTCCTGGAAAATCTTTGGACCGTTCGAATTAGCTTCGGATCGTCTGAGCGATGTCTTTGTGGCCTCCGAGCTGTTAATCCAAATCTTTAAAAAATCTTTGAAACTCTTCGGATGGTTCGAACCTAACTTCAGACCCTCCGAACTCTGGTAGTTTCAAACACTTCAAAATTTTATTCAATATTTGGCTTATCGGTTCTTGCTTCCAATAATTTTCTTAGACAAAAAATTTTATTATCTGCAAATTTCTCACTTTAAACTATTAGTAGCAATTAACCGAGTTTTTTAATCATCAAAAAATAATGTTTAGAGACTTGTTAAAGCATTAAAAACATTAATATCATAACACAAAATTTGTATGTGTTTAAGGCATAACACTGCATACTTGGGGTCTAGGTTTGGGTCGACGGTCGGGTATAGACGAGTGGAGAAGGAAGTGCAGTGAGAAATGCCGATGGAGTAAGCACCGGAGAGTGTCACCATTTCATCAAGGGTCAGCCCTTTTCTGGCGAAGTTGTCTCTGAGAGCTATGGCATTGAAGAATGGTGGGGGATGGTTCAGAAGGGGATCCAGTATTAATGAGACGTTCCCGTTGCGCCGACTGGGCGGGACATGGCATGGTAGTATATGTTCCCAACTTTCCATGCACTATCACGAGCTGCGAATGCGAGAATTTCCGCATAGGAAACGACGTCGGGGCATTGGATCTCCAGTTTGGCTTTGGTTGCATCTATGATCTCGAAGCCAAGCAGGCTTCCCTTGTTGGTCCGAAAACTAAAACTCTGATTACTGATTTCTGGTGCACTGAATCTTGTGAATTAGTGGTAAGAATATATATTCTGAACATTACTGCTCTAAATACTGATTACTGGCCTCACCCTTTAGAGGTTAACATATAAGGAACTGATATCAGTTAGCCACGAATTGATAATACAATTTAGTGCATAAAATGATTATTGTTATTTTTTATTACCGAATTTTTGTTCCGCTCTGTTCTGTTTTGATATATTTATACACATGATATCACTGTTAAAATGATTTTAAAGGCTGGGATAATTTTCTCCCATTTACTGAGTGACAACCATATCACTTACCCACCCAAAACCATATCAGATAAGAACGAGAAAGAACTAGAAGAAGATGAGCAAATTGAGTTTTGGGGCTGGTGAAGAAGAAGAAGACTTATTAGTTTAATTTATTTTCTATCCGCTGCGTTTTAAGACTCTTTTATTGTTAAGTTTATGAGATAGTTTTCTATTAATTGTTTAAGCATTTTAAAGATGATGTGAATTCAGTTTATGAATGACAATGTATTCCAGTTTTTGTGAATGAATAGACTGCTATTTGAATATTTGAAAACCGAGTTTTGTTGTTTAATGTGGAAACGTTAAATAACACCAATGTCATATAGTCTTGGTGTCGGGGCGTGACAGTAAAAGAGAGATCGTGAGATGGAGAGAGCTTGAATGAGAGAGCAGAATATACACATAATTAATTGAAAGAGAAGAATTCTGAAGAACCAAACCATCAAAGATCACATATTCCAATTAAAGAATTATCGCTGCTTTCTGGTGTTGTTCGACGTGTTGGAAAACACCGACTGACAACACCCTGGCCACTGCATATTGAAGATATTTCTGGCTTTCTACCTTGCGGCTGTGTTTCTGTTTATACACCATTTGGTTTTCTATACTTGGTTTATAGCTTTAGGGTGTGGTTTTAACTTCTCAACTTGTTGAAAAATTTGGTTTTTGTTTTTACACTCTTTGGTTTTTCTTTTTCAATCCTAGAATTGAATTTAGAGTGGTGTTAGGATGTATCAACGTGTTGAGAGATTTAACTTTGATTGGTTTACTAGGATTGGTTTTTGTAATTGAATATTACTTTGTCCTAGTAATTATTTTTTGTCATAAGGCATCGCACTTGTGTACAGTAACTTTTTTATTATTTTATATTTATTTTCGCTGCGTTATTATTCGTAACAATTCGTTATTGATTGAACTTATCTATTTCCATTCGAACTTGTTAAGTCTCAGGAGGTGTTGCCCTTTGATGTTTCCAACATCATAGGACAGCATCAGCGTGTTTTATAACTGCGTAAGTTTTTGTATAATGTCTTGTCGATACCTTTCAATTTGTTTTTAGTGATTGGAATTTGCGAGCACTCTCTGAATATATTCGATATTGTCTTCTTATTATTTGATTTTAATAAAAAAAAATGTTCATTTATAAATCTTAGATAAAATGTTTTAAAATTTTTCGAATATTTATGTTAAATTGACCCGGGGCCCTGATCAAGAAATTTTATTTTTAATTTTTGAGAAGCATACCTATTATCATATTTCAAGGATTAATTAATTCGAGGCGTGGCCATTTTTCCCCAACATCCCCTTCTCTCAGCTAAATGTGCAAGCATGATGTATTAAAATATCAAAGTTTTTAAAATAAAACGTGGTTGACTTTATATATATAGTTTGCGCAGAAGAAACATTTTACATTCCTCAATGATCTATATGTATATCTTTATTCATTTATAATAAACAATAATATATAATCACTGATAGTGCTACCCAAATAAGTACTAAAATTATTAAAATAAAATATGCGATTCAACAAGTTGGATATTAGTGGGGACCAATATTATAAGAAATTGAAACTTGTGAATTTCCACACAAGTCAGTCCTTTTAAAAATCATAATGATTTGCTTATAAAAACTGACAATCAATTCTCCATATTTCATCGCATTTTTGTCTTGAAATATATATCGATCTCAGCAACCTGAGATAGATATATATTTTTAAGGCGTTCAATTAATACATGAACAAAATGGCTAAAAGCAAATTACTGATCACATTTATCACATTATTCATTTTATCTTGTTCGGTTTCTGCGGTGCCGCTGAAGTTGCTGTCACCATTTAGGGTGGGATTCTACAGCCAATCTTGTCCTCCGGCGGAATTCATAGTGCAGAAGTACGTGAGCAAATTCGTTAGGCTTAACCCTGGCCTTGCTGCTGGCATTATAAGGTTGCATTTCCACGATTGCTTCGTCCGGGTAAGTAGGATATAAATATATATATATTAATTTTAATGATCATCTTAGATGTTTGTTGTTTTTCAATAATAATATATATATATTTTTGATCTTAATTAGCTCATGGATATATATATATATAATTTAATTTTATAGGGATGTGATGCTTCTGTGCTGTTGGATGGACCAAATTCCGAAAAGGAAAGCATCCCAAACAAGGGAAGCCTGCGGGGCTTCGAGATCATAGATGCCGCCAAAGCCGAACTGGAGATCCGATGCCCCGGCGTCGTTTCCTGTGCGGACATTCTCGCATTCGCAGCTCGTGATAGTGCATGGAAAGTGGGGAACATATACTACCAAGTCCCGTCCGGTCGGCGCGACGGGAACGTCTCCTTAATACTGGATCCCCTTCTGAACCTTCCCCCACCATTCTTCAATGCCACAGCTCTCAGAGACAACTTCGCCAGAAAAGGGCTGACCCTTGATGAAATGGTCACACTCTCCGGCGCTCACTCCATCGGCATTTCGCACTGCACTTCCTTCTCCACTCGTCTATACCCGACCGTCGACCCGACCCTAGACCCCAAGTATGCAGCATTCTTGAAAACAATCTGTCCTCCCCCGGTTAATGGGACCACAACAGTAAACCCTACAACCAATCTTGATTCTTTGACCCCTAAGATTTTGGACAACAAGTACTACGTGGGTTTGAAGCTCAACAAGGGTCTTTTCACCTCGGACCAAACCTTGTATAACAGCCCTTTAACCAAGAAAATCGTGTTGAACAATGCTCAATATGGATACACATGGGCTACCAAGTTCGCCGCCGCCATGGTGAAGATGGGCAAAATCGACGTGCTCACCGGAACTGATAAGGGTGAGATCAGGAAAAAATGCAATTTGGTGAACTGATTAATTTAATTAAATTCATCCATCCATCGGAGGCTGAATTCAAGAAGTACTTCTTTCAAGTACCTTTCATTTCCCATGCATTATTGTTTGATCATGATTTGATATTCTTAATCAGTCTTGCATGACAACTTTGATCATGCAACTTCATTTGTGCTCAAATTTTAATTTTTATTTTGTTTTTGTTTCATCAATTTAATTTCTTCTGTCTCTACTGATCAGTTGTACAAGACTGGAATAATATCGAGTTAATTGAATATATCGATCATTGTCGGTTATGTTACTAGCTTCATGAAGTGGTAATTTTCTACTTTTATAATTTTTTTCAATTAAGTGAAATTTATGCGCTGCCATTTTTGTTTGATTCGATTAGTCGTCTTTCATGCTGTGATCATGCAAGTTAATTTGTATGCTGAAATTTTAATTCTAATTAATTTGATTTTCTTTCATCAATTAAATTTCTTCTGTCTCTAGTACTCAGTTGTATAAGACTGGAATAATATCGATCGAGTTCATTGAATATATCGATCATTTAATTTAGAAAATGAACTTTTTTGTATTTACTAATATTTACTAGGTTCCGCCACTATAAGCGTTGCTCATTTAATTTAGAAAATGAACTTTTTTTTTGTCAATTAACTTGTTCATTTGGTTTTGATCTATTAACTTATGATCAAATTTTGGTATTGTTAAAATAAATTTTTTTTAAAAAAGAAATGAAGACTAATGAAGTTTTAAGGATATATTTTTGAAAAAAAATGCATACAAATATGGTATAAGGAAGAAAATAATATAAAATGGTAATTGAGTCAAATCATATGTCAGAATACATTAAAATATAATAAACAATTGATTTCACGGAGCGTGCAATTACAACAAAGGTCGGAGGGGCTGTGTGCAAAAATTTTAAAAATTCAAGGATATATTAGTCTATTAAATTTTTATAGGGGGTTTTGTGGCAATTAGAATTTTCAGAGGGGGTCCGGATGCTATTAGCCCTCGAAAATACATCAATAATAATTATGTAATTTCAAGTGTAATGTGTAACTCAATGTGTAATTCTCCGTGTACATGTAACATCACCCAAATTTTTAGCTCGTTTCGTTCATCCCTTAATTCAGTTTGTCAGTGAGATGGATCGAGTTGCTTTATGTTTATATGTAAGTCTCTTGTGACGGTCTCACCGCGTATATAGGGACGGAGCCAAGGGATCGGTGGTTACACTCGTCTCCCTCAAGTATAAATGTTTAATTTATAATGTGTTATCCTCTAAATTTGCAGTAACAGTTCTTTATATAAATAATTTATTCACGCAAAAAATTATTTACGACGACCCCCTTAATTGAATTTTTGGTTTTGTCCTTGTGTTATATTCATTTTTAGACATGTCAATCTGATTCATAATTGCAGTGAAAAACATTAATTTTGATATAAAAATAATATTTATTTCATGAGATAGGTCAGATCGATTCGGAGATTCGTGCCATAAAATTGACCCGTTAGGATTTTTTGTGTAAAAATAAAAGGAGAGAAAAAAAAGGCTTAATTATTCTCCATTGTTTATTGTTAATCGTTTAATTAGTTAGGTTAGATTTTAATTATATATATATATATATATATGTATATGTATGTATGTATGTATGTATGTACAGGGGCGGATCCAGGACTCTATGTTCCGGGGGGCCGCGTTCGCATATAAAATTACAAAAATAATTATTATATGTTTCTATAATTTTCAATAACATGAATACAATTTTTTTAAAAATAAATATATATAATATCAAAAGTTAATATTAATTTTTTTTCCAAAAGAGAAAAGCCAAATATTTCGTAAAAGTTATTTTTGATTATATATCAAATTCTATCGTTGTACATATCAGAGTTTGTTGTTTTTTATATTTTATAATTGTTTTTTTCATCTATAAATTTATAACAAAAAAAACATGCTAAGCGAGAACCACAGTCTCAATTCACAGATATGTTTCATTCTATATATTATCAAAATATTAACAATAAAAAGTAATATGTAATCTTTCGTTCAATTAATTAAGCTTTTATTGTATTTTTTTTAATGTTGCAAGCACAACTGCACAAGTGGGCACGACGTTGTTTTTTGTCCAAGTCGATGAGTAAGTTTTTCAATTAGAAAAAAACTATTTCAACTTACAAGTAATTTATAAGATTCAAAATCTACTGATCAGTTGTACAAGACTGGAATAATATCGAGTTAATTGAATATATCGATCATTGTCGGTTATGTTACTAGCTTCATGAAGTGGTTTTCTACTTTTATAATTTTTTTCAATTAAGTGAAATTTATGCGCTGCCATTTTTGTTTGATTCGATTAGTCGTCTTTCATGCTGTGATCATGCAAGTTAATTTGTATGCTGAAATTTTAATTCTAATTAATTTGATTTTCTTTCATCAATTAAATTTCTTCTGTCTCTAGTACTCAGTTGTATAAGACTGGAATAATATCGATCGAGTTCATTGAATATATCGATCATTTAATTTAGAAAATGAACTTTTTTGTACTTACTAATATTTACTAGGTTCCGCCACTATAAGCGTTGCTCATTTAATTTAGAAAATGAACTTTTTTTTGTCAATTAACTTGTTCATTTGGTTTTGATCTATTAACTTATGATCAAATTTTGGTATTGTTACAATAACTTATTTTCGGTTATTTTGGTTCAACTACTGTTATGAAAACTTGACACGTTAGTATTTTTCGGTGACACGTCAGCAGTTGGACCAAAATAGCCGAAAAATAAAAATTTGCGTACAAAAACCAAATTTTGAAAATTTAATAGACCAAAACAAAAAAAAATGTACAAGTTAATTAATAGAAAAAAACTATTTTCCTTTTAATTGTGTGATAACTACATTTTTTTGTTTTGTTATTTGCACTTTTTTCACTTTTGGTTCGTTAACGGTGAATTTGTAATTTCTGTCATGTAATTAACTTACGCGATTTTTTTATTTTTTTTTCTATTACGGTGAATTTTTATTTTTAATCATGTAACTTTTATATTGTTTGCATTTTAGTCATTTAACTTATAGTTATTTTTAAATTTGATCTTTTTTATCGATCATAATGACAAATAAATAAAAAAAATACAAGATAAAGGATCAAAAATAAAAAAAAAACACAAGTTAGAGGAAAAATGAAAATTCACCGTAAGAGGACTAAAATGAAAAAAAAAACATGCAAGTTACAGGATTGAAAATACAAATTTACTGTTAACATGACCAAAAGTGAAAAAAGTGTAAATAACATGACTAAAAATTTTGTTATTATCTTTAATTTGTATCATATATAAGTTCGTAACCTTGCACTAATACACCTAATTATATGATCATCAACTAGGAAATTGATTTGGTTGTTTAGATTTGTCAATAGTTCGAGGAGTAGGCCTCTTATGAGATGAACACACGGTCGATCTGACCCATAATACAATGAGAAGTAATATTTTTTATTATAAAAATAATATTTTTTTCATGTGTCAGGCTGATTAGAAAAATTGTTTCACAAAATTGATTTGTGAGACTGTCTCATAGTTTTTCTGTATTTGTGTGATACCCGTGACCAAATTCATGGTATAATAAAGAAAATATATTTAAATATATTTTTTGTACCTACTAGTGAAATAAAAATTAAGATTTTTAATTCCAATTTTTTGGCTAAATCTCGGTTCTCATATTATATATATATTAAGGTTTTTTAAATAAATTTTACATGTAAAGAAAACTTATTATTTTTATTGACTAGTATTATTTTCAAAATAATGATTTATCTTAATTGACATATTAATGTGGAGCTATTAGTGTTTAAAATTTGATTTTTTTTTGTCACCACCTTGATTATTCAAGGATATCCTAACTTTCTTTCTCTCAAGTATTCTTGCCACGACAACTTATTCCCTTCCATACTAATATCTGCTCATTCTTTTTATTAGATTAGAGTAGCAGCATAAGGATTGAAGGCCACTAGAAATAATAGTATTTCGAGTGGAGACATTGGAGTGTAAGTGTGTATATTTAAGGATTCTTGAGGTATATAATTGTTAAGCTATGTCATGAGGTTGATGATAGATGATGATATTCACAGTAGTTGCCCATTATATGAATCTGAGATCGAGGTAAGTGGGCTTATATATATATATATATATATATATATATATATGTTTTAAAATAATGATGTTCTTGATTTCGAAAACTCGATCGTACATTACTCGTTTCATGTCATTTGATTTCGTTTCATGTTTCGTTCTGCACGATTCCTTGTTATGCACTATTAGAATTCAACTTAATAAATGGTAAGAAAATTCCGAAAACATGATATGATATAAGGCCCTGATGCGATGGGTTATAATAACCGTTTAAGGCCTCGTCCCCTTAGAGGAATAACAATTAGGGACTGATCAATAGCCATGATTAACGAGATGAATAACAGTGCTAAGTCTAAGTACATGCTTCAGTTATGAGATATTATGCTGCCTTGTTTCAAACTCTGATTGTTCCTTGTCTTGAATTCTGTTGCGACATGCACTGGAACATGCCTCATTTGAATTCGTATCATATATATATATATATTCGATATTTGTGTCACTTGCTGAGTGTTTCCCAAACACTCACGCCTTATTTCTCTTTCCAGATAAAAATGAAGAAGAACTTGAAATGAAGAGCATAACTAATATTGGACTGGTGAAAAAGAGAAATTTTGAAGTGCTACTATTATTTGAGATTCTTTGTCTTTGTGATGATAAGTTTTAGCTTCCGCTGATGTATTTGGTTTATGATTTTCTTTATGGGATGTAAGAATAAATTTTCACTACAAGAAAAACGGCTAAAGACAACGGATTTTATCCGTTGTCGTAGGCTGCAGAAAACCGTTGTACTTTTCAGTGTTGTTGAAAGTGCGCCCTACGACAACGGATAAAATCCGTTGTTGTCGTAGGTATCAAAGACAACGGATTTTATCCGTTGTCTTTTCTATTTACGACAACGGTCGTATCTCTCAAAGACAACGGATTTTATCCGTTGTCTTTTAACAAACTTTTAACAACATTAAAAAATACAACAGTTTTAAAATGACAAAGACAACGGATAAAATCCGTTGTCGTTTCTCAAATAAAAAACAAAAATAAAATTTAATATACAAATTTTTAATATTATAAATAAATGAAAATTTAAAATTTCCAAAATTAAATTTAATATACATTTTTCAATATTACAAATCAATCAAAACTCTAATTCTAATTCAATCTACACTATAAAATAGAGCAAGGAACTAATTTATATAAATTAACTTGGATCACTTGTTTCAGCAACATCCACTTGTATCTCCTGCAACAATTCAAAACAAAATTACAACATTAAATGCAAATGTTCAAGAAGTATATAGCAAGCTGCAAGTTTCAAATAAATAACGTAAATAAAGCGGCAAGCAGTTACAATATACAAATTACTTCGTCAGTTTGATATAGTCAACATAGGCACATCTGAATCCTTTCAAGAATCCTTCCAAGGATGGAGAGCCCATTCTTTGGCCCCGTTTGGATTTGGTAGACATTTTTTAAAAAAAGCACTTTTTTAAGCTATAATTTTTGGCTTTTGAAACCAAACGGGGCCTTTGTTTCTCTTCCCTACTGGCTACTATGGCATTTACTAAGAAAGTTAGTGGCATTTACTAAAATATATTAAAAGAAATTTACTAAGAAAGTTAGCTTTAGGCACATCAGGACAAATTATTGCTGCAGTTTTACACATCAGATATATCTATAACAAGAATTTCACGGTAATTACCAAAGGCACATTCAATTCCTTCTTATTGTGAAAAACTCCAATATCCTCCTTGCTTCTCAATATCTAAAACCAAAGTAAAGATAATAATATGAATCAAACCTTTAGTGCTTGTAAAAATATACAAGTTTAACATTTTTTTCCTAAGGCATTAACTTCTTGTTAAGGGTAAGAGCTTTTAAGACATGGGATGACGGGTGCAAGCCTCTTGCTTCGAAGCATTCATAAGGCTGGGTCCAAAAATAAAGCACAAAATTTAATGTGCAAGAAGGGTTAAAGGTGGCCATGAAACATTTTAAAAACTGAAACAAACATCAAAATCAGTCCAAAAGTAGTGAAAACTTTAGAACATCGAAAGATCTGACAAACATGCATTCCAATGAATAAAACAGCATGCGCTGGTTAATAACAATAAGATGACAATGTCCATCAATAAAACATAAGAAAAAAACCTAACTACGTAAAATATTAAAGAGTGAAAATACGTTGAAGTGTCAATTCCACCATGACTCCAACTAAAGCAAATAGCAATTACTCAACGTCATATCAAGAACTAGGAAAATAAGCCACGACCAAACTTAAAAATCCCATTGTACTACCTAGCAAGTTCTCGGTTTCCACGTTCTGAGATCACCATATATCTATGTGAGGCCTGCGACAACAAGACAGAAATGAACATCGCATAATCTCAACTGAAATTAATGTTTATGCACCATACCAGATTTAGGATAAGCCTACCCCAATCAATACTATGATCTCAAAGAACAAAGTAAGATAATTTCAAACCTGTTGAAAAATGATTGAACCAATCGTGTTTTTTTAGCACAATGATGACCAGCATTACTTTGATTGAACCAAGTGCTTGTAAGCCAACACCACCACCAAAGAAACTTCGCATGAAGTACTATCAGATGCATGAAGCCAACTGTCAATGGTGGCAGATGCAAAACACATTAGAAATTAGAAAAAAATAAATATATCCTTTCTATTTTTATATTTCAATATATTTTATGCAATTATTATGTTTTTAATAGCAAAATGATGACTTTTTTTATGATTGGTTTCACTTACCGATCCCGCATCTGTCGACGTTCCTTTGATTAGCAGCAAGACGTACCATGTTTCTAATATGAATATCACTGTCGGTTTCAAGAAGTACATTGGAACCTTAATGGAGAATGGTTCCACAGAGAGATACCAAAGGAAACTGGATGATTGTTTGTGTGACTGTGCTTGCGGCTGCCCCCCAAAACTCTGCCTCTTGTGCTGCGGCTCCAAGACAAAAAAATGAGACACATGTCTGATTTAAGCTAGCTAGCTACTTTAATTGTGTGGTGCATGGGTCGTCTATGCAATGAACTGGAAAAAACAACTGTCTTATTTGATATTCCATGTATCGCGTTAGCATTAATCTTTTCTTGTGATGTGTTTCTTCTGGTTCAATGGCAATCCTTTACGTGAAAGGAATATCCAAAATCCAACTGTATAATGCAATGCAGAGAACAAATAATGTTGTTTCTCATGATCAGTCACTAATTAAAAGAAATACCAAGTACAGTTCTCCAAAAATGACACTATATAAAAACTCAAATTAAAGGCAGGAGCTGAAGGCTTCTTGCGCAAAACTAGATCATCTCCGATAGGGAAATAAATATGCATAACATTCAAAAGAGTTAAACACTAACTTTGAACATATTTCATTGATTGAAGGTGCACAACCACGCTGTGTTGACGATTCTGTTCCGAGCTAGAACTCAAGTAGGATTGGGGGCTTGATTAGCCTCATCTGGAGTTTCCAAGTACCATCTTTTGAGTCGCGCTGAAGCTTTCAATACCTGTACTTATTCCCATCATACGAGTCTTAGCCCCGACATGAAATAAAATGATACAAATATTCAATCCATCCCGCGAATGGAGATTAATACCTCTATTTCCTAGTTTATTCTCCACATCATCAAACTCAGAGAAATGTATACAGATTCTTGTTTTTTTCTTTTTTGTGCGGAAAAATGAACGATTCATTAAAGAAAATGGGTGTGGGGGCAGACCCATGCAATCCAATATGCGAATCGTGTGGCATTCACCCAATTTCTACTGATCAAAAGCTGCTTCATTTAAAAAACTAAAAAAGGTGCCCATATCACAAACTAATTAAAATGTACGTACGTTACGTTTTGTAAAATTAAAAAAGCACTATCATTTTCCACACGAGTTTTTTCGATAAATCCTAAAAAACATACCAGCCATATAGCCTCTTGTGGAGGTTAATGGTATACTCCCGCGACACCACTTCATCCTTTCTTCCCTTCGTTTTCTCAACCATTTTCTCTTAATCCCACAACTATTACACCTGCATTTGCAACAAATAGCGAAGGAAGAACACAAAACCCCAAATTAGAAATCAATCTAGATAAATTTCCAACTTTAAAGAACTAAAAAAATAGAGAACTCCAATACCTTTGTCCACGACCAGGAACAAGAAATGCCTTTCTTTTTCATGCTCTCCACAAAACCAATAACACTAGGATAAATCAAGATATAGGCGACACACTGAGAAGAAATATGAGGAAAAATGGTAAAAACAACTGGCAAATAACGTTGAATAGTAGGATGCTTTCGATAGGAAAACTTGCGGAGAAGCACCATTAAATCATCGATTTAAGTACTAGGCTTCTAATATAACCTATAACGACCAAGAATAGCTAAAAATCGCAAGAAATCGAAGAAATAAAACTCACATAGTGACGGTCGCGTGACAGGAAAGCTTTTCTTCAAGCTGTAAACTCGAGATTCAAGTCACAATGGAGTTGTTAAGGCTTGGGCAAGGTGACAGGAGGTCGAATGACCTATTCCCGGCGATCGATCGGGGGCTAGAGCGCCGGAACTGAGCTGGCTTGAAGGGGCGACGGGTTGGGGCTAGGGTTTGGGATTCCTTTTTCTTTCCTTTTTTCATTCTTCATTGAGCGTGTGGTTGTAGGTGTGTGTACATATATTTATATATATAAATATAAATATAAATATAAATAAATATAATATAATATATTTATATATATTTTTAAAAAAAAAAGACAACGGTTTACAAAAAACCGTTGTCGTAGATCTCAAAAAACACGCACATAGACAACGGTTAATTAAAACCGTTGTCATAGGCCATTAAAAACCCGCTCATAGACAACGGTTTTTAAAAACCGTTGTCTTTGACACATATAATACAACGGATTTTTAAAAACCGTTGTTGTTTTTCATTAAAAATACGGCAAATGACAACGGTTTTTGTAAAAACCGTTGTTAAAGGCCAAAAAACAACAGTTTTTGTATAAAATCGTTGTCTTTTTAGTGTGGTTAATTAATATATTTGTTGTAGTGTTTGTCATGAAATAATATACTGGTTTTCTGTTAAAGTCTGTACTATGAAGCTTGTTGTTTTTTAATGTTATTTGAAAACAACGCCGATGTCAACCAACCCCGATTTTGGAGCGTGACAATTTGGAGGGGCTTTACTAAGTTAAAACAAAAATGGATTTGGTTAAATTAAATGTCTTAACAGTAGATAAGTTTAATAATTTTTTCAAAAATAATTCTGGTTAAATAAAAAATGAATAAATTATGGAAAAAGTGGAAAATTTGGTCATATAACTTGTGATTTGGTTATCTAACTACTGAAATCTCCGACCTATTTTGATTAATTGGTTTCTTTTTTAAAGAAAAATTAGGAATGTTTTGTGTTAGGATTGGTGAGGAGTGTTGGTAGCGCTTAGTCGTGTCGCGCTCAAATTAACCATACTCAGATTAACTAATTAAATAAACATATAGTAGCGATAGTAGGGATCGTTCCCACAAGAAAAGTGAAATTTATTTGTGTTCTTAAAAATATTGGAAATAAATAAAAGAGAATTTTAGATTTTAAAAACTACTATGCAAAAATTAAAATAAGAAAGATCAATAAACTAACGAGACTTGGTATCGATCGACTACACCCTTGAAATTATTCATTCGATCATCGATTCCTTAAAAATAATTAATTCACTTTGAATATTCATCATTGAAAATCTAATTCCTGTTCCACCTTAATCTTAGTTAATTAGACACCAGCGTTCTAGATTAACTCTTACCAATAAATCAACCCAAATACCAGCGATCTAGATTTAAATCTAAGGTAGCATTCATATGAGTGAAACTGATGAATCTAGACAACACATGCACCAGCGGATGTATTTAGCCTAGTCAGTTGTTGTTCCTACGATTTAACAAATTCAACAGCATAAAATATTAAACGCAGTTGCTTCACAAATTAGATGATTCAAACAATTACGGATTTGAATTCTAATTTAGCGGTAGATTGTACGAAAGAATTATCAGGTGATCAATCTAATAATCAAACACACAAGCATGAAATAAATCAGAATAATTCTTGATACTCAAATTGAATTAAACACTAAAAAACTGAATCTCACAAATATAATAAAATCAAGGGTTTCGTCTTCCTTAACCAAGTACAAAAACTAAGAAAGAATTGAAGAATCAACTAAATCTAAGTATTGAAAAGATAAAACCTAGCCGCCAGAGCGTTCTCCGCGTTCCAAGCCGTCCAATCTGATGATTGATGTGTAAAAATCGGAATCGAGACCTAATAAAAGTCTAGAGTCTAAAATAAAAGAGTTCCCAAAAATAAAAATTCTTTTCGAACAGACCCACTCGCTCGATCGGTAAAGATTGATCGATCGAGCGAGATAAAATTATCCAGCTACTGTTTTCATATTTTTTTGGCCGCTCGATCGATAAAATGTTGCAGATCGAGCGAACTACTTTTTTTCCAGCGAGCAGCAATTTTGGAAAATTCATATATGGAGATCTAGCTGTCGGATTGAGCTGAAATTTGAACAGCTGCTTTAAAACATCTTGATCTTTATTTTGAACGGTGGAGATCGGATTTAGAGCTCTCTAAAATTAAAAATGATTTTTGGATCATTGCTGCTCCGCAATTCTTCTCTTTAGCTCCTTTTCTTCACTTTTCCTATATCAATTCACATACAATGATTAGTAACTATAACATGAATTTAATCAATCAAAATAAACCTAATCATCACAAATTAACTCAATCAAACATAGTAAAATACCATCACATCAAATTTTCCCCTACTTAATCCTTGCTCGCTGATAAGTGCATTTTATGCACTTAATTTATATATGATTTGACTTGGATTTTGTGATGTATCGAGTAGATATTATACGTATTTGTTGTTGTTTTTGTGAGTTGCAAGGATTTGAAGAAAAGTAGCAAGAAGAAGCGGAAGGACGAATTATAGACAGCAAAGTTTACAAAATTACTTGAGCTTCTATAGACATCCAAATCCGATCTCCACCGTTCAAATTAAAGTTTTGGATGTTTTAAACTTGCTGTCAAAATTTCAGCTCCCCAGCTCTAGTTTTCCAGCGCTCCAGCGCCCGTAAATTCATGTCCAGAGCGCCCCAGCGCCGTCTTTTGAGCGCTCCAGCGCTAGACGTCCGTCATTGAAAAATAAAATACGAAACTTGAGCGCCCCAGCGCCGAATTATTAGCGCTCCAGCGCTGAGCAGTCTCCAAAAATATGAAAAGTTTTTAATCGAGTTTCAAAAGGGATTTTATGACTTATTCTGGAGGATATGAGGGTTTAGAGAGTTTTCAGAGCATAGAGACGGCTATTGAGAGTTTTGAAGTGCACAAGAGCTCGAGAATTTGATACGAAGATAGAAGACGGCGGCATCCGGCGACAGAAAAGCTTAATTTTACTTCGTTTTAGTTTTTTTTTAAACTCTATTTTTCTAGTTTGATGGATTATTTGAAGAACAAGTTTGTTTGATCTTTGAATTTGTTATGAACTAATTTCTTAGTCTAGAGGTAGACGGATCTTGACTGGAAACCATGATTGAGATATTTTGATTTATATATTTGAATTCTTCGCATAGTTTATTTGTGTTTTCCTGATTTTAATGCTTTCAATTTACTGGCCATAGATTGAATGATATTTTATTTAGAATCTATTACTCGAGAGAGGAGATTTTGAATACGACATAGGAAAATACATCTTTGGTATTTATATTGTTCGAGAGGCATATAACTCCATAGAAGTCATTAGAAGAATTCTTGTGCTATTTACCGAATTTAATAATTGAACTTTGATAGAGATATTGAGTTTGTTATTGAATACGAATTTCTTCTTGACACTCGAGAGAGGTAGTAGAAAATAATAGAGATTCTTGGCTAATAAACTAGAAGAATTGATAATTGAACAATCATTAAAAATAAATTGTGGTGAACAGTCAAGTGAAGTCGAACCTCTAGCATTCTTCGCTTATTGAATTTTTCTCTCGTGAACTCGTGGTTATTTAGTTTTGTTTCTTGCAAATTTTAGTTTTATAAAAATCAAACTATTTTCGTAGCTCTACATAGGATTAGGATTTTATTAGTTGCAAATATTTGATATAATATCATTTATTCATTCTCCGTGGGATCGACTTGGACTTAATTCCTATATTATAACTTGACATCGTGCGCTTGCGAGCGAAAAACACGCAACAAGTTTTTGGCGCCGTTGCCAGGGAATGAATTTTATTTGATTTATATTAAATTGTGCTAATTGGTCTTAATTTTGATTTAGAGCATTTTATTTTATTTTGTTGGTTCTAATTTTAAATCTTTCCTGTCTATGCAGTTTATGCGAAAAAGCCAAAGTTACGACTTACTGCTCTTTGATCCGGAAATCGAGAAAACTGCTAAAGCTTTGAAAAAAGCTAGAAGAGAAGAGTTGCAACAAATGGCTGAAGAAAGGGAAAGAGCTGTCAATAATGCTTCGGTGCCGATCAGAGATCACTTTCGACCAGTGATCAATACTCATTATTCTGGGATAGCTCGGCAGAACATCACGACAAATAATTTTGAGTTGAAGCCAGCTCTGATTAATATGGTGCAGCATAATCAGTTCAGGGGTGCAGCTACTGAAGATCCAAATCTGCATCTGCGTACTTTTCTGCAGATTGCT
Source organism: Henckelia pumila (assembly GCF_033568475.1). Lineage (NCBI taxonomy): Eukaryota > Viridiplantae > Streptophyta > Magnoliopsida > Lamiales > Gesneriaceae > Henckelia > Henckelia pumila. The sequence goes on from NC_133122.1 coordinate 32,094,958, forward strand.
GACACAATGAAGATTCATGGTGTTACTGAGGACACTATCAGACTACGATTTTTCACATTCTCTCTTAGGGACAATGCTCGTAGTTGGTTGCAGTCACTACCTCTTAGGAGTATCACTACATGGGAAGACATGGCATCCAAATTTCTGGCTAAGTACTTTCCTCCTGCCAAGTCTGCCCAGCTGAAAATTGAGATCACTACTTTCAAACAGCAAGATTTTGAGCAGCTTTATGAAGCTTGGGAGCGGAACAAGGAGTTGCTTAGGAAGTGTCCAAACCATAATTTTCCGAATTGGGAACAGATTGAGTTATTCTACAATGGTTTGAATGGCCCAATGAGGATTTCTGTGGATGCTGCAGCTGGAGGTTCAATATTTTCTAAATTTCTTGAACAGGCTTATGAGATGCTTGAGCAAATGACTGTTAACAGTTATCAGTGGCCGAGTGAGAGATCTGTAATAAGGAATTCTGCTGGAATTCATGAGGTTGATGCATTCACTGCTTTGACTGCTCAGATGGCTATTATTTCTACACAGTTGGCTGCACCGACCAAAGACAATCAAGTTTCTATTAAGACAGCATCGCTGGCAACTGCTGTAAATTCTGCTGATGGATTTGAGAGTGTGGAGCAAGCTCAATATGTGAACAACAGAAATTACAACAACTATCAAGGTAATCCTATACCCAATCAATATCACCCTAGTCTGCGTAATCATGAAAATTTTTCTTATGCTAACAATAATAATGTGTTGAATCCTCCTCCGGGATACAATACAAATAAGGGTGAGGGTAAGACTCCTTTGGAGGATGTTGTTAATGCTTTTGTGCAGGAATCGAGCAAGAGGATGGCGAGGACTGAGACTCGCCTTGACAGCTTAGAGACGCATGTGGCCAACATGGGTGTTGTATTGCAATCCATGGAGACTAGCATTGGGCAGTTGGCGAACGCACTGAAAAATAATAACAGAGGCCAATTCCCAAGTAATACTGAGGTAAATCCCAAGGAGCAGTGTAATGCTATCGCGTTGAGGAGTGGGAAGCAGGTGGATAATGAAGAGGGCAAATATGAGAGCATGACGTCTAAAAAAGTTTCAGTTTACAAGAAGAAGGTCGAGGAGAAAGAGTCTGAACCTGAGCAGAAAAAGATGTACAAACCTCCTCTTCCATACCCCAAAAGGTTCAAGAAGAAGGCAGTGGACGAGCAGTTCTCAAAATTCTTGGAGATTTTCAAGAAGATACATATCAACATCCCTTTTGCTGATGCTTTGGCACAAATGCCGAATTATGCGAAGTTTATTAAAGAGGTGATGTCCAAGAAAAGGAGGCTGCAAGATAATGAGGTGGTGAGCTTAACTGAAGAATGTAGTGCTGTGCTCCAAAATAAGATGCCACAAAAGCTGAAGGATCCAGAGAGTTTTACTATTCCTTGCACTATTGGTTCTTCTTATTTTAATAATTCACTTTGCGATCTAGGAGCTAGCATTAATCTGATGTCTTTGTCTATTTTCAGGAGCTTAGGACTTGGCGAGGTGAAGGCCACAATGATCGCATTGCAGCTAGCTGATAGATCTATCATATATCCGCTTGGAATCATTGAAGATGTTTTGGTAAAAATAGATAAATTTATTTTTCCGACGGATTTTGTTGTGCTAGATATGGAGGAGGATGCAAATATGCCACTAATATTGGGGAGACCTTTCTTGGCCACTGCTGATGCCAAGATTGAGGTGAAGAATGGTGAGTTTTCGATGGGTGTGGACGGAGAAAGAGTTATTTTTAACATATTCAAGAAATCAAGTAATCCACCCATCGAGGAATTATGCATGATTGAGCAAGTTGTGAAGCTGGATGGCCATCCCAAACTTGTTCATAAGGTAGATTCAAAGAAGAATGATCTGAAGGTGTCAAAGAAGAAGAAGAAAATGAAGAAGAAATCAAAGTTTAAAAAGGTTGTTGAATATATTTGGAGGGTGAAAGCGAAAGGGAAGACCCTCAACAAAGCGGAACCGGGCTAGAATTGGAATAAAGTCGGGCTATGGACTATAAACTAAGCACTTCTTGGGAGGCAACCCAAGCTAGTTGTTTTTTGCGTTTTTTTATTTTCTTTTAGTTGTTTTTGTTTTTATTTTTATCATGACGAAACTAGACATTAATAATGATTTTGAATTGTGTAGGTTAAAAGGTATGGAGCTGAAAGAGTCTAGGATTCACCCCTGATGAAGAGTTTTGAGTGATTAAGATGGTGCTGAGTACTGACGCTTGGTGCCTAAGGTATGTGTCCCTTGTTTTTAATGAATACTGTACATTGAGGACAATGCACAATTTAAGTTTGGGGGGGTGTTTAAAAATTGTGAAAATTTAAAATTTTTTATGAGTTAGTTGGAGTTGAAGGCATGATGTTGTAATTGTGCTGGCCTATGATGAAAATAAATTTTGTGTGCTGAAAAAGTTTATGTTAGCTATATTTAATCTTGAGTTCTCATATTTATGCACGAATGCCATGATTTTCGATACTCCTAGCAATTAGAAAAAAAATTATGTGGATTTGTGATGTGGATTAGAGGATTTGATTCTTAACTCTTGTGATTTTTATTTGAAACTGAGGTAGATTTTTAAGATCACAGAAGTGATTTAGACATTTTTTTTTCGAATCTATTGAGTTTTTTTAGCCATTCTACATTCATGAAAAATCCAAAACAAATTGAGTAGCTAAAAAAGTTCAAAGAAAAGTAATGGCCTTGAAAAGAAAAAAAAATGGATTGAAATTCTAGTCCAAATACAAGGCATAAAGATGGAGATGTATGGAGTAGAAGAAAGTCAAGACTAATGTCTGGCAATGCAAATAAAAAAATTTTAGCTACTCATAATCCTGCAAAAATTGAAAAATTGAAAATATTCAATTCCCTTTTCTTTGCATCATGAGTCCTTGTTTACATTGATATACATATGGATGCTTATCTCCTTCTGATTATACTTGAGCCTAATGTTAACCGAAAAAGTCCTTTTGATCTGTGTGAGTAAAAGTTGAACTTGGTTGAGAGTATTTTGAAACTTGAGGGCGGAGTTAATGATTTTATAAAGCTTACGGATTGCATGATTTTATCGAAAGTTAGGTGGGTAGATGAGATTGGCAAATCACACACAGACACGAGAACTCTTGAGAAAATTAGCCGACATGTGTATTGAATCTTGGAATATATAAATTCGGAGGTCGACTATATTGCTCATTATTGTTTTTCTCGGGACTAGCAAAAGTCTAAGTTTGGGGGGATTTGATAAGTGCATTTTATGCACTTAATTTATATATGATTTGACTTGGATTTTGTGATGTATCGAGTAGATATTATGCGTATTTGTTATTGTTTTTGTGAGTTGCAAGGATTTGAAGAAAAGTAGCAAGAAGAAGCGGAAGGACGAATTATAGACAGCAAAGTTTACAAAATTACAGGAGCTTCTACAGACATCCAAATCCGATCTCCACCATTCAAATTAAAGTTTTGGATGTTTTAAACTTGCTGTCAAAATTTCAGCTCGATCCGACGGCTAGAACTTAAGATATGATTTTTTTCAAGATTGCTGCGCGTTGGACAAAAGGCATAGAGCCCCAGCGCCTCATTGGGAGCGCTCCAGCGCTTCTCTGTAGCTCAGTAAAAGAATTTTATTCGAAATTTCAGCGCCCAGCTCTAGTTTTCCAGCGCTCCAGCGCCCGTAAATTCATGTCCAGAGCGCTCCAGCGCTAGACGTCCGTCATTGAAAAATAAAATACGAAACTTGAGCGCCCCAGCGCCGAATTATTAGCGCTCCAGTGCTGCGCAGTCTCCAAAAATATGGAAAGTCTTTAATCGAGTTTTAAAAGGAATTTTATGACTTATTCTGGAGGATACGAGGGTTTAGAGAGTTTTCAGAGCATAGAGACGGCTATTGAGAGTTTTGAAGTGCACAAGAGCTCGAGAATTTGATACGAAGACAGAAGACGGCGGCATCCGGCGACGGAAAAGCTTAATTTTACTTCGTTCTAGTTTTCCTTTAAACTCTATTTTTCTAGTTTGATGGATTATTTGAAGAACAAGTTTTGTTTGATCTTTGAATTTGTTATGAACTAATTTCTTAGTCTAGAGGTAGACGGATCTTGACTGGAAACCATGATTGAGATATTTTGATTTATATATTTGAATTATTCGCACAGTTTATTTGTGTTTTCCTGATTTTAATGCTTTCAATTTACTGGCCATAGATTGAATGATATTTTATTTAGAATCTATCACTCGAGAGAGGAGATTTTGAATACGACATAGAAAAATACATCTTTGGTATTTATATTGTTCGAGAGGCATATAACTCCATAGAAGTTATTAGAAGAATTCTTGTGCTATTTACCGGATTTAATAATTGAACTTTGATAGAGATATTGAGTTTGTTATTGAATACGAATTTTTGCTTGACACTCGAGAGAGGTAGTAGAAAATAATAGAGATTCTTGGCTAATAAACTAGAAGAATTGATAATTGAACAATCATTAGAAATAAATTGTGGTGAACAGTCAAGTGAAGTCGAACCTCTAGCATTCTTTGCTTATTGAATTTTTCTCTCGTGAACTCGTGGTTATTTAGTTTTGTTTCTTGCAAATTTTAGTTTTATAAAAATCAAACCATTTTCGTAGCTCTACATAGGATTAGGATTTTATTAGTTGCAAATATTTGATATAATATCATTTATTCATTCTCCGTGGGATCGACTTGGACTTAATTCCTATATTATAACTTGACATCATGTGCTTGTGAGTGAAAAACACGCAACACTCGCCCTCGAGCAACACAAAACATAAACACAAATAAATAATGAAATCACAGCCTCAAAGAAGTTTTCACATACAAAACAAAATTATGAATACTCTCGATTTTCCATAATACACCATCAGTCAAACGTGAACGTGTGTGTATGTCATGTTATTCCAGCTACATGCAACTTCAAAAGAGTCAGTTTTAAGACTGTTCGCCAACCTATGACAAATCAGTGTGAGTTTCCCCATAAAGAGCCCGTTCCTCCCAACAATCTTTAAACAAAAACACAACTCTCTTGAGATAAAATTACGCACCTTCGGATTTTGCATCCGGTATTACTTTAGCCCCAATAATTACCCGCTAACTTAGCTATAACTAAGACAGGATTAGAATTTCAATCCCCTCGTCTATAGCCCGGATGGAGCATCAACCCCATTTAATCCGCATACTTAGCCTTGAATTTAATCTTTTAGGATTAGGATTTCAATCCTTTCTAGACCCGGATGGAGTTGTATATGAATTTTTTTTCTAGGTGCGCCCAAGATCGTTTATGTCAAGTCAAAAAGATCATCAGGGTTCAACAAAACACTATCAGGCTCCACAAACACCTATTGTCATGCAATGGTCCAACAAACACAAACATCATCTAATACATCATTACAGTTCACTGGTTTAACATGTGTGCTTAAAATATTCACTACTCAACCTACGGTTTTTCATATCCAATCAAGAGCAAATTTTCATGTAAAATAATTTTACAAAACTTCATCATCATAGGCTAGTGAATTTCATCAGTGATATTCATTGCTAACTATGAGCACTAAATTTTTTCAAAAATACGGCTAAATGCTTTAACTGACTAGCTAAGTCCTCTCCCCCATACTTAGAATCTTACATTGTCCCCAATGTAAGTCAAAATACAAAATAAAAATAAAAATAAAAACTAAAAATGAAAGTAAATACTCCACTTGGGTTGCCTCCCAAGCAGCGCTTGATTTCCAGTCTTCAGCTTGATCCTCAGAAGCACTCCTCAAAGAGCGGCTGACGCCCAAAATAAGTGTCATATGGCATCAACATCCACAATGAATGTAAATAGGTCAGAAATTTGAGTAGAAATGTTATCTAATTTTGCATCAATACTTTGAATAGAATCGGAGTGAGTTTGATTTGCACTAGCAATCCCGTCTATCTGAGAGCTGAATGGTTCTCTATTCTTGTTCGCAGTAGAGAGAGAATCTTTTTGTCCAAGTGATAGAGTAGGATAAGATGAAGTAGCATCCCTTTTTAGCAGAGAGACAGAGACTTGGACTCGAGTGAGTTCTTCATGAATTTTCAAGATGAACTCCAGTACTCTTTTGGTGAAGGCGGTAGTAGCTGTTCGATCTTTTAATTGATCATAGTGAATCTCTTTGATCATCGTTTGAAGACTATTACAGAGTTTCTTAAGATTGTTGATCTCCTCAGGTACAGATGTTCTGGCTCAGATAAAGGACTTTCTACTCGAAGGATGCGTTGCTTAATTTCTTCAATCGTGGATTTCCATTTATCATTAAGATCGAGTGGAGGAGGTCCAGATGAATATGGATTCCCTGAGAACAGAATAAAGCAGTATTAAGTTCAACATTGGGTTCTGGTGCAGAGTCTGCAGAAAAAGGTGCAGATTCAGTATTATGATCCTTAGCGTCTGCAAGAAAGGGTGACTCTTTAGATGCAGCAGCTACTGCTTGCATTTCTTGCTGATATTCAGTAGAAAATAAGGCAAGATCGGGAATAAGTGATTCTACTTCTGGAATGGTTGCTAGAGAGATTTCTGGTAAAACAGAAGATGGAGATACTTTCCTGAAATGTGGAGCAGCTGTTGCATCCGATGATGTTGCAATTTGATAATCTTCAGGTGCAATAGAAGTGCATGGTTCCTTGATGAATGAATTTAAAACGTCTTCAACCGGGGAGAAGTCTCGAATAGACATGAGGGAGGATGTCGGTTAAGCAAAAGGATCAGAAACTGGATTCTGCTCGGGGGTGTTTGAGACAACGTCAATTGAAGGTGAAGACTATTTATCTTGCAGTGTTGGTGGCACGTCATGTGGAAAAAGGCATGTCAGAAGAAGCAGTAGCAGTGTAATCAGCTTCGAGTTTGAGAACCTCAAGATCCATTGTCTGCAAGATATTGTTCAGATGATGGACAACTGCATCCTCAAGATGTGCAGTAGGACTTCTTGGATCGAGATTGCTTCGAAGAACAGTGAGAATTTTTGATAGCTTGGCTACCCTCAACTTCTTTAAGATGTAGTTCCAACGATTCAAGGCTTCAAGAACAGATGTTGTCTTAAAGGATTCAAAAAATTGACGCTCAAGGCACATAGCTTGAATAAACTTGACTTCTGCCCTCTGAATTCTAATAGATGTTGAATAGTATGGATGTGGGTCCACTTGTCAAAGTGTGCACTCTATGTTTTATCATAAAGATCAATTTTCTCCATTTGGATATTCACGGTTGTCTGTACTAGGGACAAACCATTTGCATCATCGTCGTCATCGTCATCTGGTATGGTGGTCATTATGAATTTGCCTTTTTCATGTGGTGATGGTAATGATATTGGCTGCTTGTGAGTGACAGAAAATGGCTCTTTAATGGTGATTCCAGGTAAGGAGCTAGGACCAGCAGTGGATGACACAGGAGTTTTGGCAAGAAAGGGTGAGGCAATGGCAGTTGTTGTAGTAGTGGAAGATGTGGTAGGATAAGAGAAAACTTGGTGCAGTGGCAGAGAATCATTTTTGTCGCTTTTGGTAAAGCGGCAAGCGCTCGGTCTTATAATTTGTATCAGAGCCAAGGTCATAGATTCGATTCTTATTGATTGCAAGAAGTGAAATTATTGGGAGGGAGATTGTTGGGGTGCATAATTGTCCCTGCTTGATAAAGCGATCGAACCATGACGCTTGGACTGTTGTGCGATTTAAAAGATTTGAGTTGCACCATTACCATCAGCTATAGCTTTTGGTAAAGAGGCAAGCGTTCGGTCCTATATACCCAACAATCTCCCTCCCAATAATTGCACTCCTTAAAATAAATGGAAATCGAATCTATGACTTTGGCTTTGATACCAATTGTTAGGATCGGTGATGAGTGTTTAGAGAAGGGGGGGGGGGGGGGGGAATGAATACTCCAAATTTTTCTTATCTTGCAGGCCTGGAACTGGTGCTAGCAGCTATTCACGCGAATCTCATTCTAAAAGGCAAAGTAGTAGTCTACTAATATAGTGCAAAAACAGGCTACTGAGGCTTGCTGAAGCTCAAAATTAAGTAAAGCAGTAACAACAAATTTGTTTCTGAAAGTTCGAAGGATAAAACATTCTACGTGTCTCCTTCTTTTGTTTTCAGAAGGTGTCACTAGAAGATTTGATAAGTACACACACTTTGATACAAACCCACTTCAGTAGGGATTATCTACTGCCTACTGAAACTCCTAGTACTCACGAAAACTTTACACTCTAACACACTTTTGAAAGAAAACTCTTCTAGTGGTGTCTAAATCCGACCCCGCATCAAATCCTCCCCGGCGGGGCAGGTCTAGACCCGCCTAAACGGGTTCACAAGCGGGTCTCTGGCAGGACTCGGGTTTGGCCAAACCCGCCCCGGACCCGCCCTGCCAAAGTATATATATATAAATTTAAAATATACATTTATATATATAAATATAATATTAATAATATATAATTATATTTTTATACTAAATAATTAATATATTATCCATAATATGTGTGTATAATATTATTGGATTGAAATGAATTTATTTTATTATGATAGGTTTAATATAAAAATGTATCATTATAATATTTTTTGACTAATAATTATTAATTAATTACAAATTAATAAATTTTAACTTGTGAAAAATATTTTTTTGTCTTAAATATTATCAATATATATATTTGAAATTAAATTTAATAATTTTTATTAATTTTTAAACTTTTAAAATTTTAAATTTAATAATTTTAAATTTATTTAATTTCTGACGGGTCCAACGGGTCTAACTCGGATTAGACCCGTCGGGTTTGCGGGGCGGGGCGAGGCGGTTCTGATCCAAAGAGAGGAGGGGCGGGTCCCGGGTTTAGCCAAACCTAACCCAGACCTGCCCCGTTGCCATCCCTAATTCTCGAGTGTATTCTATTACTACTGATAATTTATCTACTGTGCTACTGGCTGTCATCACCAAAACTAAATTACTTAACATTTAAAATGTTAGTTTTTTAACTTGTTAAAGTTTAATTTTCAACTACTAATTTGATTTTTTTTGTTTGGTCCTTTATTTTGCTCAAAATCATTATATCCAGTGAATATTACTTATTTAACATCGATAATATCTTATGTGGCTGATATAACGCTATTGAGATCTACACGAGCAAAATGACAAGAGTTTATTTCTCCCATTTTTTAAATATTGTGTCTTTCGAAAAAAAAATGCATTTTATTTATGTAACTTTGCATGTTTTCTCTTTTAGTCTTTTAACTAGTCAAACTTGGATATTGGTCCGCGCTAACTTTAAATTTTGATAATTTTGGTCCGATTTTTACCTAAGTGTCCAATTTCAGCCAGAAATTGTTGACTAATTAAGCTATAAAATCCTATCACATGACAACAAATTTGGGGATTTCGTCATATTTTCGATCTTTTCGATCTCCCTGTTTTTTGTTTTTGCTCATTTTGGAAAAAATAATAATTTAGGTTTGATGCAGTTAGATAGCATTCTACTAGTATAATTTCTCACTAAATTTAAAGTACCTTAATTTGTTGTCGTGCCATCGAATTTTATAAATTTGTCAACAATTTTTAGCAAAAATTAGACACTTCGGTGAAATTTGGACCAAAAGTCCAAAATAGCCAAAAGATAGAATTTAGAGGATCAATATCAAAGTTCGATAATTAGTTACATGATTAAAAGAGAAAACATGTCAAGTTAGATGACTAGTGTGACTTTTTTTAATCTAGTTTATTTTTTCCTTTATTTTTTAATTTATCTAAATAGATTTTAATGTGTGTAACATGGACTATTGTTACTTCATATGAGTCATGTAAGAGACGTTCATTATTAAATAAATAATATTCGATAGATTTATCGTTTTTTAGTGAGAAAAGATCAAAACAAAATAAAAATTCAAGTTACTGGATAAAAATCAAACTTTGACAAGTTATGCTATTAAATTTCAAAATATACAACTTATGGGCATTTGAGCCAAATATTTAAAAGTTCCGGTAACTTATTGATTTTCCATTAAAATCTTTTGTGAAAATTAGGATTTCACGTGGGTGTTTGATTTAGACAAAAATAAAAAATAAAAAATAGGGTAGTTCGATTGAGATATTAGAGCTTAGGGTTTAGGAATATTAAATTAGCGAAATTTGGGCTTTGTCCTTTTTGGACCCAAAAAAAAAAAAAGGATGTCGCCGGCTTGAATTGAGATTTTAGGATTTAGGGCTTAAACAAGTGAAATTAGTAGCTGGAAGATGTAATTTTTATTTAAAAAAATAATAATAAACCATTTCGATTGAGATTTTGGGATTTAACAATAGCTACACATGATTTTTGCGGTGTGATATAAGTTAAGGGTTATTCTAATTTATACCAAAAATATCTTTTCTATGGAAGAGGAATGAGAATGTTAACATCTTTTATGCTACGACGAAAGGACAATTGTGAGATTAAATGAAAATTATGGATAAATGCTAATAGAAGTTAGGGTGAATATTCATGGGATTGTTAGAAAAAATATATCAAACAAAATATATTAACCCAAAACCAACTCACAATCCCGCATTATCACCATACAAAAACAAGGCCTTATATCTTTAAGCTGTTTACTTGTACTTTTTTCTAGTTCTTTTGTGGAGAGTGCATTGATAATATTGTTATTATTATATTTATTATGTCAAGAGTGGTATTCATCCCTTGATCTAACATTAATTTTTGTATGTATCTTATCAATTAGGTTTTCTGAGATAAAATCTATTTCTGTACAAAAATTGTAAGTTTAGTGTTTGTTATTTTATCAAAAATTTATATAGTTATAACAATTAATGCAACTCAAAATTTTCGAACAGTAAAACAACTCGAACATCACCTTCTCATCGTTTCTTCTCCCATCCGCTATAAATAATTATTACAACCTAAAAAAAACTCTACATAATTATTTATTTTTCGGTTCTGCATTCATTATTTTATTTGTCTTTATACAATTACATTATTGACGCGACTTTTATAGTTTCATTATTTCATGATAACACAATATTCATTCCGAAGCACATAATATTGATATTTAAAAAAGCACATATGTAAAACATAATATTCATGTATAATATTCTGTCATTGGACGCCCGTTGGTTCATATAATTTAAAAAATTGTGTAAAGATACAAAAAAAAATATATTGTTGAAAAACTGATCAGAACATGGTTGGTGGTAGATATAGTTGGTTCGTCCAGAGAAGAAAAAATATTCCTATCTTCATCTATTTTCAAAGTAATAAAAAATAGTTTAGTGAACCAATATATAATAATAATATAGTATGTAAATAAATTTTATTTGGGAAGAAATGCATGAGCTGCATGCGAAAGCAGCGCGTGAGGAACAACGCAACCACCCGGCCCGCCATTTTTGTCCTCCAGTGGAGCTGCATTTAATGCTTCACTGTCCACTGTACTGTATTCAATCATTCTCCCAACTCCTTCCTAACCCATGGATCCCCCTTTTCTAGGCCTTGAAATTCATCCACTCGGGACTGCTGACATTAAATTCCGAGATGGCGAAGGTTTCCCAGATGCGTGAGCTCTTGTGAGGCGCAGTTTCTTGAAAAGAATCAAGAAAAAAAAAGGATGAGGAATCAGAAAGCAATTTGGATTATGTAACTTTTATTACGTGAATTTAGAGATAAAAAAAGAATTTAAGGAGCCATTAATGCAATGCCATTTACTCAACCAACTCGATTGACTGCATTTCCCCATTTCTCATGTGCTTTTTTCTACTGACATTTAATGAATCCACCTAACAAAGACAGCCCTAAAGTCCCTTTACTCTCTTCAACACCGCCGTACTTTGTTTGTGTGGAAATTAGTTTCTAGAGATATAGCCCCGAGGAGGCATTACCATTTCCCCATTCTCCCATTTTCTTGGTTGTTATTATTGCTTTCAGCTGTGGATAGATGTGGAACTCGGCGGAGAATATCGCCGCGCGGTCGGAGTCGTTTCGGGAGGACGGGGACGACGAGGAGGCGCTGCGGTGGGCGGCGCTCGAGCGGCTGCCCACTTACAACCGCGTGAGGCTCGGCATTTTCCGCAATGTGGTGGGGGATTCCAAGGAGGTTGCGGTGCACAAGCTCGAAGCTACAGAGCAAAATGTTATCTTGGATCGCTTGATTAACTCGGTTGATGGTGACTGGGAGAAGTTCTTCACCCGCGTGCGACGCCGTTTCGATAGGTATATTGTTTTTATTTTAAAAGGAGGGAGATTAATACAATTGGCCTTCAAAGGGAGACAAGATGGACTAATCACTAATCTGTATCTTTTGATTTTATTGGCGGTTGACCTTATATTGGACTATTTGTTCTTTCTGATTATGGTAGGGTTAGACTTGGCTATTTTCTTTGGAATAATGATAATAATAATAATAAATAATCATTATTGTTGATTCTTTATTATGGTCAAATTTCCTGATTGGGTTTTTTTTTAAAGAATTGGGATGTTGATTTTGGAAAACACGATTTTTTAAGTATTAGTAAATGGTAGTTTGATGCCAAGCTTTACTGCAATATTAAAAGGGACAATCAAATAACAAATTCAAGATTTTCTTGAAATATGATGGTGGTGATAGCCTTGGGTGCTAGATTTTTCAGAAAATTAAAGTTGTCACAGATCACTTTAATGGGATCTCCTCCATTGATCAAGAATTATCAAACATATATACATATATATATATTATATATTCTTCTTTGGTAGATTTGGCCGATGATCAATTTTCAGCTCACAGTTTCATGGAAGGAGCATGGCTCACAACAAATTACTAGTCTTGTTTCCGCATATTCTAATGCTTAAATTTCTAATTAATATTGAAGATTGGAAAACCATTAACCTTCTATGAATGATTATTGGTTCATAATGTATCACTAGTGTGCAAGAGAAGAGCAACTCCTTAAATGGTGATTGATCAATAGGAATGTTAACTATTCCACATATTCTTCAATGTGCTGGTTGATTAAGGCATGCGTCATACAACCAGTAAAATCTATCTTGCTCCTTCAAGCAATTATAGTCCAGTCGATATGGCAAGGCGGGGTCTCGACATCACAAAAGAAATGGATTAAAATCCTGAATCAAAAACTATTATACGGGTGCCCCGCTTCTTCATAAATAAGATAGTAACGTATCTTTGTTAACAATAAATCCTCGGATAGTCAGATTCTTTTGGAAGCAATGCCACTTGAAAACAGTTGTAGGTTCTAAGCCTAACGTATTTTATAACTATCACCGCATAGTGTTGGATGGTGTATTATATTTCTTAATTCTTATAAACAATTTCATTGGAAAATATCTCAATATATGAGAGACACTCAAAGCATAACTGATCCAGTATTGAAATTTTTAGTACTTGAAACTGCTTACAACTGACTTTGATTTCAACTGGAATTATATTATGACATTTCAGGGTTGACTTGGATTTCCCGAAAGTTGAAGTGAGGTTTGAGCATTTGACAGTTGAATCATTTGTCTACATTGGTAGCAGAGCTTTGCCCACAATATCAAATTTTATCATCAACATGACAGAGGTACGACATACGTTATCTTGAACTAGTGCCTGATGATTGTGCTTATTGTCTGACTTTTGTTTCTAATCATTCGATTTAAGGCCTTATTCAGACAGCTGAGGATATATTCTGGTAAGAGGAGAAAGCTGACAATTTTAGATGATGTTAGTGGGATAATTCGACCAGGAAGGCATGTACTGGCTTTTTTCCCGTTGATCTACTAGAGGATTTGTTTATATTTTTGATATTGCTGTTCTATCCTCTTTAGATTAACATTATTATTGGGTCCTCCAAGCTCTGGAAAGACCACTCTTCTTCTCGCCCTTGCTGGTCGTCTCAGCTCTGATCTTCAGGTACATTATTTTGTTAATAATGTCATCATGAATTATAATTTCACCAACATGGAATTGACTTCTGAAAAAAAAACTTGATCTGTTTAAGATGTCAGGTAAAGTAACATACAATGGGCATGGGTTGAAAGAGTTTGTTCCACAAAGAACATCTGCTTATGTCAGTCAACAAGATTGGCACATACCAGAGATGACGGTTCGAGAAACCCTCAGCTTTTCATCTCGTTGCCAAGGTGTTGGGTATAAATATGGTAAGGATGATGTAATTCTGTTAGAATATATTAGATCGCCGAGATGCTGACCCTGAAAGTTGCGACAGATATGCTTCTGGAACTTTCGAGAAGAGAAAAACTTGCTGGAATTAAGCCTGATGAAGATCTTGATATATTCATAAAGGTAGGGGAATATGCAGGATGTAGCTTTTCTTTTCTAGGAAATAATTTTCTAAAACTTGGGAGACTGTCTGATCGACAGACGATAGGAAAGCAATCACACCTAGATGGTCTGTGATCTGCTTTATGTTCAAATTCCTATACATGATATAGTTATCCACATCAATGATCACTGAGTGTTATATTCTATCATCACAAGCCTTGCACATTATCTACTCTTGGATAGTCTTCCTTTGATACCTTTTCAAGATATCAGTTAAGAGATTTCTTTTACTAATAAAGAGAACCCATGAGTCGTAGAACAGATCGAAACTAAAACTTCTAACATCAGCATTTATATATGATGCCCTCTATAAGAAACTTCAGCCTCAAGTTACATGCACACTTTGTGCAATTCAACTTGGCCCCCATTCTTTGTTTTTTCACTGATCATATCTATATATGTGTTCACTTCAACAAAGCCCACTCTAAGTACCCAAGAAGTTGAAGGTATATCACTTTGTTAGTTATTGTTGCTTTCAACCCTTTAAGCTTTATTCTGTACTGAATTTCTGCAGCTTATTCTTCAGTCACTTGATGAGCACTTTATGTGAGTTGAAACAATTCCATCACCTAAAAAAGAATTTCAAGTAACTTTCTTATCATGATTCAGGCTCTGTCTTTGGAGGGTAAGGAATCAGGCCTTGCAGTGGAGTATATCTTGAAGGTATTTTCTTGATGGTAACCATCATTAATAATGTTTGGATTTGCTAAAATATTTATATCTTGTTGACAGTTGGGAGAGACTGTATTATAAGCTTGTAGAATTTAATTTTTTTTGTGTTTGTCTTCATTAAACTGCTGATTTACCGATTATGGCAATTACTGCTGCCATTCACCACACATTTCTATTGTAGCTCCTGCCATCTCAAGATCTATATAAAATTGTATCCAATCGAACTTTGTAGATATAGTTTATACCTCATCTGGGGTGGGGTGGGGTGCCTGTGCTGAGATTTCAGAGATATACTTAAGCAGGAAAATATAATTTTGCTAATAATTTTAAACAAAAGATATTTTTATTAGCATGACTAATAAGATATATCATCAAAAGGGGATATAATCTAACACACCTTCATTTTGTTGTACACATTGTGGTTGTTTTTATTTCTCCGAAATTAATGGAAGAAATAAACAGATCAAATAATGCTTTTCCTTTTGTTCGGCATTCAAATAATTTTACAATTCTCTTCATTCAATATGATCAATATGGATCGACGACGTAAGATAGACATGAAGTGTTTCCTTGTTCCCTTTTAGACATGTACACTTTTTAGGACAGATTTTGCTCATCTGTGGCACCTGTGATTTAAAAATTTGTAGACAGTTAGCATACGCAACGTAAGACGAAAATATATGTTGCACTTTTGAAAGTCGTGTGTTTTTTCAGTTCATTTTTGCATATTTATTAATGATAATTCCTAAAACATTTCACTGTCAAAAGATTTTGGGATTGGACCTTTGTGCGGATACCTTTGTTGGAGATGAGATGCTTAAAGGGATATCTGGTGGCCAAAAAAAGCGCCTGACAACAGGTGGTGTTGAAGTTATAATTTATTTTGGGTTAATGAATGCAGATTATATAAACACAAGCTCACTTGCAATATCCATATGACAGGTGAATTATTGATCAGCCCATCAAGAGTGTTATTCATGGATGAGATATCAACAGGTCTTGATAGTGCCACTACATTCCAAATAATCCAGTATCTTAAGCATTCGACCCACGCACTTGATGGAACCACTGTGATTTCTCTGCTTCAGCCAACACCTGAGACTTACGAGCTATTTGATGATATTATTCTCATGTCTGAGGGCCAAATAGTGTACCAGGGACCTCGTGCAGCTGCCCTAGAGTTCTTTTCATGCATGGGATTTCATTGCCCAGAGAGGAAAAATGTTGCAGACTTTCTTCAAGAAGTATGTGTTAGATAATATGTAGGTTGATGTTCCCTAGGATTTTAGTTAATCAGAAGATTTTTCTTTCTCGCAGGTCGTATCAAAGAAGGACCAAGAGCAATACTGGGCTCGTCTTGATCTTCCGTATCGGTACATACCAGTTGTTAAATTTGCTGAAGCTTTTTGCCAATACAACATCGGGAAGAATTTATCTGAGGAGCTGGATACCCCATTTGATAAGCGTTACAGTCATCCTGCAGCGTTATCGACTTCTCGATATGGTGTCAAGAAAACTGAACTGCTTAAAGTCTGCTTTGACTGGCAGTTGCTGCTTATGAAACGGAATTTATTTATCTATGTCTTTAAATTTATACAGGTAATGTCATTACTAAAGTTTGTTGGCAAACTTACCTGTAGAAATATATTCAGTCGGACTGTCGGAAAGTGAAGATGGCCTTTGATCATGTCTTTAGATCTTCAGTTCTTTTTTTACTGATTCTTTATGATGATGACATGCAAAATCCTTTATGACATATGTACGCCTGATACATGTATTGGACTTGCTTTTTCCAGCTCCTTCTGGTTGCTCTGATTACAATGAGTGTTTTTTTCCGCACTACGCTGCATCATGATACAATTGATGATGGGGGCCTTTATTTAGGGGAATTGTACTTTTCCATGATCATTATGCTTTTCAATGGCTTCACAGAAGTTTCCATGCTTGTTGTCAAGCTTCCAGTTCTGTACAAGCACAGGGACTTGCGCTTCTATCCATGTTGGACTTTTACATTTCCTTATTGGCTCTTGAGCATTATAACGTCACTAGTAGAATCAGGTTTCTGGGTGGCAGTGACGTACTATGTCGTTGGGTTTGATCCGAATATTACAAGGTAAGACATATTTTTGAATTTTTTTATGGATGATGATGAATAACATGCTGACAATCTACCATTAACATCAAACCATGTAGATTTCTTCGTCAATTCTTGCTTTTCTTCTTTCTGCATCAAATGTCTCTAGCTCTTTTCCGTCTAATGGGTTCCTTGGGCCGTAACATGATCGTGGCAAATACTTTTGGATCCTTTGCCATGTTGATAGTCATGGCTCTTGGGGGATATATAATTTCAAGAGGTAAAAAACACTCTATGGCTCCCTCATCTGGATGTTTTTGCCTTCGTTAGATGATAAAAAATTTGATAGTTTATCTCCTTGATAAACTTTGATAGATAGGATCCCTAGGTGGTGGATCTGGGGATTTTGGATTTCTCCTTTAGCTTATGCTCAAGATGCTGTTTCTGTGAATGAATTCCTTGGACATGTCTGGAACAAGGTAACTATATCTTATCGTTGGGATTTGAACATAACCGGTATTTGAGATATCTAAAAATACCAATTATATATGTTCTATATCAATGAATTTGAAGAAATTAAACTAAGTTTAGAAGAGTAAAGAGATACCATGTGCTTGGACAAAATACTGAAATCATGCGTGTTCATTTGACAAATTATTTTCGATCTTGAATATACAGTCCAACCGATTTACTGAATCTCTTGTTCATGTAGAGAAGTGGAGACAATTCGAATTTGTCACTGGGCAAAGCATTACTCAATGCTCGAAGTTTGTTCCCAGAAAATTACTGGTACTGGATTGGTGTAGGTGCATTGATCGGTTACATAGGCTTGTTCAATATCCTTTTTACCATTTTCCTCTGGAACCTGAACCGTGAGCTCTACCTCTTTTAATACTCCAAATTACATCTTTATTTATCTTTAGAGCATCATCCTTCTAATAAGTATATTAAAGTTTTGTTTTGTTCTGTTTTATTTTAAAATACCTTAAGCTCTTGGGAAGCGTCAAGCTGTTGTCTCTAAAGAAGAACTCCACGAGAGAGAGAAGATGCGGAAAGGAGAACCTATTGTCATCCGGCTTAGAGACTTTCTGCAGCATTCTGGCTCATTTGCTAGTAAGATTATTCAAGTTTCTCAGTTTACGTGCCTCGTGGACAGGCCTCACTTTTCTTGCACTTCACCTTTTTCAGCCTATTTGTCTGTATCAGTTTATAAGTAGCATTCTAACATTTGCTTACCTTTATTTACTTGGCAACTCAGAGAAGAGTTTTAAAACAAAAGGAATGGTGCTTCCTTTCCAGCCACTTTCTATGTCATTCAGCAATATTAATTACTACGTGGATGTGCCCATGGTGTGTATGTTCTCCATCAATTATCGAATATCATCATCTCGATATGTTTTCTCTCACAGTAGACTGAATCCTGATTATTTCAGGAACTGAGGCAGCAAGGTGTTCCAGTGGATAAATTGCAATTACTGAATAACATCACTGGAGCATTTAGGCCTGGTGTGCTCACAGCTTTGGTTGGAGTTAGTGGTGCTGGAAAAACCACCCTTATGGATGTATTAGCTGGGAGAAAGACTGGTGGAGTTATTGAAGGAACCATCAGTTTATCGGGTCATCCAAAAAAACAAGAGACTTTTGCCAGAATATCTGGGTACTGTGAACAAAACGACATCCATTCGCCCTGCTTAACTGTTCATGAATCACTTCTGTTCTCTGCTTGGCTACGGTTGTCCTCAGATATTGAGTTGGAAACACAAAAGGTACTGTTAATGGTAATTGCTTTTTGTAAATCTTTTATGAGTTAACAATCACTCACATTTGCAGGCATTTGTTGAGGAGGTGATGGAACTTGTGGAACTTGTTCCTTTGAGAGGAGCATTGGTTGGCCTACCTGGAGTTGATGGATTATCAACGGAGCAAAGAAAGCGCCTTACTATTGCCGTTGAACTGGTAGCCAACCCTTCTATTGTATTCATGGATGAGCCAACATCTGGCTTAGATGCAAGATCTGCAGCCATTGTGATGAGGACAGTGAGGAATATAGTTAACACTGGAAGAACAATTGTCTGTACGATTCACCAGCCTAGCATTGACATCTTTGAATCCTTTGACGAGGTTCTACTTATCTCTGTCTCTGTCTCTCCAGAGAACTGACTTTTGTCTCTCTATTAATGTGCTAGTGTTCAACTTTTGGCGAGTTTGGATACACGAGTACTTAATCTAAAAATACATTTTAAAATTTTGTATTTCACTCCTAAATTTTGTGTTGCTGATCTTATTGATAGGTGTTATGACGTGGTTGTTATAAACATGTCCTACTTGAATGACATAATTATTTTTTGAATAGTTATCTTTTTTCACTATCAACTTTCTTTCTATAATCTGATTTTACTCTGCAGCTTTTATTTATGAAACGGGGTGGAGAGCTCATTTATGCCGGTCCACTTGGTCCAAAGTCCTGCGATTTGATCCAGTATTTTGAGGTTCAACATTATGTGTTTTGTCTTTTCAATTTGGTACAGTCTATCATGGAACTGTCATCACAAACTCATGCTCTGTACTTTTATTTTGTTAGGATATCGACGGAATACCAAGGATCAAGAATGGATACAATCCGGCTACATGGATGTTAGAGGTTACATCACCAATGGAGGAAAGCCGCTTGGGTGTTGATTTTGCTGAAATTTACCGAAGATCAAAACTATTTCAGTGCGTCAACAAAAAATAGTTTCAACAAAAAATAGTTTTACCGTTGCATTTGCATTTTGTTTTTGGCATTGATAATGTTTTCACAAATTTGTCTCTTTATTGTTTTAGATACAATAAAGAGTTGGTCGAGAGGCTGAGCAAACCAAGTTGTGATTCAAAAGAGCTTAATTTTCCTTCAAAGTATTCTATGTCATATTTCAACCAGTTTGTGGCTTGCCTTTGGAAGCAGAACCTGTCTTACTGGCGAAATCCACAATACACGGCAGTTCGCTTCTTTTATACAGTAATAATATCATTGATGCTGGGATCCATATGTTGGGGATTTGGTTCCAAAAGGTTTGCACACCACACTTATGTGATTCTCTTGGTAAAACAAATAGTACAGCTGTAGCAAGCTTGCTTAAAATTGATCATGTCACAAGAAAAAAACCCAAGGTTACTCCAATAATATCATATTCAATAGATAATAAAATATTATCGTTTTTGGGGCAACGATGTGCTGCATGCCTGCATAGAAACTCCATTTCTGTATTTATTCAGGAATCATGGTTTAAGTGTAGCAACTTAAAGCTGACATGCACCCCTGTCTTACTAAAATATCTCTACTGTATCTTATGATATACTAATTAAATATTTCTTAATGTATTGTAGGGATACACAGCAAGACGTATTTAATGCTATGGGATCAATGTATGCAGCAGTGTTGTTCATCGGAATTACGAATGGGACTGCTGTTCAACCAGTTGTTTCTGTTGAAAGATTTGTTTCATACAGAGAAAGAGCAGCAGGAATGTATTCGGCTTTGCCGTTTGCATTCGCTCAGGTGTTGCTTTCGCTATTACTTAGTGCATGTTCGGATAGGAAAGCCAAAATTAAAAAGAATATATGGAAATTGATTTGAAAAAAGCTTGAATTATGAAGCCAGAAACTGTGGCTTTGTACGGCTGCAGCTTCAACTTATTATTTTTTTTTTTTAAACAAGCTTCAACTTATCTAAATATAAACTACTTATGTTTTCTTTAATAATGCTTTTTTTTTTTAAAAAAAAATAGCTTTGTTAATAAATCATTTTTTGACTTAAATGTCTTGTGTTCAAACTCATTCTTAATTTAATGTCATGGTCTTCTCTTCTGCAGGTTGCTATCGAGTTTCCTTACGTATTTGCGCAGACAATTATATACTGCGCGATATTCTATTCAATGGCTTCCTTTGAGTGGGCTGTTTCCAAGTTTGTGTGGTACATGTTCTTCATGTACTTCACAATGTTGTATTTTACCTTTTATGGCATGATGACAACTGCTGTCACACCCAACCACAACCTCGCTGCCATTATCGCTGCCCCGTTTTACATGCTTTGGAATCTCTTCAGTGGATTCATGATACCTCATAAGGTAACAAAGTGACCGATTCCCCTAGTCGACCAAAATCACATTCTTTTACATTTATTTAATGCGTCAAAACATGGAAATCAGTTTGCTTAGTTAATCAACTTATGATCAAACACAATGTGGGGAGAGGCAAACAAAGTAGTTCACTGGGCTACTCTTTACTACCCTGGAGAGAAACACTTTTTGTATAACATTTAATATCGGAAGTCCGAGTTTCATTTGTATTTCGTGTAAGGCTTACTCATGTTTTTACACATGTACGACGCAAAAAGTCTTTTTCGAACTGTTGCATAGACCAAACCAGAGTTGGGACCCCTCTTCTCTGTGTGTTTTTATGTTCTTAATGTGGATATTCTTGACTACTGCTACAGAGAATTCCGATATGGTGGCGATGGTATTATTGGGCGAACCCCGTGGCGTGGAGTCTGTATGGCCTCCTTGCTTCTCAATATGCTGACAGTGAGAAATTGGTGAAGCTTTCTGATGGAATCCAGTTAATGTCAACTAGGCAATTGGTCAAGGATGTATTTGGATTCAGGCATGATTTCATCGGGGTCGCGGGAATTATGGTGGTCGGATTCTGCGTGTTATTTGCTGTGATTTTTGCTTATGCTATCAAAGCTTTTAACTTCCAGAAGAGATGACTGGTCATTTTGGTTAATGCGGTTATCGATCGAACCGGTAAATATTACTTACGTTGGTATATCTTTTTCATTCTTTTACTCTTGTGTTGTAATAAAGTTCTAGTTTTATTCTTTTGTGTGTTGCAAAAGATGCAACATTTCTTACTCTTCCATCATTGTATAACCATAAATACAGTGAAATTGTTCCTTAACCACGAGGAGGATATAGATTTGTGTTGATTGATATGTTTTACCATTAGATTATGATTAATAATAGATATGATTTTGTTGTACTTATAAGTGTATCTCTGGATTCTGAATGTTTACTTTATTTAAATTTATAATCTTCCTTCTCACATGTATTTTAGGTTTTTTTAGAAATGGCATGCATATCTAACTAATTATATTTGGTCTTGGCAAAGTGGCGGTTACGAGTTTCCTCAGCATATCATATGTATATACACATACGTGATCTCACACCAAGGATCATGTCTATTTACAATTAAAGGTCATTTTTATATTCGTTTTTGCATTGCATTTGTCATAATTTCCTCGTTGCATGATGATATTTCAGAAATGAGTATGTGTGAGACGTTTTTATGGATTTTTATTTGTGAAATGAGTCAACTCTACTCATATTTGCAATAACAAAATAATATTTTTTTCATGGGTGAATGAAATAAGATATCGATATTACTGATGATTTTGTGTTCAACAAATAGATCTCATACTTTTAATTTCAAAAAATATGTATACTCGTCGGCTATGTTTGGTATGGGTGACAGTGGGTAATAAAGTTAAAGTCTATAGGTTTGACCCATATTTGGTTCAATTTTTCATAAACCTGTTAAATCCTTTCAAGAAAGGACAAACTTGTATTAAATCTGTATAATTAAACCCACTGAAAAACAATGACTAATAATCAATCTTTTAATATCAGCTCTTTTATTCCCAAAATAACCTTTGTCCTACCCACAATCAAAACAAAACCCGTCACTTTCCAAGTCTTTCCTCTCCATAGCGAAGAAGCATGCGCCGAAAGAGGGGTTTCTTCAAGACGAAAAATCTGTA
Organism: Henckelia pumila; assembly: GCF_033568475.1. Classification (NCBI taxonomy): domain Eukaryota; kingdom Viridiplantae; phylum Streptophyta; class Magnoliopsida; order Lamiales; family Gesneriaceae; genus Henckelia; species Henckelia pumila. The sequence goes on from NC_133122.1 coordinate 32,117,859, forward strand.
AAATCGAGAGGTGTTCACGGATCGGTTAATTGTCCGAATCAAACCAAAATCAAAAATTTGGTTTGAACCGAAAACCGAACCGTTAATTCGATTCAATTTTCGGTTTTTGGTTTTCTGGATTTTCGGTTTTTCAGTTTGGTTCGATTTTTTCTCTTGTTTAACCGAACCGAAATTTGGTTTTTTTTCCTTTTATATTTTTTAAATCATGTTTTGCATTTTTAAACAAATTTTTATATTTTTATGAATAAAATAAATAATAATAATAATAATAATAATAATAATAATAATAATAAAATAAGTGAATTTCGGTTGACGTGTTGAGGGTATTAAGTTTTATTAAGGTTGGGGGTATTTTGGTCATACTATAAAACCATATTCACTTAATCCTAGACATAAAAATCAAACAAAACATAGTATTATTTTATCACACATATTACATATCCTTCTCTATCATTATTTTAATAACTCATTTATTTATCATTTAATAATCTCATCATTCATACCAAACATAGTCATCCGATACAAAGAACCGGATTTTTAATAAAAACTTGGGTTCAACAAAGAGAAGGACAAAAAAAGAAGAAGCAAATAGAGTCTTGTCCTTTGGCTCATTCATCTCGGCTTCCAAATTGCTTCGTGTTGTATAATTTTGGGAGAATTTGATCGATGACCCCAATTGGAAAACATTGAAATCCATCAAATTAGTCATTGTGTGGGGACCTCGGGTTGCTAATCGCCTAATCTCAACTTAGGGCAATTAATTATTAATAAAACAATTAATCAAGTATTTAAAATAATATCAAACCAAGAGCTAATTTTTTTTTTTAATACAGCACCTCGCTCGATTGGGCAAACTCAGCCGATCGAGCGAGCTAGAAATCCAAGCTCTCGGTTTGGGAAAATCTTTGGCCGCACTCGATCCCACGAACTCACCCGATCGAGCGGGCCTCAAAATCAAATTCTTTGTTTGAGAAAATCACATGCCGCGCTCGATCCGACGAATTCACCCGATCGAGCGGGCACTCTGCTTCAAAAATTCTGCTGACTTAATATTTCTGTCAAAGTCTGGAAACTCAATCTCAAGCATCCAAAAATCAACTTGAATCATGATTAATAATTCTCAAACATGCATATATACATATAACAAGTCTCGAGCATCAATTCATGCATTTAGTACATCAAACAGATCGTTAACAAAGCGATAAACGACACAACTATAACGATTCTCAAAAGTGTACTTCAAACCACAATATTCTAACATGTTTGATGCTTCTAAAACATCTAATTTCAGCTAAAACCCGAGTCCTCGCGTGCTTAACTCTTTCTCGAGCTATCCCTGTTGCTTTTGACCAGCTCCTACCCCTCCTATTGCCATGCACACATACAAAACAAAGTAATAGCCGGATAAACTCCGGTGAGAATAAAATCCCAGTATAAATAACAAAACATGCAATATAATAAACATGAATGCAATGCATGTTTCAATGGCAGGCTATCAATTCTGATATCAAACAAATATCGGTTTTTGGGATCCCGAGGAAATAAAATCTCAAACTAACACCAACTCACTCAATCGAGGTGAAGTTAAGTATTTTATTTTCTCTGACTTTGGTGCAACTATAGTGAGTCTTCTGGCTCTGGAAGTAACTCTACATTTCGTGTCACTCAACTACAGCCCTCCAAACGTCATATGCACTCTAGGCCAATCAGCCCTCTATGCTTTTCAGGTTTGAGTTCAAGATGAATGCAACATATTCTGTATGCATTAAATGCTATAAAACACCTTGAACACTTAATCAGATAATCAAGCAAAGCAACAAAAATAATCTAATCACATAAAGCACATAATCAAACAAGTATGTGATTGACAAGGAAATACTCGAGAATCATATCTATATCGAGTGTTATATCCCATCTAGAGATGCTGTCATTTATACCTTTTAATATCGCGTCTGAAAGTACTTCAAATCTGAAAATACAATTAACTACCTATATAAAAATCTGCTCAACTTTTCAACTCAATCTCAAGTGCAAATGCTAGCAAACCTTGCTTCAAATCCTTCACGGTTCGAATCGGAGATCTCGAGTTCGGAAAAACTTTGATATAAAGCTGAAATGACATGTAGAATAACTAACAAGATCAGAATGCAACTCAAACCATTCTTGTTTCAAGCAACAATATCAAAGTCTTGACATTTTACGAATCGGCGGCGTAACGGCTACAAATCGACAACCGAAACGATAACCAAACAAATCTCACAATCATATACAACATAATTCTTCCCCAAATCAGCAAACACGACCAGCATAATTCAGAAAAATAAGAAATCGAATTTTGCTTCTAAAAATCAGAATAAATCTAAACGACAGTCTTTTTCCAAACCGTTTGTGAATACGTAACCGGTACTAGCTCAATCACATATATAATCAATAATAATATAATTCCATCTTCAACATAAAAATCAAATATGAGAAAAGTGAATGAAACTTGTACCAAAACGTAGCTCTCGGAGCGGTGATCACAGATATATATTTCTTTCGAATTTCTGACGGCCGAATCACAAGTTATCGGAGCTTGAACCAGATGAAAATGGCGTCCCAAGGGGTTTTTAGCTTCCTTCTCCCTTTTCTGAATGTTTTCACGTGAAGATGATATAAATCAAGTGGGAATTGTGATATATATAGCATATTTACAGTTTAGTCTCTGAACTTTTGACTATTTGCAATTCAGTCCCCGAAAAAGCGATTTAATTCAATTTCAATCCTTATTCATTTTAGAATATTAGAATTTAATTCTAAACTCTAAATATTTCCAAATTAAATATTTTTGGATTAAAATTAAATAATCTCGGGCCTTACATTTCTCCCCCTCTAAGGCATGAGTTCGTCCTCGAATTCATAAGCAATCTGTATATGCAATCTGGATACGCATAAGATAATGAAATAACATAAAACAGAATAAGAACTCACATCAATGAAACAACTCAGGAAATCTCTGTCTCATATCTGACTCAGTCTCCCAAGTCGCTTCTTCTGTGCCATGTCGACTCCACTGAACTTTGACTAGCTGAATCGTTTTGTTTCTGAGTTGTTTATCTTTGTGATCAAGAATATGAATAGGCTGCTCAAAATAACTGAGAGTCTCGTCAAGTTCAGCTTCATCAGGCTGAAGAATATGGGAAGGATCAAGCTGATACTTCCGCAGCATAGAGACATGGAATACATCATGAATACCAGATAAAGATGGAGGAAGAGCGAGTCGATAAGCAAGATCGCCTATCTTCTCAATAATCTCATAAGGACCAAGAAAACGCGAAGATAATTTTCCTCTCTTGACAAATCTGACTGTACCTCGAAATGGAGAAATCTTCAAGAAAACTCTGTCTCCCTGATCAAAAGATAGAGGTCGTCGTCTGATATTCACATACTTTGCTTGTATTTCCTGAGCTGTTTTCATTATTTTCTGTATAAGCTTCACTTTTTCAGTCATTTCTCGGATCATATCAGGCCCAACATCTGGTACTTCTGAGATATCATCCCAATAAAACGGTGATCTGCATTTCTTTCCGTACAGTGCTTCGAATAGAGTCATCTCAATGCTAGTCTGATAGCTGTTATTATAAGAAAATTCTGCAAGTGGTAATGAATCTTGCCAACTAGTACCAAAGTCTAGTACTACAGCTCTCAACATATCCTCAAGTGTCTAGATAGTCCGCTCTGACTGTCCTTCTGTTTGAGGATGATATGCAGTATTCAGATGCAATTGAGTACGAAGAGCTTGTTGTAAGCTATGCCAAAAGTGTGATGTAAATCTATGGTCTCGATCTGAAACGATAGATTTAGGCACACCATGTAATCTTACCACTTCTCTGACGTAGATCTCTGTCATTTGATCATGTTTGTACGTCATCTTGTACGGAATGAAACATGCTGATTTCGTCAAACGATCAATAATCACCCAAATGGCATCGCACCCTCTGGATGAACGTGGTAGCTGTGTCACAAAATCCATGGAAATGTGATCCCATTTCCATTCTGGAACTGATAAACTCTGCAATAACCCACCTGACTTCTTTCGTTCAGCTTTTACCTGTTGGCAATTCAAACATCTGGATACAAATTCAGTCATATCTGACTTCATCTGTTTCCACCAATACTGCATTTTCAGATCATTATACATTTTTCTGCCACCAGGATGAATACTGAATCGACTGCTGTGAGCCTCTTTCAATATCTGCTGTTTCAAGTCTGAAACATCTGGAACAACCAATCTGTTATTCACAATAGATAGCTGAACTCTGTGTTTCTTTGATTCTCATCAAAAGTTCTGGCTCAGCTTTCATAGCACAAACACGGATAGGCTGTATATCTGTTTCAAATACTAATCCAGAAATACAAAAATCTTCCACAAAATGAGATACACCTATCGTAGATAAGGATAATGAACATACCTTTCTACTTAAGGCATCTGCAGCTACATTGGATTTTTCTGGATAATATTTGATCTCGCAATCGAAATCTTTCAGTAAATCAAGCCATCTACGTTGTCTCATATTCAATTCTGATTGCGAAAACAGATATTTTAAGCTTTTATGATCAGAAAAAATTTCAAACTTCTCACCATAAAGATAATTTCGCCATATCTTCAATGCAAAGACGATAGCGGCAAGCTCCAAATCATGGATAGGATACCGAGTTTCGTGTGGCTTTAACTGTCTCGAAGCATAAGCGATAACATGACCTCGCTGCATAAGCACACAACCCAGACCCTTGTGAGAAACATCACAATATACAACAAAATCACCTGTATCTGATGGAATCGTCAAGACAGGTGCACTTGTAAGCCTCTTCTTCAACTCCAAGAAACTAGCTTCACAAGCTTCAGTCCGTATATACGACATATTTTTCTGAGTCAATTGCGTAATAGGCTTGGCAATGCTGGAAAAATCTCGAATAAATCTGCGATAGTAGCCTGCTAAGCCCATAAAACTCCGTATTTCTGGCACTGATGTAGGTCTAGGCCAATTAAGTATAGCCTCTACCTTTCTTGGATCCACTGAAATACCATCACCTGAAATGATATGCCCAAGAAACACAATTTTCTGCAACCAAACTCACATTTCGATAACTTGGCATATAATTTTTCAGTTCTCAAAGTCTGTAAGATGATTCTGAGATGTTCAGCATGATCGTGCACATTCTTGGAATATATCAACATATCATCAATAAAAATAATGACAAAGTCATCCAAGTATTTCTGAAATACTCTATTCATCAATCCCATAAATACTGCAGGAGCATTGGTTAAACCAAAAGGCATGACAATAAATTCATAATGTCCATACCTTGTTCTGAAAGTAGTTTTAGGTATATCTTCATCTCGTACTCTCAGCTGATGATATCTGGATTGCAAATCAATCTTAGAATAGATAGCTGAACTCTGTAGCTGATCAAACAAATCATATATTCTAGGTAGTGGATATTTATTCTTTATCGTTACCTTGTTCAATTGACGATAATCTATACACAACCACATAGACCCATCTTTCTTTCGTACAAAAAGTACCGGAGCGCCCCAAGGTGAAACGCTCGGCCTAATGTACCCTTTGGCCAACAAATCTTCCAACTGATCCTTCAACTCCTTCAATTCAATAGGTGTCATTCTGTAAGGAGCTTTGGATATTGGTTGCGTACCTGGCATTAACTCAATGTTGAAATCTATTTCTCGAACTGGAGGTAAACCAGGAATTTCATCAGGAAATACATCAGCGAATTCATGTACCACTGGGATATCTGTCACCGCTGGACTGGATTTCAATACATCGATTGCATATATCAAAAATCCTTATGCACCTCTCTGCAATAAACGGGTCATAGATAACACAAATATCAAAGGGATCTTGGCTCGAGAACCCTTACCATAGAATTTCCATTCAGCTTCCATGTCTGGTCTAAATCTGAACACTTTCTGGAAACAATCTACAGTTGCCCTGTACTTGGTTAACATATCTATACCGATAATACAATTGAAATCGGATAAACCAAGTACTATACAATCCAAATCAATCACATTCCCGTCATATTGTAAGTTACAAATTCGAATCATTCTAACAGAGACAATACCTTCACCCAAAGGTGAAGAAATAGAAACAACAGTATGCAATGGCTCAGACGATAAAGAATGCATCATAGCAAAATTTTCAGATATGAATGTATGTGATGCACCTGTATCTATCAAAATGTAAGCAGGATAACCAAAAATAAAGAAGTTACCTGCTATAACATCGTCAGGTGCTGCCTGAGCCTGCTCCTCAGTCAATGCAAACACTCGTGCCTGTTGCCTAGGAGGTTGAGTCACAGTCTGACTTCATCCTGATCTGGTTTGTTGTTGAGGCTGAAATGAGTGCACTGATTGTCTTTCTATCTGAGGTACTTGTTCGAGAAGAACTTGCACCAGATGTACGTTCTGTTGTTCTTTGAGGACATACCTTAGCATAATGACCTGGTTGGCGACAGATATTACAATTACCTGACACACCTCTGCACTGATCAGTAGCATGTCGTCCGCCACACTTGCCACAATAAACCCCTGCATCACTAGATCTCTGCCCTTTACCAAACGGCCTTTGTCCACTTGAACTGGAGGAACTACTGCCTGACATCTTAAACTGTTTACCTTTTGGCCTGAATCTAGAATCCTTTCTGCCACTGCTTCCTCCCTCAAATCTGGGAGATGGTTGTTGAAACTGTGGAGGATTATGTGGAACTGATGCTGATACAGGCTGTGGAGATGGCTATGGAATGAACGGTGCTCCTCTTTGTCGCAATAAACCTGCTTATGCTCCCTTAGCTTTATTCAATGCATCAGCAAAGTTATTGGGCCGTCCACTATTCACCAGAGTAAACACATCTGGGTTGAGGCCATTAATAAATTAGTCTATCATAGCTTCATCAGTTGCTGCTATATGTGGAGAAAACTTCAAAAGACTTGAAAATTTGGCCACATATTCTTCAATGTTCAAGTTGCTTTGCCTCAGATTGGCAAATTCGGCACCTTTATCTTTCCTGTAGGAGACTGGAAAGAAACGTTGATATAATTCAGTTTTAAAGACAGTCCAAGTGATAGTCGTACCTCGATGTTCCAAAGTTCGTTTTGTCGTAATCTACCAACTTTTGGCAACTTCATGAAGTTGATGTATTACAAGTCGGATACGAAGATCATCGGAATACTCAAGCGAGTCAAATAACTGTTTAGTATCTTCTAGCCAATTCTCACAATCAACTGAATTTTCTGTTCCTTTCAGTTTTGACGGTTTGAACGACTGAAATCGTTTCAGCAATGTTTCCATCGGAGTAGCAGTAGCATACATAGAATCAGCAGATGTACTACTCTGTGCGTTTTGAGGCTCAGAAACTGGCGGTGGTACTGGTGCTGGTTCGGCCTGGGGAACAGCCAATGTCTGTCTAGTGACCGGTGCTTTGCGAGGAGGCATATCTGATTGTCAAACAAATTAGTGCATAAACAATATCATATTCTGCAGTTTATTCCATCCTTCTCTGATAAGCATTCTCATGCATTCTCATGAGAATTCAGGTTCTGACTGAGGATAATCTGGAATTCGATTGCATATATAGCATGCAGTAGCAATGAAAGCACATAATCATGCAATCACATAAGTCTTGCAATATAAAGCATGCTCGCATATACTGCACATAATCAGATACAACATGTAATCTCATGCAATATAAAGCAATCAGACAGAATCAATCTATCCCGCTCATCAACTTCTATCTGAATCCAGAAACTTACGCTTTGATACCACCTGTTGTGGGGACCTCGGGTTGCTAATCTCATCTTAGGAAAATCAATGATTAATAAAACAATTAATCAAGTATTTAAAATAATATCAAACCAAGAGCTAAATTTTTTTTTTAATACAGCACCTCGCTCGATCGGGCAAACTCAGCCGATCGAGCGAGCTAGAAATCCAAGCTCTTGGGTTGGGAAAATCTATGGCCGCGCTCGATCCCACGAACTCACCCGATTGAGCGGGCCTCAAAATCAAATTCTCTGTTTGAGAAAATCACATGCCGCGCTCGATCCGACGAATTCAACCGATCGAGCGGGCACTCTGCTTCAGAAATTCTGCTGACTTAATATTTCTGTCAAAGTCTGGAAACTCAATCTCAAGCATCCAAAAATCAACTTGAATCATGATTAATAATTCTCAAACATGCATATATACATATAACAAGTCTCAAGCATCACTTCATGCATTTAGTACATCAAGCAGATCGTTAATGGCAACGCTTAGTCGTGTCTGTCGCACCCAAATAAACCCAACTCAGATTAAACAATGAAAAATGTAATAGTGCGAGTAGGGATCGTTCCCACGAGGAAAGGTAAATTTAATGTGTTCTATATAAACAAAAATGGGGGTTTTGAGATTTGAGATTAACTACTGAAAATTTTAAGCAATTAAAATTAAAATTATCACTATCATGCGAGAATGAAAATTCAACTAGAGAAATCAATAAGAGACGAGACTTGGTATCAGTCTACTACACCCTTGATATTCATTCATTCAATCATCGATTCCCTAAAAATAATTAATCGTATTAAATATTCGCCATTGAAAATCGACTTCCTGTTTCACCTTAATTTTAGTTAATTAGAAAACAGCATTCTAGATTAACCCTTACCAATAAATCAACCCAGATAACAGCAATCTAGATTTAAATCCACGGTAGCATTCAAACTAGTAAAACTGACGAACCTAGACAACACAAACACCAGCGGTTGTATTTAGCCTAGTCAATAATTGACCCTACAATTTAATAAGTTCAACAGCAGAAAATATCAAACGTAGTTGCTTCGCAAATTAGTTAATTCAAATAATTCCGGATTTGAATTCTAATTTAGCTATAGTTTTTATAGCAAAATCCTAAGATGACCAATCTTAAAATTTCGGACACAAACATGAAATAAAACAGATAAAAAATTGATACTTAATAAGAATTAAACACTGAAAATTGAATCTCATGAATACATTATATAAAGGTTTCGTCTCCCTCAACCAAGTATAAAAGTTTAGCTACAACGATTCATCAAAAACTCAAGAAAAATTCAAAAGAAGAGAAGAAAACTTGAGAGAGAGATGGAAAATAAAACCTAGCCGTCAAGAGAGAATGTCAAAGTCTGATAATTATCCTTCAAAAACGGAATTAAAAACCTAATAAAGCCTAGAGTCCAAAATAAAAGAGTTTCCAAAATTACAAAATTCTTCCCGAACAGACTTGCGCGCTCGAGCGGGCGTCGAGCGCATGAGTACGTCTGCTCGAGCGCACTAAAATATGCGATCTCACTGTCTTGTAATTTCGTGGCCGCGCTCGATCGCGTGAATTCGTCCGCTCGAGCGCGCTAAAAATTGCTATCCCACTGCCTTGTTTCTCAAGATGCTGCGCTCGATCCTATGAGTACGTCCGATCGAGCGCATGGACTTTTACCAAAATTTTGCTTTCTTTCTTCAAACTTGATATCTCCTACACATTAAACCCGAGAGCATGTTATGAAGCTAAATGCATGCAAAAGACAAAACTAAGATAAAATATGAACAAAATAAAATAAATGCATGAAAACTACTAACAAAATAACATCAAAACATGCAAACAAAACACGACTATCAAATACCCCCACACTTAATCCTTGCTCGCCCTCGAGCAAGTCATGCAAAAACAGAATGAAACAACAAACAAACACATAAGTAAATACGATCATGCATAATATAGCCTCAGAGAAAACCACTTTCATCCAAAACAAGTTCATAGCTACTCTCAATCATCAATGATACACCTTCATTCGAATGCGAACGTGTGTGTGTGTCATGTTACCCCAGTTACATGCAACTTCAAAAAACAAAGCTTCAAGACTGTTCGCCGACCTAAAATAATTCAGTGTAAGTCTCACAATCAAGAACCCTCCTCTCAACAATCCTTCAACACAACACACCTTCCTTGAGAATAATTACGCACCGTCGGATTTTGTACCCGACATTTTTAAAATCCCAATAATTACCCGCATACTTAGCTATACTAGATAGGATTCAAATTTCAATCCCCTCGTCTATAGCCCGGATGGAACTACAATCTCATTAGGTCCGCAAACTTAGCTATGAAATAATGTGAAACGTCTATGATTCTTTAAACTTAAATGCGAAATTTTTTTTTTTTTTTAAAATAATATCAATACATATATGCCCATACATATATGTATCACATTTAAAATAAAATACTATTTCTTTGTAGTAACTTAAATAATAATAAACAAATAAATAATTAAAAAGGATTTCATGCATGAAACAAAAATAGTAAGTAATACATGTTTGAAATTCTCATATGCGGAAATAATAAGTAGAAGAATGCAAATTATTTAAAAACTCAACACCATAAAAATAAAAATATCTTAAAACATCATCTAAAAATAGCAATGGTCACAGGGCCACTGTTCCGTGAGCTCATACATCCTCACCATCGGTAGGAGCTACAAAAGTAACATCTGACTCACCTGCACCATATAAGCGTAGTGAGCCTAGGGGCTCAACATGTCTAAACTTGGATATCAAGGTTTAAAATAATGCATCACATAATCATACTAATACATATACATGATACATGAGTATGCATGTAAACATTTTTCATAACTTAACTGCTGAATCATAAATCTTAAACATAAACATCGTCTTTCTTCATCATACATAACATAGTTGAGCATGATATCTTTTTGAAACAGTCTATGGTCCTATCTGTAAGTGTGACGCTTATCTGTGTCGACTGATCAGCCTCCTGAACCAACGTACGTGGCGGTGATAAATCACCTCCTATGGTAATAAACTACCGCATAAATCATATATCATATGGTGGATACCCACCCGTATGTCACACTAATTCATAATCATATCATATAAAATTTTATGAATGCATGTACTAAAAATTTGTCCGTAATATATATTTAATTGATTTGTCATAATATATATATATATATATATACTTAAAATATTTTCAAGCACTAAAATAATTAAATATATATTTCGGACTTAGGGATTTTTCATGGGTTCGGTCCAGACTGTTGGTCTCTCTACTAAGCCCATTAACTGACTTAAAGTCCATTAATTAACTTAAAGCCCATAATTAAATAAATAATTTTAAAAATTATAATTTTTACTAAAATAAAATACTTAAATATTATTGGGCTTAAATAAAAATATTTAGGCCCATTAACTAATTAATTCATAAAAATTCCTGTATTGGCCCAATAAAATCACGGACTGGCCCAAATATTCCTATGGGCCCACGAGCCCATAAAAATCATTGGACTAATTTAAAAATAATTTTGAAAGCCCAAATAAAATTATTTGGAGGTCCAAATAATTTTATTTCTAATTAATTAGCCCAAAAACCAATCAAAACACTAAATACTTAAAAAATTAAGATACTCGAGCCCGGCCCACCTAGCCCGGACCCGGACCAACCTGACCCAACCCTAGACCCTACAGACCCGACCTGGACCCCTGACCCAACCCGTAAACCCATCCTAGCACCTAACCCGATTCCCCCCCCCCCTTTTCCCTCTCTTCTCGGCCGTGCGAGCAGCAGGCTTTGTGGCCTGCTGCCGGCCAGCTCCGGCCATCCACCGGCCGGAGCTCCACCATATACACCTATAGGACTTCAAGAAGTTTCCAGAAAGCAGAAAACCAGCCAAAATGAAGTCCTAACAAAGGAGAACGAATCCCTGCAAGTCGCCCCATCCTCGGCTCGCGCGCAGACACGAGCAGTCCCAGCGTTTTGCTTCGTGCGGACGACTCAGACAACCAAAGGCCACGAAACCACCTCTCAATCTTAGCCAACATCTAAAGATTTCAAACCCAACAAACCTCACTCAAAATGGTGTCCCGAGGAAGGAGAACGAAGTCTTCTTCCTCAGAACTCTAAACTGCCACCTGTTGACCAACCCTTGCATCAGACCAAATACAGCCCACATCAGTCCAAACCAGCTGACCCTGCTCGACCCTAAGGCACCCTAGGACACCCCTTGATCGAGTCCTAGCCCCTGGACCGACCCATGCTATGAAATATATGCTCATGACATGAATCACCAACAATAAGCAATAATTCATTCAACTTTGCACTAAAAATTGATAATCAATGAAATTTCTGAAACAAAATCTTATGCATTAATAATAGCTTATATGGTGGCCAAATAAAAGTTTTATACATGCCTTGATAATTATTGAACGAAGATTGATGCGTTTACGGGGCTCCGGGACGACGAACGGACCAAAAACACCAACAATCTATGAAGGATCGGCTATGGAGGATGAGTTTTCTGCTGAAAGGCGTAGGAATGGAGGTGGGGGATATGTGTGTCGGTTGATGAGATTGGTAGTGGGGTGTGGGGTTGGTTAGGAAGAATAATTGAGGTACAACCTCAATTATTATGCTAGCTAACTAACTAATTAAATATAATCTAACTTTAAAACTTCAAATAAAAAAATTAAAATCTGATCAAACTCCTAAATCAAGAAATATAATATTAAAGAATTTTAAAAGATCAATAAAAGTCATTAAAATGATTTATTTTGGTCAAAAAATAAATTCTTAAATAAATATATAATTAAATACTAAAATTTTCTTGACAAAATAACTTAAAATATTATTTTAAGGTTCATAAAACTCATAAAATATTTTTGGCTAAGAATTTTGGTATCTCGTTCGTCCACGGTCCCGTCTACGCGATCAAAACAATTAATTTCTCAAAAATCTAGAAATTCCATAATCATGGGTTAAATGTTAAAATAAATTAAATCATACATATAAATTACATAATATCACATAAATACATTTAACCCTCATTTTAAAAATTAATATAATTAATTTCTCCTAATTATGCATGCGGATTTACGTTTTGAAATTTTTCGGGTGTTACAATTCTCCCCCCCTTAAATTGAATTTCGTCCTCGAAATTAAAGTACTTACTCGAATAACTCCGGGTAGCGAGTCCTCATGTCTGCCTCGGTCTCCCAAGTGGCTTCCTCCTCGGAATGTTTCTTCCACTGGACTTTGACCATCGGTATGACCCGCGTCCTCAATCTCCGCTCCTCTCTGGCTAAGATCCGAACAGGCCTCTCCTCAAATACTAGATCCGGTGCTAACCGTAGAGGCTTGTAATCCAACACATGCGACGGATTTGAGATGTATCTCCAAAGCATGGATACATGGAAGACTTTGTGCACTCTAATAAAAATTCTTTCACTTTCTCTACGTCCTTGTCGATAATTCATCACCCTCAGATTAAATCTAATAACTGACTAACTGTGTCATACCATGATTTTGAACAAACATCCATGGTTCTCAAAATATTTAAATCCCTTAACCATTTACCTTACTCCATTTAACTTTTATCTTACTGTAACTTACTTCGCTAAACCAGTGTTAAGTAATGTCTCTAGAGTCACATTTCTAGTCACCCTCTTATATAATAATTTTATCCTAAATTCCATCATGCTTATGATTTATAGACCGTAAATCTTTACATTCTTAGAAGGTACCGAAATTTGTCTCTTAAATGTTCTGGAATTTCATTGACAATGAACATAATAACATAGATCATCATAACATTCTTAATATGTTCTATTATAAGTATCTTCTATCATAGTAGCATACCCAATTACAACTAAGACCCAATAAAACTCTTGTAAATCTCACAATGACGGTATTTAAGAATCGAAAATTAGTTTACTCAACTTTCTCATTCAAGTGAAAAAAAAAATGTTGGATTTACTCTTGTGCTAAAATATCATTGTTGTCTCTGTCTCAACTAATTAACCATATCAATTGATTCCAAAAATCTCATATAAGTCTTCAATACTCCTCTAAATCTCTTTTCGAACCTAAATCTAATCAAACCATATCTTCCTAATTCGGCTGCACATCTGCTTTAAGATCTAATTGGATAAGAAAAATCCTCAACATCTTCAATCACGTGATTGGAACGCCAAAGGTCCAAGAAGACGGTAACAAAACGGCTGGTTGTCTCCTCATTCCGCCATATAAATATGACCATTCAACTCACCCTTCCTATCCTCAGTTATTTCCTCAAGATCTCAAAGAAGAAGATGACATTTTCGATGTTTTGCATTATAACCATCTTGATAATCCTTCTCATGTACATCCTATTTGCCTGTGAATATCCACCCCAACTTTTTTCTCTATTCTGGGATTTGCTTGTACTCATTGTTCTTCCCTTATATTGGGTTGTCATAATGATAGAATTTTTCTAAGTTCAGTCAAATTCTCAGTTCTTGTCATGTAGTCTGTCATAGATCCTGGTATGAATTCAGTGTTTCCGATAGTTAACTCTGATTCTACCCTTGTAACATCCTCATGTTGTTCGAGTATTCTGATAATACCATCTAAGTTATGTTTATAACGTTCAAAATGCAAGCTTAACAACGTATTTCTCCGTGACTTGCAACAGATGGCATCCAAATAGTAAATCGACCTTGTCAATCCTTGAAACGCCTACAAATAATCACATAAACCATCGATTCTAGTTATGACATAATTGTTCTTCACTAGGACTGGATTCTTCATATAGCAATAGAACTTGTACTTGACTTTGCCATTTATTAAAAAAAGTTTCGTCCGCATATGATATATAATCAAAATCCTGACTCCGACAGTACAACAAGATCAACTCTCATTGTCTGCTCTTGTATCTCTAACTACACTCCACTGCGCACACATGTGGTAGAAAGAACCTCTCTAGAAGGTACGGTAACTTTATAACATGTATTAGAAACCTCAGGTATAATGCATACTCTCCTAATAAACATAATTGATATAAATGAATGTTTAGTTCCAGATCATGCGTCGGATAAATTGTCTCATGCATCTTCAGTTGTCTCGACGTATAAGCAATCACTCTGTCATACTGCATAAGTACGACGTCTAAGTTCATCTTAGACGCATCTGTGTACGCCACTAACTCCTCGTGTGCTACTGGAAATTGCCAACACTGACGCAGAAGTGAGTGCCTCCTTAAGCTGATAAAAACTCCTCTGGCAATCAGAACTTTACACAAACTTCGCATTCTTCTTGGTCAAGGATATCAAGGGTACTGGAATAGATGAAAAGTACTTAATGATATTCCTGTAGTATCCTGTTAGACTCAAGAAACTTGCGAATCTATGACAACTGCCTAAATTTTAGGCGGATCCACTGCTATTCCGTCCCTAGAAACAATATGTCCAAGAAATGCCACATGTTCGAGTCAAAACTCACACTTGCTGAACTTCGCATACAGTGGATGCTCCATCAGGACGTGCAAATCTCTCTGCAAGTGCTGTCTATGCTCCTTCATGCATCAATAAACACAATGATGAACTTGTCTAGATATGGCTGAAATACACGGTTCATGAGGTCCATGAAGACCGCTGGAGCTTTGGTCAACCCAAACGGCATTACTAAGAACTCTTAATGCTCATAGCGTGTACGAAAAACAGTTTTGGACACATCTGAATCTTTTACACAAACCTATAAAAATTTACACCTTCATCATTCGGTCATCACAACACCTATAAGTCAGGCTGACAAGTCCACAAATCTATTTATTTAAATGTAGTGACTTGAATATCGAACCCAATATAGCTTATTTGGTAACACCAACCATGCGAATCCTTAAGTCTTATCAAAGATTATCCAATTCTTTATCAAACTAACTCCACGATTATTCTTATTCTTAAAGATTCAAGAACCTAATACAAAACATACTTATCATCAATTTATACTTCATATAATTAAGAGTAAAAACTTAAAACCACAAACCATCAACTATAACCTTATGGTACAAGTGTCATCTTCAAGAAAATCCTGACTTCTTCGTCAAAAAAAAACCTTAATAGTTAAATGAATGACAATATGGTATCTGTGAACCCAACTAGCCTAATTTGACACATGCAGACTTAATTCCCAAAAATATATATACTAGACTCTATAAAGTAACATTTTAAATTCACCAAAGAAGAAAATGATACAACCCTCAAATAATCATTCTTGCGAGGAATCCTACTCTCGCCTCAAGCAATGATTCTATTGCTATCACATAAACTTAATACCTCTTATCGTAATTTACCTTTATTGTTTTATCTTTCGCTATACCTCCAGAAAAATTTCCTAGATAGGGCCCACTACCTCTTACCATCACAAACCCAATAATTTACCAATGAAATCATTCTAACTTAAAATCAATAAGTTACAACAAAAAATTCAAGTGACAACCCATATATCGTAAATATCAAACTTAGTTTCAATCAAAATAAAACCAAATTCCCAAATTCCAAAATTCCTTGTGTTCAACCTGTCGTATAACATGTCTTGGGGCATACTGCATCACCACACATTCTTCACGTAAATCTCAATGCATAACTAAGTATTTTAAAACTTCGCTAACATGAAATCTTAAATCATTACATATGCTTCTTATGAAAGAGTGGGTGCCCGGTTAGCCAACTTGTG
Source organism: Henckelia pumila (assembly GCF_033568475.1). NCBI lineage: Eukaryota > Viridiplantae > Streptophyta > Magnoliopsida > Lamiales > Gesneriaceae > Henckelia > Henckelia pumila. The sequence continues at coordinate 32,134,431 of NC_133122.1, forward strand.
GCTAAGGGCTTTTATGACTCTATGTATAAACAATCTTTGTTTAATATAATTTACATTCATTAATGGCATTTTCTTTTTCTTTCTTCATATTGTTATATTGTGATATACTATTGATGTTTTGATAAAGACCTTGAATATACTATAGTGTAAGTAAGATGAGATAGTGAATAAAGAGAGATCATTATTATGAAACACATCTTATAGTCACTGTATATTCTAAACAGTTCCTAGTCAATTGAGCCGTCCGCTAATAAGTATAAGGATCGCTCGAGATCGAGACTAGCATTTGTGATGCCAAGTACCACGTTTCATTGGTAATGGACATGGAGATGTTCAAAGCATGCAAATGGATATTCATATGATGAATGATCGAACTACCCTTTTCGGACTTTCCAAGTGGTTATCACTTATCGAGTGGATAAAGTCCGCGGTTTTGGTTGTACACCATTAGTCCTTACTACTTGAAACATCATTGAGACTCTATATGCTAGTACTGTACTTTGACTCGTTTACCGACTCTATTGGAGTCATCAGGTGTCGGGATTGGGTACAGTTACGACACATATAGGAGTCGATGCTTTGTTGTCAAGGATTCACCACATACTTGCGAGTGTGGATATCCTATGCGATCTGATGAGATATTAGTGTGACGAATCTCTGGCAGAGTACATGATGTATTTTAGGTTACTCAGTTTTCCTAGTAACACATGCGATGTCACTATTTGATCCCCAAGATGTAATGCATAGTTATCGAATCTCGAACGACTCTCGATGCACCAATGGTTGTTGATTCGATCGGGATATATGGATGAAGGGACCGTACTTTACACTAACCAAAATCTACTGGTTCTTGCAGGCGCTATCAGTGATACCTAGGGAATCATGGGGTGATGTTGCTAGACGCTCTTATCATGATTCGTTGGGCAAGTCGAAAATTGTTGTTCCGAGTCACAAGGAGTTGTGAGCCCACGGCTAGCTGTATCCCTGAACCATTGAGGGTCACACAAGTAATGGATTACTAAACCCCGTTGAGATAGTTAAATTTAAAGAGTTAAATTTAATGAAAGAGAAGTTGGACTTCTTAACTAAAAGGGAGTGGAATTTCTTAAAATGACATAGGGATGGGCATTTTTGAAAATCACTGAATTCGGATTCAGAAAAATTATCTTGACTTTAAAAGGTGCAGAAATGGTTTCTGTGCACATTGGTGAAATCGGTTTATCAATCGGAGTCATGATGAATTTTATATTAATTTCTATAATAACGGGCTTGGCTTGTTGGGCTTAAGTTATGGATTATGGGCCCTAAGGAGTTAGAGTCCTAACATAATTATAACTTAATCTAGTCTAAAAATTATATATATATACATATGTAGGGTTCGAAATTCTCACTAATTCCTCCTTGCAATTTTCGAACACTACATAAAATTTGTTCGAAATTCTCACTAATTCCTCCTTGCAATTTTCGAACACTACATAAAATTTCTAAGGGATTTTTCGAAAATTCCCTTCTCCCTTTTGAGAAAATTCGGTCTGTGATTTTTCCGAAAAATAACTTTCTGAATTAACAGATCAAATCTGTTTATTCTCTTCGATAAACATCTGATTGATTTCTAGTGCAATCAATCAGAGGGTTTTTGTTTTCTGTTCGTGGACTTAATTCCGGAGGTTGATCGTGATAGTCATCGGTTCCCGGGATTTACAAGAAGAGCAGATTAAATTCTGTTGGAGTCCATAATCAAGCCTTTGCTTGAATAGGTAAAATATTTAATTATTTATATATTTTACTTGCAACAATTTTAATCGTTAGGATTTGATACCCACGATATGAAATCGTTCCATATCGAAAAATAAAATTTTTAAACTTCCGCTGCTCCGGGTATCACATTCGTGTGATCAAAAAACGCGTGTTCCAACAGTGGTATCAGAGCCAGGTCGTAATCTTTGATCAAACGATTAAAATTAATCGATTGTACAAAATATTTAGCCTCGGTTTTTTGAAACAAAACGAAAATTTTTTTTTTTTTAAAAAAATTAAATTTGAAACAAGGGCAATCGGGCAGCGAGCGGCGCTGCCCACCTTCATGTGGGCAGCCCTGTCCCACGTGGAGGCGGGGCTGCCCGGGAATGTCCCGGGCAGTCCGGAAATTTAAAAAAAAATTTGATTTTTTGAAATTTTGAAATTTTTGAAATTTTAGTTTTTGGTCCGATCGAAAATTGTTTTTGATTGGTCCACGAGGCATCGGATCAAATTGTTTGAGTCCAAAATTTTTAAAATTGATTTTTGGATAAATTTGAATTTTTGAAAAATTTATAAATTTTATCCGTTAAATTAGATTTTATAAAAGTAATTATTTTGGTGCAATTGATGATAAGATATGATCTTATGAAAGGATAAGATAAAATTTGATTTTATCTTTTTAATTATGATGTCATTGCATGTTATCCAATTATTTAATTATTGAATTAATTATTGGATAAAAGGATGATCGATTGCCATGACCAATTTGGTAGGTGTATGTTATGTTATTTACATTTGGTTTTATTGTTGTTGGGTTTTATTAATGGGCTTGGTTTATAGCCCAATTTGAATTGTCATTTGTAATAAAAAGTGGGCCTGGTTTATGGCCCGTTCCCACCCTTAAATATGTATCCCCTACTTGTCATCGAAATTTATTGTAAATTTATTAGACTTAGTGGAAGATAAAGATTTGAAGACAAAGGTGGGCCCAGCAGACAATAAAAACCGAAGAAATGTAAATTGAAAGCTCAATGTAATAGGATTGCATTGCATACTTGCATATCACCTAGGATTGGACTTAGACTCGTAATTGGCAACCACGGGTCGATTAGTGATTGGGATCGATCATCCTTTAAATAATATATGATATTATTGTTGTATGCATGTTTAGACTAAATTTTATGAATCCCGCAAGCATACAAATATTGCATGATGAGACAATTTTCAAAATTAAAAATCCCTCATTTTAAATATGATTTAAAATTGATATGAAGATAAACAAAAGGGAATTTAAATATTGTTTAAATGTTCCTACCTTCCATCAACGATCAATGTATGAGATGCTACCCGCGGGCACGGTCCGGCTCATATTATTGGGGGAGGCCGTTTGTCGGAAAGCTGTACATTGGATCGACACATGTTGTAAGTTGGGTGGAACTCCCATGGGATTGGCTCATATTATTGGGGATCCACATGGCGACCGTCCATCACAACTTAATATTGATGGGTCATCTTGACATGTCACATTAAACGGCGTCATATTATTGGGCCCTTATTGGACATGAGGTAAAAACATGGGGGTTGCTTTGAAAGCAATTGGGCTCTACATTTTGAAAATTATGGTTGACTGATATTATTCGGGACTATAGTTTGTCAATTGGACTCCATGTTCCCACTAAGGAAACAAGTTTTCCGTTTTCACAAGAGGGTAGTGAAGTCGTTAAAATAGTGGGAGTGAAATTCATAAAATTAAATCTCGCCATATTTTATGTCTTAGTAAATTAATTAAACAATCACTGATTATTGTCTGTTTCTTTTCAGTATTTCATTACAATGAATTCGCGCAATCCACTATACTCAATTCTCGAACAAAACAAATTGACTGGCGCAAACTATACGGAATGGTTCCGTAAATTAAAGATTGTTCTAAACTCAGAGAAAATTTTCTACGTGTTAGAAAAGAATCCTCCAAAGGAAGCACCGGCTAATATAAGTCCGAAAGAATTGGCAAAACTTGATCAATGGTGGGACCATGATGTCAAGGCTAAATGCTATATTCAAGCTTCAATGTCTGATAAACTCCAGAGGCGATTTGAGGATGTAGTGAATGCTTCTGACATACACATGCACCTCAAGGAACTTTTTGGAGCTCAGTCAAGGTCGGAGAGGTATGTCACCGTCAAAGAGCTCATGACATGCCGCATGCGAAATGGGACTTCGGTCCGTGAGCATGGGGTACACATGATTGGGCTCATTAAAAATTGGTAACACTCGATTTGACTTTGGAGCATGAACTAAACGCGGGCTTGTTGCTTCTTTTCCTTCCTTCGTCGTTTGACGGATTTGTGGTGAACTTCAATATGAACAAGATAGAGGCCACCCTTGAAGAGATGGTCAATATGCTTGTGTCTTATGATGCCACATTAAAGAAGGATAAACCGGTACTCTTGGTTGGCTCCTCTTCTTACTCCAATAAGGGACCAAGTGGAAAGGGTAAGAAACGTTCTGCCCCACCCAAGAAAATTGTACCACAAAAGAAGGCCAAGACAAAAGCTTCAAACGTGAACATATTTGGAGATATTTGTCATCACTGCAAGAAACCCAATCATTGGAAACGTAACTGCAAGGAATACCTCGAGCAGTTGAGAACTGCAAAGGGTATGTTTTACATTGAAATAAATGTTTCACTTAATACTACTTTTTGGGTATTTGATACCGGATGTGGATCTCACATTTGCAATGATTTGCAGGTGATGACAAGAAGTCGTAAGCTTAGGATGGGTGAGACCCAGCTGAGGCTTGGAAATGGTTCCAGAGTTGAAGCCAAAGCAGTGGGAGACGTTTATTTAGTTTTGCAGAAAAATTTTAAGTTATTTTTTAGAGATGTTTTATTTGTGCCAGATTTAGTTAAAAATATTATTTCTGTTTCTATGCTTGATAGAGATGGTTTTTCTTGTAATTTTGTGAATGTGATTTGCAATATTTACAAGAATGAATGTTTGATTGGAAATGGACAACTTGAAAACGATCTATATAACTTAAAATTAAAAGACGTTCCAATTAATTATGTTGATAAACCGATAACAACAAATAAAAGGAAAAACGATAGTCAAAACCCGGCAAACCTTTGGCATGCTAGGCTAGGTCATATTTCCTCAAGGAGGATGAACAAGCTAGTGGGAGAGGGCATGTTTGATATGTCTGATATTAACTCTCTACCTACTTGTGAGTCCTGCCTAAAAGAAAAAATGACTAAATCTCCTTTCAAAGGGAAGCCTGAGCGTAGTCAAAACCTGCTGGATTTGATCCATACAGATGTCTGTGGACCATTTAGTATCGGTACTAAATTTGGACACACATACTTCATTACCTTTACTGATGATTATTCGAGGTATGGGTATTTATATTTAATGAAATATAAGTCTGAATCATTTGAAAAGTTCAAAGAATTCAAGGCTGAAGTAGAAAACAAATAAGGTAGAAGTATTAAAGTACTTCGATCGGATCGAGGTGGAGAATACTTAAGTACCGAGTTTTTGAGCTATCTAAAAGAGAATGGGATTCTCTCACAGTGGACTCCTCCTATGACACCTCAGCTGAATGGTGTCTCGAAGCATCGCAATCAAACTTTGTTGGACATGGTTCGATCTATGATGAGCTTCACTGAGCTCCCACCTTCGTTTTGGGGCTATGCGCTTGAAACGGCGGTATTGTTGTTGAACAATGTCCACACTAAAGCAGTAGATAAAACTCCATACGAGTTATGAAATAGAAAAGCTCCTAAGTATTCGTACTTAAGGATTTGGGGATGTCCTGCTTACGTGAAGCAGACAGTGGGAGATAAGTTGGATAGTCGATCCACCTTATGTTATTTTGTAGGATATCCGAAGAATTCAATCGGATATTATTTCTATCATCCTTATGAGACAAAAGTGTTTGTTTCAAGAAATGCCACCTTCATGGAGAATGAGTTCTTATTAGATAAGAAAGGCAAGATGATGGAACTCGAAGAAATTTGAGAAGAACCCGAGATACAAAATAACGACCACACACCTCAAGAACCTTCAACGAACACGCCTATATCTAGGAGATCCGAGAGGACTTCTAGACCTCCTATAAGATATGGTCTTCTTCTTGAAGGGGATCAAAGTGAACCCGACATTGGATGTGATCCAAGAAACTTCAAGGAAGCAATTTCTGATGCGGATTCTAATTTATGGCTTGAAGCTATGCAGTCGGAAATAGACTCGATGCATACAAACCAAGTTTTGTCTTTAGTAGATCCTCCCGATGGAATTGTTCCAATAGGGTGTAAATGGATCTACAAGAGAAAACTTGGGCCTGATGGTAAGGTACTTACCTACAAGGCACGATTGGTAGCAAAAGGTTATACTCAAAGACAAGGAGTTGACTATGATGAAACCTTTTCACCAGTCGCAATGTTCAAGTCCATAAGAATCCTTATTGCCATAGCAGCATGGTATGACTATGAGATATGGCAAATGGATGTAAAGACTGCATTTCTTAATGGAAACATTAAGAAAGAAATCTATATGATGCAGCCCGAGAGATTCACATCCATGGGAAGCGAGCATAAGGTATGCAAGCTTCAGAGATCAATTTATGGTCTCAAACAAGCATCAAGAAGTTGGAACCAGAAATTTGATGAAACAATAAAGGACTTTGGTTTCATCAAAAACCCGGAGGAACCGTGCGTGTACAAGAAAGTAGTTAAGGATGCGGTGACGTTCTTAGTGCTTTATGTTGATGACATCCTACTCATTGGGAATGACGTAGGGATGTTGCAGTCAACAAAGATATGGTTATCAGGTAGATTCTCGATGAAGGATTTGGGTGAGGCATCCTATATTCTAGGGATACAGATCTCTAGAGATAGATCTAAGAGAATGATAGGACTCACTCAAGCAACCTACATTGACACCATATTGAAAAGGTTTTCTATGGATGAGTCCAAGAGATGACATCTACCTATGTGTCATGGAGTTTCTCTATCCAAGTCTATGTGTCCCAAGACTGACGAAGAGATAGAGAAAATGACACACATACCATATGCGTCAGCCATAGGTAGTATTATGTATGGGATGATATCTACCAGACCGGATGTAGCCTTTGCTCTGAGTGTCACGAGCAGATATCAGGCCAACCCCAGTCAAATGCATTGGAAAGCCGTGAAGGATATTCTTAAGTACTTGAGAAGGACTAAGAATATGTTCATGGTTTATGGAGGAAGAGAATTGAAATTGGAAGGCTATACCGACTCTAGCTTCCAAAGCGACGTAGATGACTCGAAGTTAACCTCTGGATTTGTATTCATGCTCAATGGCGGTGCTGTCTCTTGGAAGAGTTCCAAGCAGGACACCACAGCGGATTCCACCACTGAGGCAGAATACATTGCAGCATCAGCTGCTGCTAAAGAGGCCGTTTGGATGAGGAATTTCGTCCAAGAGTTGGGCGTAATTCTTGAAGCTGTTGGTCCAGTTCCGGTATACTACGACAACACTGGTGCCATTGCTCAGGCAAAGGAACCAAGGTCTCATCAAAGATCCAAACACGTACTGAGGAAATACCACATCATCCGGGAGATTGTGGAAAGAGGAGACATCACTGTCGAGAGAGTGGCCTCTACAGACAATATCGCTGATCCACTTACTAAGCCCTTGCCAGGACCATTGTTTGACAAACATCGCGAATCAATGGGATTACGTAGTATGACTAGTTGGCTTTAGGGCAAGTGGAAGATTGAAAGAGTGGGTGCCCGGTTAGCCAACTTGTGGCTAAGGGCTTTTATGACTCTATGTATAAACAATCTTTGTTTAATATAATTTACATTCATTAATGGCATTTTCTTTGTCTTTCTTCATATTGTTATATTGTGATATACTATTGATGTTTTGATAAAGACCTTGAATATACTATAGTGTAAATAAGATGAGATAGTGAATAAAGAGAGATCACTATTATGAAACACATCTTATAGTCACTGTATATTCTAAACAGTTCCTAGTCAATTGAGTCATCCGCTAATAAGGATAAGGATCGCTCGAGATCGAGACTAGCATTTGTGATGCCAAGTACCACGTTTCATTGGTAATGGACATGGAGATGTTCAAAGCATGCAAATGGATATTCATATGATGAATGATCGAACTACCTTATTCGGACTTTCCAAGTGGTTATCACTTATCGAGTGGATAAAGTCCGCGGTTTTGGTTGTACACCATTAGTCCTTACTACTTGAAACATCATTGAGACTCTATATGCTAGTACTGTACTTTGACTCGTTTACCGACTCTATTGGGGTCATCAGGTGTCGGGATTGGGTACAGTTACGACACATATAGGAGTCGATGCTTTGTTGTCAAGGATTCACCACATACTTGCGAGTGTGGATATCCTATGCGATCTGATGAGATATTAGTGTGACGAATCTCTGGTCAGAGTACATGATGTGTTTTATGTTACTCGGGTTTCCTAGTAACACATGCGATGTCACTATTTGATCTCCAAGATGTAATGCATAGTTATCGAATCTCGAACGACTCTCTATGCACCAATGGTTGTTGATTCGATCGGGATATATGGATGAAGGGACCGTACTGTACACTAACCAAAATATACTGGTTCTTGCAGGCGCTATCAGTGATACCTAGGGAATCATGGGGCGATGTTGCTAGACGCTCTTACCATGATTCGTTGGGCAAGTCGGAAATTGTTGTTTCGAGTCACAAGGAGTTGTGAGCTCACGGCTAGCTGTATCCCTGAACCATTGAGGGTCACACAAGTAATGGATTACTAAACCCCGTTGAGATAGTTAAATTTAAAGAGTTAAATTTAATGAAAGAGAAGTTGGACTTCTTAACTAAAAGGGAGTGAAATTTCCTAAAATGGCATAGGGATGGGCATTTTTGGAAATCACTGAATTCGGATTCAGAAAAATTATCTTGACTTTAAAAGGTGCAAAAATGGTTTCTGTGCACATTGGTGAAATCGATTTATCAATCGGAGTCATTTATATTAATTTCTATAATAACGGGCTTGGCTTGTTGGGCTTAAGTTATGGATTATGGGCCCTAAGGAGTTAGAGTCTTAACATAATTATAACTTAATCTAGTCTAGAAATTATATATATATACATATGTAAGGTTCAAAATTCTCACTAATTCCTCCTTGCAATTTTCGAACACTACATAAAATTTCTAAGGGATTTTTCGAAAATTCCCTTCTCCCTTTTGAGAAAATTCGGTCTGTGATTTTTCTGAAAAATCACTTTCTTAATTAACAGATCAAATCTGTTTATTCTCTTCGATAAACATCTGATTGATTTCTAGTGCAATCAATCAGAGGGTTTTTGTTTTCTGTTCATGGACTTAATTCCGGAGGTTGATCGTGATAGTCATCGGTTCTCGGGATTTACAAGAAGAGCAGATTAAATTCTGTTGGAGTCCATAATCAAGCCTTTGCTTGAATAGATAAAATATTTAATTATTTATATATTTTACTTGCAACAATTTTAATCGTTATGATTTAGTACCCACGATATGGAATCGTTCCATATCGAAAAATAAAATTTTTAAACTTCCGCTGCTCCGGGTATCACATCCGTGTGATCAGAGAACGCGTGTTCCAACATCTTATAGATCATAAGATAAACAATTTAAAACTTACAAACCGATAGTGAGATTTCTGAGCTTCACGTGGCAGATGGACACCCTCCAAGGACCGTGCTTTGATACTAATTGAAACGTCTATGATATAATTCTTTAAACTTAAAAGCGGAAATTTTTTTTTTAAAAAAAAAATAATATCAATACATATATGCCCATACATATATGTATCACATTTAAAATAAAATACTATTTTTTTGTAGTAACTTAAATAATAATAAACAAATAAATAATTAAAAAGGATTTCATGCATGAAACAAAAATAGTAAGTAGTACATGTTTGAAATTCTCATATGCGGAAATAATAAGTAGAAGAATGCAAATTATTTAAAAACTCAACACCATAAAAATAAAAATATCTTAAAACATCATCTAAAAATAGCAACGGTCACGGGGCCACTGTTCTGTGAGCTCATACATCCTCACCACCAGTAGGAGCTACAAAAGTAACATCTGACTCACCTGCACCATATAAGCGTAGTGAGCCTAGGGGCTCAACATGTCTAAACTTGGATATCAAGGTTTAAAATAATGCATCACATAATCATACTAATACATATACATGATACATGAGTACGCATGTAAACATTTTTCATAACTTAACTGCTGAATCATAAATATTAAACATAAACATCATCTTTCTTCATCATACATAACATAGTTGAGCATGATATCTTTTTGAAACAGTCTATGGTCCTATCCATAAGTGTGACGCTTATCTGTGTCGACTGATCAGCCTCCTGAACCAACGTACGTGGCGGTGATAAATCACCTCCTATGGTAGTAAACTACCGCATAAATCATATATCATATGGTGGATACCCACCCGTATGTCACACTACTTCAATTTCCATCAATAAAATATTTTATTGCTCAACTCATATATAATCATAATCATAATCATATCATATAAAATTTCATGAATGCATGTACTAAAAATTTGTCGGTAATATATATTTAATTGATTTGTCATAATATATATATATATATACTTAAAATATTTTCAAGCACTAAAATAATTAAATATATATTTCGAACTTAGGGATTTTTCATGGGTTCGGTCCAGACTGCTGGTCTCTCTACTAAGCCCATTAACTAACTTAAAGCCCACTAATTAACTTAAAGCCCATAACTAAATAAATAATTTTAAAAATTATAATTTTTACTAAAATAAAATACTTAAATATTATTGGGCTTAAATAAAAATATTTAGGCCCATTAACTAATTAATTCATAAAAATTCCTGTACTGGCCCAATAAAATCACGGACTGGCCCAAAAATTCCTATGGGCCCACGAGCCCATAAAAATCATTGGACTAACTTAAAAATAATTTTTAAAGCCCAAATAAAATTATTTGGAGGCCCAAATAATTTTATTTCTAATTAATTAGCCCAAAAACCAATCAAAACACTAAATACTTAAAAAATTAAGATACTCGAGCCCGGCCCACCTAACCCGGACCCGGACCAACCTGACCCACCCTAGACCCTAGACCCTACATACCTGACCCGGACCCCTGACCCGACCCGGAAACCCATCCTAGCACCTAACCCGATTCCCCCCCCCCTTTCCCTCTCTTCTCGGCCGTGCGAGCAGTAGGCTTTGTGGCCTGCTGCCGGCCAGCTCCGGCCATCCACCGGTCAGAGCTCCACCATATACACCTAGAGTACTTCAAGACGTTTTCAAAAAGCCAAAAACCAGCCAAAACGGAGTCCTAACGAAGGAGAACGAATCCCTGCAAGTCGCCCCATCCTCGGCTCGCGTGCAGACGCGAGCAGTCCCAGCGTTTTGCTTTGTGCGGACGACTCAGACAACCAAAGGCCACGAACCACCTCTCAATCTTAGCCAACATCTAAAGATTTCAAATCCAACAAACCTCACTCAAAATGGTGTCCCGAGGAAGGAGAACGAAGTCTTCTTCCTCAGAACTCTAAACTGCCACCTGTTGACCAACCCTTGCATCAGACCAAATCCAGCCCACACCAGTCCGAACCAGCTGACCCTGCTTGACCCTAAGGCACCCTAGGACACCCCTTGACCGAGTCCTAGCCCCTGGACCGACCCATGCTATGAAATATATGCTCATGAACGTGAATCACCAACAACAAGCAATAATTCATTCAACTTTGCACTAAAAATCGTTAATCAATGAAATTTCTGAAACAAAATCTTATGCATGAATAATAGCTTATATGGTGGCCAAATAAAAGTTTTATACATGCCTTGATAATTATTGAACGAAGATTGATGCGTTTACGGGGCTCCGGGACGACGAACGGACCAAAAACACCAACAATCTATGAAGGATCGGCTATGGAGGATGAGTTTTCTGCTGAAAGGCGTAGGAATGGAGGTGGGGGATATGGGTGTCGGTTGATGAGATTGGTAGTGGGGTGTGGGGTTGGTTAGGAAGAATAATTGAGGTACAACCTCAATTATTATGCTAGCTAACTAACTAATTAAATATAATCTAACTTTAAAACTTCAAATAAAAAAATTAAAATCTGATCAAACTCCTAAATCCCGAAATATAATATTAAAAAATTTTAAAAGATCAATAAAAGTCATTAAAATGATTTATTTTGGTCAAAAAATAAATTCTTAAATAAATATATAATTAAATACTAAAATTTTCTTGACAAAATAACTTAAAATATTATTTTAAGGCTCATAAAACTCATAAAATATTTTTGGCTAAGAATTTTTGGTATCTCGTTCGTCCACGGTCCCGTCTACGCGATCAAAACAATTAATTTCTCAAAAATCTAGAAATTCCATAATCATGGGTTAAATGTTAAAATAAATTAAATCATACATATAAATTACATAATATCACATAAATACATTTAACCCTCATTTTAAAAATTAATATAATTAATTTCTCCTAATTATGCATGCGGATTTACGCTTTGAAATTTTTCGGGTGTTACATAATGAATAGAATGTCATTCACATTTCAAGCCCGGATGGAATCGTGATTTCAAAACGTTTTCAAAAATTAGTTAATTCCATTTTACTCGCAGACTTAACCATAAGCAAGGTATTAGAATTTCAATTCCTTGCTTACAATCCGGATGGAATTAAAAGTTATTTATTTTTTTCTCAAAAGATTAACCCCATGTAATCCGCATACTCAGCCACAAACAAGATGAATAGAATTTCAAACATCTTGCTCGCAACCCGGATGGAGTTAATTGGTTTCCAAAAAATGTTTTTTTTCTTTTTCATAAAACAAAAAATTTTGATGTGCGCCCAAGAAAGTGCATATCATATCAAAGAGATCATCAAAATTTAAGCACTATCAAGTTCCACAAACACCTATACAGACATCCACAATATCTAATACATCGCTACAATTCACCGGTTAAACAAGTATGCTTGAAATATTCAACAAAAAACCTACGGTTTCTCATATCCAATCAAGAGTAAATTTTTTTAAAAAATTCATTATTTTTCAACTACCTCGTCATAGGCTATCAATTTCATCCTCAACTCATGCATACAAGACGCAAACATACAAACGAAATGCAAAAAACGAAACACCAACAACCAAGACACTCATCATGCAAATGTAATGTAATGTACCCCCCCCCCCCCCCGCCCCCCCCCCCCCCCCCCCCCCCCCCCCCCACCCCCCCCCCCCCCCCCCCCCCCCCCCCCCCCCCCCCCCCCCCCCCCCCCCCCCCCCCCGCGCACTGAAACAAAGCATTGTCCCCATTGCATTCCAACACAAAACACAAACAAAACAACTAAAACAGAATGAGATGCAAAAATCTAAAACGGAACTTCCCTGGTTTAATGGTCAGCTGCGTCTTCCTCTCATGCTCGGGAGGAGGGACAGGATCGGCGCCTGGAAATTCGGAAGGCTGTGGAAATGGGACAGACGGTGGAAGCATGGCAGGGTCGATCCCGAGGCTGTCAGACATGCCACAACAAATATAGTCCAGGACTTGAAAATTTGAGGCCACAACGGCATTGAAGGCATTTTGATACTGAGTCTGGTGGGCCAACGCTCGAACAGTGACAAGTAGTAGTTCGGCGGGGGAGCGGTGGAGGGCGTAGTGGATCGGGGACCGGCACGAATTGATCGTCCACCGTGAACTGGCTCATTCGATATGCACTCTTGGAATTGATAGTCGCGCTGTCAATTGGGCGCATTGGTGGTAACCATTCCTCGTTGGGTCTATGTGGCACACCGGCCGCCGGCGCGCAAGCACAGCTGCGTGATGATCATCGAAAAGAAAAGAGCTGACGTCTTGGTAGTGATGGAATGCCTCATCTGTGCGTGAATCACTCGCCCCGCATTCACCGATAGATTAAGATCAAGAGCGTAGAGGAGCACGGCATGCTCAATATGCACTTCACTCGTGTGTTAAATGGGCGTCAGACGGCAGGCTACAAAAATATACCAAGTGGCCGGATCCATTAGTAGGTATTTCTCTTTAAAGCACTTGAACGTAACAGGATCCTGCCAGGCAGCCCCTACCATGCATAATTGCTGAATGACCTCGTGCAAATCCGGGGTGAAGGCTATGCTCTGGTACAAACTATCATCGACGTCGGGCGTCTCCAAAAGGCTATTCAGATCTTGGGGCGCATATGAAACCAAAATGTCTCGAACGAAGGCCTTACTATCCGTGCGCTCCGCAGCATTAGCGTAAAATTCCCTCACAATAGGGACAATAGCCGGAGACGGTTGTTGAGAAAATTTTTCTCACCCACTGTTCACGCCTTGGTTAGCCACATCGCTGTCGTAAGCCGCTATATCAAAACCCCTCTCAGTAATAGGGGAGCGATGGGTTTTCGCATGATCGTACCTTTATCGAGCCGCTTGGTTTACGAATCGGCCGGAAAAGTTGAGTGAATCGTGGGCATCCCTTGTTCCTTGGCGAGAAGATTCACCGAGCTCTCGAGTGCGTTTCGGGCCCATAATGGTGTGAGAAGAGCAAGAAACTTGACCGGGGCAATTTATCGAACACTTGGCGGGCACCAAAATTTCTGGTGTTTCTGAGCAAAAGAAGGCGATTGAGAAGTGGAGATGAGAGGAGGAGTGATGATTCCAAGCCTTGGAATGATGCCTGCAAGATATAAAGCACAATAAGTGAGATTTGAAAGAAACGAATTTTTAGGGGTTTAGGGTTCTAGGGAGCCGAGGAGATGAGTGAGGGGAGAATGAGGGAAAAGAAAAAAAAAGAAAGAATTTATCACAAACAGGGGAGCGCGCTCGATTGCGTGAGTACGTCCAATCGAGCGCGCTATTTAATAGGCGGGCAGAAAACTTGTTAAAATTGCGCGCTCGATCGCGTGAGTACGCAGGATTGAGGGCGCCCTATAAAATATTCGGGCAGAGAACTAGGGGAAAAACGTGCGCTCGATCGCGTGAGTACGCAGGATCGAGCGCACAATTTTAAAAAAAAATATTTTTTATAAAATTTTCCAAAATTTTCCGAAAAACAAAAGAAAGCAAAAATAAACCAAAAAAACAATAAAAGCAAATAAAAACAAAAGGGAAAGAAACACTGGGTTGCCTCCCAGTCAGCGCTAAATTTACAGTCAGTCTATAGCTCGACTGCTTGCCGCGATTTAGTCGACATTTGGCGGAGCATCTAGAGTGATATCATGCTCGTCTCCTCCTACGTTCGCTTGGACTCCTTCATAGTAGCGTTTAAGCCGGTGGCCATTCACCTTGAATGTTTTGGATGTGTCCAAGCTTTGAATTTCGACTGCATCATGAGAAAAGACATTAGTTACAACAAACGGTCCATTCCAACGTGAACGTAACTTACCTGAAAACAACCGAAGTCGTGAATGATAGAGCAAAACTTGCTGACCGACTTTGAATTCCCGTCTAGAGATCATCTTGTCGTGGAAGACCTTTGTTTTGTCCTTGTAAATCTTGGAGCTGGCATAAGCATCATTGCGGATCTCTTCCAATTCTTGCAACTGCAGCTTTCGGTGCTCGCCACTCTCATCCATCTGCATGTTAAAGTTTTTGATAGCCCAATAGGCTCTATGCTCCAATTCCACTGGCAGATGGCATGATTTTCCAAAAATCATCCGATATGGAGACATTCCAATCGGAGTCTTGAATGCGGTTCTATACGCCCACAAAACATCATCCAAACGCAAGCTCCAGTCCTTTCTTGTCGGATTCACGGTCTTTTCTAGGATAGATTTAATTTCTCTGTTCGATACCTCAGCTTGACCGTTGGATTGTGGATGGTATGCAGTGGAGATCCTATGCGTCACATGGTACTTTTTAAGCAAACTAGCCACAGTTCGGTTGCAGAAGTGTGTGCCTCTATCGCTGATGATAGCTCATGGAATCCCAAACCTAGAGAAAAGGTTGTGCTTGATAAACTCTGCAACAACTTTAGAATCGTCAGTACGAGTGGCCTTTGCTTCCACCCATTTCGAGACATAGTCCACAACAAGCAATATATATATATACCCATATGAACTAGGAAAAGGCCCCATGAAGTCGATGCCCCAAACATCAAAGATTTCACAAACTAAAATAGGTTGCTGGGGCATCTCCTTACAATGGGAGATATTACCTGTCTTTTGGCATTGAGTGCACGACTTACAGAACATGTAAGCGTCTCAAAATAAGGATGGCCAGAAAAATCCGCAATCTAACACTTTTCTTATTGTCCTTTTTGCTCCAAAATGGTCACCACATGCATAAGAATGACAAAACGTGAGGATAGGGATTACCTCGCTCGCGGGTACACATCGACGTATAACTTGATCAGCGCAGTGTTTCCACAAGTATGGATCATCCCATACATAATACTTTGCATCGCTCCGTACTTTGTCCCTTTGTGCCTTAGAAAATTCAGAAGAAAACCCTTTAGTCACTAAATAATTAACAATATTTGCGTACCAGGGTAATTCGGCGCTTGCTGAAAATAATTGCTCATCAGGAAATTCTTCTCGCAAATTCAGCTCCTTATCAACATGAACTAGGCGAATCAAGTGGTCAGCAACTCGATTCTCGGTCCCTCTTTTGTCCTTGATTTCCACATCAAATTCGCTCAAAAGTAGTATCCATCTTATCAGCATTGGTTTTGCCTCCTTCTTCGCCATCAGAAAGCGAAGAGCTGCATGATCAGAATAAACAATGACTTTAGCACCAAGTAAATAAGAGCGAAATTTTTCTAATGCAAAAACTACAGCTAAAAGCTCCTTTTCAGTGGTGGAGTAGTTCCGCTGGGCATCGTTCAGGTTACGCGAAGCATAGTATATAGCATGCGATGCTTTCCAAACTTTTTGGCCTAAAACAGCGCCAACTGCATAGTCACTGGCATCACACATGATCTCCAATGGCTTGCTCCAATCCGGTGGTTGGATTATTGGTGCAGATGTCAATGATTCTTTGAGTTTGTCAAAAGATGTTTTGCATGGTTCATCAAACTCAAATGAGACATTTTTTTTGCAACAATTTGCACATGGGGGATGCGATCTTGGCAAAGTCCTGAATGTACCTCCTGTAGAAACCTGCATGGCCAAAAAAAGAACGCACTTCCCGCACACATATGGGATAAGGGAGAGACTGAATAATATTAATTTTAGCCTTATCTACCTCTATTCCCTTAGATGAAACGACATGTCCCAATACAACACCTTGCCCAACCATAAAGTGACATTTTTCAGAATTTAAGACTAAGTTGGTTTTGACACACCTCTTAAGGACAAGCGCAAGGTTAGACAGACAGTTTTCGAATTAATCACCATAGACAGTAAAATCATCCATAAAAACTTCTAAGATATGCTCAATGAAATCTGAAAAGATACTAACCATACACCGTTGGAAAGTGGCCGGTGCATTGCAGAGTCCAAAAGGCATTTGTCGATATGCAAAGGTGCCAAACGGGCAAGTGAATGTCGTCTTTTCATGATCCTCTAGCGCAATAGCAATTTGAAAATAACCAGAATACCCATCAAAAAAACAATAATAAGGGTGACATGCTAAACGTTCAATCATTTGATCAATAAAGGGTAAAGGAAAGTGGTCCTTTCGGGTTCCGGCATTCAGCTTCCTATAATCAATAAAAACCCTCCACCCATTTTGAATACGAGTGGGAACCATCTCTTCATCCTTATTTTTCACCACAGTAATTCCGGTTTTCTTGGGTACCACTTGGACCGGACTGACCCACTGACTGTCAGAAATTGGGTAGATGACCCCAACTTCAAGCAGTTTTAGAATTTTAGCTTTGACCACCTCCATCATGAGGGGGTTCAATTTCATTTGTGGCTGACGCGAGGGACTCGCTCCTTCCTCCATCAAAATTCTGTGCATGCATGTAGAAGGGTTAATTCCCTTGATGTCTGCTATGGTCCATCCAATAGCACTCTTGTGCTCTTGCAATACTTTGACTAACTGTTCCTCTTGATCGGCTTCCAAACTATTTGAGATGATGACTGGTAATGTTTCTCATTCTCCAAGGAAAACATACTTAAGTTGGTTTGGAAGTGCCTTTAGTTCGACCACTGGTGCCTGCAAAACAGATGGAAGGCGCCTAGTGTTAGAGATTGGTAGAGATAAATAAGATACATTACCTGACTGAGGTAGCTCAGAAGCATTGTTCGGAATTCGTCAATCTCTTTTACTTCTTCACTGATTTCAATTCCATCATCCTGCTGAATGGGTGCAACGAGAGCCACCTCTAGATCATCTTTTCCTGCATACTCACAATAATCTTGGGCCAAGGAATCCACAATATCAACAGAAAATACGCAACCATCACTGTCAGGAAATTTCATGGCATCATAAATATTAAATTTTACAACCTCGCCATCAAATTCCATAGTGAGTGTGCCACTGTGAACATCAATTTTATTCATGGAAGTTTTCAAGAATGGTCTGCCTAACAAAATAGGACTATTATGATCACCGTTTTCCATGTCTAGCACATAAAAATCTGCAGGAAATACCAAGTCATTCAATTGTACTAACACATCTTCTACTATTCCCCTAGGGTATGCATTAGACCTATCAGCTAATTGAATAACAATCCCAGTTTTGTTCAATGGACCAAGTTTCAAGGATGCATAGATAGAATATGGCATAACATTGATTGATGCTCCTAGATCTAACATGACTTTCTCAAGTCTAACATTCCCTATAGTACATGGGATTGAAAACATACCTCGATCCTTGCATTTTGCGGGCAATTTTTGTTGGATCACAGCAGATACGTTCTCACCAAGTTTCACTTTTTGACAACCCTTCAATGTCTGTTTCCTCTTTGCTGTGCACAGTTCTTTCAACTTCGCGTATCGAGTCACCTGCTTAATAGCATCTAACAACGGAATATTCATCTCACATCTACGAAAAGTCTCATAAAGATCCTTTATCCCTTCATCTTTTCTAGATTCCTTATTTGCTAAGGAAAAAGGGGCAACAGGCTTATATTCAAAAAGTGGAGGAAACTTACCTCTTGGCGCTTCTCCCTTGGATGCTTCTCCATCAGTCGCCTTCGGTTCTTCTTGTGGCTTCTCCTTGGGTGAAGCCTCCACTTCTTTCTCCTTGATCTTCAACTCCTTCCCATTCCTTAGAGTGATTGCACTTGCGTTTTCTCTTGGGTTCGGAATTTTTTGAGATGGTAAAGCATTGGAATGCTGTGCTTTTAACTTATTGATGGAGGTGGCGAGCTATCCCATCTGGGTATTCAAGTTTTGGATACTTGCTCTTGTTTTCTGTTGAAAAACTACAGTATTAGTAGCAAGATCCTTAACAATATTTTCAAGAAACTCACCTGGTGTTGGTATCTGAGGTCTCTGCTGTTGTTGAGGGTACGGTGGCCTATAAGCTTGATTGTGCGGTGGTACTTGAGGCCCCGATTGATTTGCTTGAGGGTTTCCATATCTCAGATTTGGATGATCCTTCCAACCAGGATTGTATGTGTTGGAATAGGGATCATATTTCCGCTGTGGTGGTCCAGAAAATCCTCCAGTAGCATTGACCTGTTCAACCAATTCTTCTTGAAGTGTGGGACACATATCAGTAGCATGTCCCACAGCAGTACAAATTCCACATGCTTTTGCAGTCTGTCCATTCCCTTCAGCCATCTGACGCACAAGAGATGTCAATTCAATTAATTGGTGTTCAAGGGAAGAAACTTTTACCTCGGTGTTCTTATTTTGTACATAATCCCGATGGTGCCAAATTGTTGAGAATTGGCAGCCATATTCTCAATTAAGTTCCTCGCTTATACCGGTGTTTTATCCATGAAAACACCTCCACTTGCCGCATCTAGCATACTCCTGTCATGAGGCAACAAACCTTCATAGCATAATTGAATTAACTGATTTTCACTTATCTGGTGTTGCGGACAGCTAGCACAAAGCTTCTTGAACCGCTCCCAATATTCATGCAGTGATTCCCCTCAGTATTGTTTGATTCCATAGATTTTCTTCCGGATGTTCGTAGCTCTAGAGGCTGGGAAATAATTTTCCAGAAAGATTCTTTTTATCTCCGTCCAAGTTGTGATAGAGCCAGAGGGCAAGTAATATAGCCAATCCTTAGCACTCTTCAAAGAGAAAGGAAAGACCCTCAACTGAATCTGCTCCTCTGTCACTCCATGGGGTTTCATACTCGTGCAAACCACGTGGAACTCCATTAAGTGTTTATTTGGGTCCTCACCTGCAAGACCATGAAAAGCAGTTAATAAGTGAATTAATCCAGACTTAAGCTCAAAAGTAGCATTATTTTCTAAAGTAGGAAAAATAATGCATAAAGGTTGTTGATTGGGGTCAGGGGTGCCCAATTGCCTAAGACTCAGGTTCGCATTAGCAGCCATATCTTCTTCTGGAAAAGCAGCTCGAGCAGCTGCCTCTTGTTGTTGTCTACAAAGTTATCTCCTTCGCCTGTGCAAAGTTCTTTCAATCTCCGGGTCGTAGAGAAAGTCTTCTTCAGCAAAATCACCTGAAAGCATGAACAAGAGAGAACTAGACAAAGAAAAGATAAGAGAGTGAGATTAAACAAAGCAGAACAAAAATAAATAGAACACAATAAGTTAAACACCGTTTCCCGGCAACGGCGCCAAAATTTGGCAACGCTTAATCGTGTCGCGCCCAAATTAACCCAACTCAAATTAAACAATGAAAAATGTAGTAGTGCGAGTAGGGATCGTTCCCACGAAGAAAGGTAAATTTAATGTGTTTTAAATAAACAAAAAAGGGGGTTTTGAGATTTGAGATTAACTATTAAAAATTTTAAGCAATTAAAATTAAAATTATCACTATCATGCAAGAATGAAAATTCAACTAGAGAAATCAATAAGAGACGAGACTTGGTATCAGTCGACTACACCCTTGATATTCATTCATTCAATCATCGATTCCCTAAAAATAATTAATCCTATTAAATATTCGTCATTGAAAATCAAATTCCTGTTTCACCTAAATTTTAGCTAATTAGAAAACAGCATTCTAAATTAACCCTACCAATAAATTAACCCGGATTCCAGCGATCTAGATTTAAATTTACGGTAGCATTCAAACTAGTAAAACTGACGAACCTAGACAACACAAACACCAGCGGTTGTATTTAGCCTAGTCAATAATTGAACCTACAATTTAATAAGTTCAACAGCAGAAAATATCAAACGTAGTTGCTTCGCAAATTAGTTAATTCAAACAATTCCGGATTTGAATTCTAATTTAGCTATAGTTTTTATAGCAAAATCCTAAGATGGCCAATCTTAAAATTTCGGACACAAACATGAAATAAAACAGATCAAAAATTGATACTTAATAAGAATTAAACACTGAAAATCGAATCTCATGAATACATTATATCAAGGTTTCGTCTCCCTCAACCAAGTATAAAAGTTTAGCTACAACGATTCATCAAAAACTCAAGAAAAATTCAAAAGAAGAGAAGAAAACTTGAGAGAGAGATGGAAAATAAAACCTAGCCGTCAAGAGAGAATGTCAAAGTCTGATAATTATCCCTCAAAAACGGAATTAAAAACCTAATAAAGCCTAGAGTCCAAAATAAAAGAGTTTTCAAAATTACAAAATTCTTTCCGAACAGACTTGCGCGCTCGAGCGCATGAGTACGTCCGCTCGAGCACACTAAAATATGCGATCTCACTGTCTTGTAATTCCGTGGCAGCGCTCGATCGCGTGAATTCGTCCGCTCGAGCGTGCTAAAAATTGCTATCCCACTGCCTTGTTTCTCCAGATGTTGCGCTCGATCCTATGAGTACATCCGATCGAGCGCATGGACTTTTACCAAAATTCTGCTTTCTTTCTTCAAACTTGATATCTCCTACACATTAAACCCGAGAGCATGTTATAAAGCTAAATGCATGCAAAAGACAAAACTAAGATAAAACATGAACAAAAGCAAATAAATGCATGCAAACTACTAACAAAATAACATCAAAACATGCAAACAAAACACGACTATCAGTTAACAAAGTGATAAACGACACAACTATAACGATTCTCAAAAGTTTACTTCCAACCACAATATTCTAACATGTTTGATGCTTCTAAAACTTCTAATTTCAGCTAAAACCCGAGTCCTCACGTGCTTAGCTGTGAGGACCCGGGTTGCTAATCTTATCTTGGGCAATTTAGCATTAATAACAATTAATCGAGTACTAAAAGGAAATTAAAACCAAGAGCTAAAAAAAAAAAATTTTTTTTAAACAAACAGTACCTCGCTCGATCGGGTAAACTCACCCGATCGAGCGAGCTCAACACTTCAGCTCTCGGGTCCAGAGTATTTTTGGTCTCGCTCGATCGGATGAACTCGTCCGATCGAGCGAGCCCAAAAATTCATTTCTCTGTTTTCAGCAAGTACAGGCCGCGCTCGATCGGGTGAACTTGTCCGATCAAGCGGGCTCCAAATTGTGAAAATATGCAGAACACAATTTTGCTGTCAAACTTGGAACATGTATACACATACTCTTTCTACAAGCTACAAAATAATATACATGCGATCTATTATCATCTTATAATCTCCCATAAACAGAATATGAAAGCTAACATGTATTTGACAACAATATACAACGTTCTTGTATACCCAAGGTCTCACATGCTAAGACTTTATCTCGATCTATCCCTGTCTTTTCTGACTAGCTCCTGCCCCACCTATTGCCATGCACACATACAAAACAAAGCAATAGCCGGATACCTCCGGTAAGAATAAAATCCCAGTATAAACAACATAAAGTGCGAGATAATAAACGTGAATGCAACTCATGTGTCTAAAAGAGGTTATCAATCTGATATCAATAGATTATTAGTTCTTGGGATCCCGAGAAAATAAAATTTTCAACGAACACCAACTCACCCAATCGAGGTGAAGTCAAATACTTTATTTCCTCTGACTTTGGTGCAACTATAGTGAGTCTTCTGGCTCTGAAAGTAACTCTACATTTCGTGCCGCTCAACTACAGTCCTCCAAACGTCAAATGCACTCTAGGCCTTTCAGCCCTCTGTGCTTTTCAGGCTGGAGTTCAAGATGAATGCAACATAATCTGTATGCATTAAATACTGTAAAACATCTTGAACATCTAATCAAATAAGCAATCAAAGAAACACAATCATTTAATCACATAAGGCACATAAACAAACAAGTATGTGATTGACAAGGGAATACTCGAAACAATAGCTATTTCGAGTGTTCTATCCCATCTGGATTAGCTATCATTTATACCTATCAAAGTCGAGTCTGAAAATACTTCAAATCTGAAAACATAACATGAGGAACATATATCAAAATCTGCTCAAGTCATGGCTACTCGGTGGATGCAATTGAACTTCAAACCTTCTAATTCTTTCTTGGTTTGAATCGAAGATCTCGAGTTCAGCAAACTTCGATATAAGCTGAAATGACATTTAGAATAACTAATAAGATCAGCATACAACTCAAACCATGCTTCTTTCAAGCAATAATATCAAAGGCTTGACAGTTTGCAAATCGGCGGCGTAACGGCTACAAACCGGCGACTGAAACGATATCCAAATCAATCCAACAATCAATACAACTCATAATCCTCCTTATACCAGCCATAAACATGCTCAAACCCACAAAATCAGAAAGCATATTTTCGAAAATATCTTCATAAATCCATATAAAATCCGAACGACAGTCTTTTTCCGAATCGTCTGCGAATACGTAACCGGTACAGCTCAGATATGCATATATCTTAAAATTATAAAATTCCATCTTCAACATAAAAATAAATTATGATAAAAGTGAATAAAACTTGTACCAAAACGTATCTCTCGGAGCGGTGATCGCAGATATATATTTATCTCGAATTTTTGACGACCGGAGCGCGAGTTATCGGAGCTTTTACGGATGAAGATGGCGTGGGAATGGTTCAGTCGTGTTTCTTCCTTTCTTCTATGATTTTATCATGAAAATGGCTGAAAGGAAGATGTGATATAAGATAAAGATAATCCTATTTGCAGTTTAGTCCCTGAAATTTTGGCTATTTGCAATTCAGTCCCCAAAAAAGCGATTTAATTCAATTTCAATCCTTATTCATTTAAGAATATTAGAATTTAATTCTAAACTTCAAATTTTCCCAAATTAAATATTCTCGGATTAAAATTAAATAATTTCGGGTCTTATATTTCTCCCCCACTAAGGCATGAGTTCGTCCTCGAAATAATAAACAAGTTGTATACGCAATCTGTATATGCATAAGATAAGGAAATAACGGAAAACAGAATAAGAACTCACATCAATGAAACAACTCTGGAAATCTCTGTCTCATATCTGACTCAGTTTCCCAAGTCGCTTCTTCAGTGCCATGTCGACTCCACTGAACCTTGACTAGCTGAATTGTCTTGTTTCTGAGCTGTTTGTCCTTGCGATCAAGAATCTGAATAGGCTGCTCAAAATAACTGAGAGCATCATCAAGTTCAGCTTCATCAGGTTGAAAAATATGGGAAGGATCAGGCTGATACTTCCGCAACATAGAGACATGGAATACATCATGAATACCAGACAAAGATGGAGGAAGAGCGAGTCGATAAGCAAGATCGCCTATCTTTTCGATAATCTCATATGGACCGATAAAACGCGGAGATAACTTTCCTCTCTTGAAAAATCTGACTGTACCTCTAAACGGAGAAATCTTCAAGAAAACTCTGTCTCCCTGATCAAAAGATAGAGGTCGTCGTCTGATATTTGCATACTTTGCTTGTCTATCCTGAGATGTTTTCATTTTTTTTTTGTATAAGCTTCACTTTTTCTGTCATTTCACGAATCATATCAGGCCCAACGTCTGGCACATCTGATGTATCATCCCAATATAATGGTGATCTGCATTTCTTTCCATACAGTGCTTCGAATGGAGTCATCTCAATGCTAGTCTGATAGCTATTATTATAAGAATACTCTGCAAGTGGTAATGAATCTTTCTAACTAGTACCAAAATCTAGTACTACAGCTCTCAACATATACTCAAGTGTCTGGATAGTCCGCTCTGACTGTCCGTCTGTTTGAGGATGATAAGTTGTACTCATATGCAATTGAGTACCAAGAGCTTGTTGCAAGTTATGCCAAAAGTGTGATGTAAATCTAGGGTCTCGATCTGAAACGATAGATTTAGGCACACCATGTAATCTTACCACTTCTCTGACGTAGATCTCTGCCATCTGATCATGTCTGTACGTCATTCTATACGAAATAAAACATGCTGATTTCGTCAAACGATCAATAATCAACCAAATGGCATCGCACCCTCTGGATGAACGTGGTAACTGTGTGACAAAATCCATGGAAATGTGATCATATTTCCATTATGGAACTGATAAAATCTTTAATAGACCACCTGGTTTCTTTCTTTCTGCTTTCACCTCTTGGCAATTCAAACATTTAGACACAAAATCTGTGACATCTGCTTTCATCTGTTTCCACCAATACTGTGTCTTCAAATCATTATACATTTTTCTGCCACCAGGATGAATACTGAATCGACTGCTGTGAGCCTCTTTCAATATCTGATGTTTCAAGTCTGAAATATCTAGAACAACAAGTCTGTTATTTACATATAACACATTATCAGCACTGACCTGATATTCTGATTGATGTCCAGATCTGACCATATCAATCGATTGCTGAATATTCTGATCCACTTTCTGTGCTTCTTTAATCCGTATTTCTGGTACTGATGTAGGTCTAGGCCAATTCAATACAGCCTCTACCTTTCTTGGATCCACTGAAATCCCATCACCTGAAATGATATGCCCAAGAAACACAAATTTCTGCAACCAAAACTCAAATTTTGATAACTTGGCATATAATTTCTCATTTCTCAAAGTATGTAGGATGATTCTGAGATGTTCAGCATGATCGTGCACATTTTTGGAATATATCAAGATATCATCGATAAAAATAATGACAAAGTCATCCTAGTATTTTTGAAATACTCTATTCATCAATCCCATAAAAACTGCAGGAGCATTGGTTAAACCAAAAGGCATGACAATAAATTCATAATGTCCGTACCTTGTTCTGAAAGCAGTTTTAGGAATATCTAAATCTCGTACTCTCAGCTGATGATATTCGGATCGTAAATCAATCTTAGAATAAATAGTTGAACCCTGTAGCTGATCAAACAAATCATCTATTCTAGGCAATGGATATTTATTCTTTATCGTTAACTTGTTCAGTTGACGATAATCAATACATAATCGCATTGAGCCATATTTCTTGCATACAAAAAGTACCGGAGCCCCAAGATGAAACGCTTGGCCTAATTTACCCTTTGGCCAACAAATCTTCCAACTGATCCTTCAACTCCTTCAATTCAATAGGTGTCATTCCGTAAGGATCTTTGGATATTGGTTGCGTACCTGGCATTAACTCAATACTGAAATCTATTTCCCGAACTGGAGGCAAACCATGAATTTCATCAGGAAATACATCAGCAAATTCATGCACCACTAGAATATCTGTCACTGCTGGACTGGATTTCAATACATCTACTGCATAAATCAGAAATCCTTCTGCCCCTTTCTGCAATAAATGGGTCATAGATAACAAAGATATCAAAGGGATCTTGGCTCGAGAACCCTTACCATATAATTTTCATTCAGCTGCCATTTCTGGTCTAAATCTGACTACTTTGTGGAAACAGTCTACAGTCGCCCTGTACTTGGTTAACATGTCTATACCAATAATACAATCAAAATCTGATAATTCAAGTACTATACATTCCACATCAATCACATTCCCGTCATATTGCAAATCACAATTTTGAATCATTCTAACAGACACAATACCTTCACCCAAAGGTGAAGAAATCGAAACAACATTAGGCAATGGCTCAGACGATAAAGAATGCATCATAACAAATTTTTCAGATATGAATGTATGTGATGCACCTGTATCTATCAAAACGTAAGCAGGATAACCAGAAAGAAAGCAGTTACCTGCTATAACATCATCAGGTGCTGCCTGAGCCTGATCCTCAGTAAGTGCAAATACTCGAGCCTGTTGCCTAGGAGGTTGAGTCACAGTCTGGCTTCCTCCTGCTCTGGTCTGTTGCTGAGGCTGAAATGAATGCACTGATTGCCTTTCTTCTTGAGGGACTGGTCGAGAAGAACTTGCACCAGTGGTTCTGTCAGTTGCCCTTTGAGGACACACCTTAGCATAATGATCTGGTTGGTGACAAATATTACAATTACCTGACACACCTCTGCACTGATCAATAGCATGTCGTCCACCACACTTCCCACAAAACACTCCAGACTCACCGGACCTCTGTCCTGTACCAAACTATCTCTGACCACTAGAACTAGAAGAACTACTGCCAGACTTCTTAAACTGTTTACCTTTTGGCCTGAATCTCGAATCCTTTCTGCCACTGCTTCCTCCCTCAAATATGGGAGATGGTTGCTGAAACTGTGGCGGATTCTGTGGCACTGATACAGGCTGTGCAAATGGCTGTGGAATGAATGGTGTTCCTTGTTGTCGCAATATACCAGCTTCTGCTCCCTTAGCTTTATTCAAAGCGTCAGCAAAGGTATTAGGTCGTCCACTATTCACTAACGTAAATACATCTGGATTGAGACCATTGATAAACTGATCTGTCATGGCTTCATCATTCGCTGCTATATATGGAGCAAACTTCAAAAGACTTAAAAATTTGGCCACATATTCTTCAATATTCAAGTTGCCTTGCCTCAGATTGGCAAATTCAGCACCCTTATCCTTCCTATAGGAGACTGAAAAAAAATGTTGATAGAACTCAGTTTTAAAGACAGTCCAGGTGATAGTCGTACCTCGATGTTCTAAAGCTTTCTTTGTAGTAATCCACCAACTTTTGGCAACTTCATGAAGTTGATGTATAACTAATCTGATACGATGGTCATCTGAATAATCAAGAGATTCAAACAACTGTTCAATATTTTCTAGCCAATTTTCACAATCAACTGAATTTTCTGTTCCTTTCAGTTTTGGTGGTTTGAACGACTGAAATCGTTTCAGCAGAGTCTCCATTGGAGTAGCAGTAGCATCCATAGAATTAGCAGATGTACTACCATGTGAATTCTGAGGTTCAGCAACTGGCGGTGGTACTGGTGCTGGTTCGGTCTGTGGAACAACGATTGTCTGTCTAGTGACTGGTGCTTTGCGAGGAGGCATATCTGATTGTCAAACAAATTAGTGCATAAACAATATCATATTCTGCAATTTATTCCATCCTTCTCTGATTATCATTCTCATGCGTTCTCATAAGAATTCAGGTTCTGATCGGAGCTAATCTGGAATACAATTGCATATAGAGCATGCAGTAGCAATGAAAGCACATAATCATGCAATCACATAATTCGTGCAATAAGAAATCATGCTCACATATAATGCACATAATCAGATACAACATGTAATCTCATGGAATGTAATGCAATCAGACATACTCAATCTACCCCGCTCATCAACTTCTATCTGAATCCAGAATCTTATGCTCTGATACCACCTGTTGTGAGGACCCGGGTTGTAACACCAAGAACTTTTAAAATTTGAATATCATGCCTAAAAATTATTTTCAGTA
Source organism: Henckelia pumila (assembly GCF_033568475.1). Taxonomy (NCBI): domain Eukaryota; kingdom Viridiplantae; phylum Streptophyta; class Magnoliopsida; order Lamiales; family Gesneriaceae; genus Henckelia; species Henckelia pumila. Next base: position 32,162,892 of record NC_133122.1, read on the forward strand.
TTTATATTTTTAATTTCTTGAAGTTAATTGTTTAAGTTTCGGTTAAAGATAGCATTGCTTGACTTATTTGAATTAAATGTCTTGAATTGTTTAGTTAGTGAGTTTCTATCCCGGCAGGCGACGATGGTGGGCTTCAGTGGTATATTTTCAAGACTTTCGTTTTTAAGATTTTAAATTAGAGGAAAAAGGGGATTCTGTCCAAAAATGTGAATTTTGAACTTTTAAGGGGTCAAAAAGAAATTTTATCATTTTCTTGGATTATTTCCTAAACTTTTCATAAAATAGGATTTTATTAAATCCGGGCTAGTGTAATTTCAATTAAAATATTGAGAGTTGAAATTTTAAACTTAGAAGTTTTAAAGGTGCAAAAGTTTTGAGGTAAAGACTTGTAATAGTACAAGTAGTACTTTTACAAGTACAAGTGCAACTTTAAAACACTACACACAATACACTCACCTTTTATTTTCCCTCTCAAATAAACACAACAACTTAAACTAAACCCTAGCCCATTTCTAACCTAGGTAGCCGCCCCCTTCCCCTTCCTCCTTGAAGAACCTTTCGGCCTCCCCTCCTCCACCTCCAGCCGCCGCCCAGCCGCCTCCAGCTGTCGGAGAAGCTTCCCAAGAAGCTTAGCTTGGTGTTAGCTTGAAGTTTCAGCTCTTCTTTCCTTTTATTTTTGAATTTCTGGGTAGTCAAGGTTGAAGGCAAGTATAGATTTGTTCTTGGGCTCTCATTCAAGCAATATCTACCCCCACCCTTAAGTTTCTTTTGCAAAATTTCGAAATGCATGATGTATATGTATGTATGTGTTCGGTTTTTAGCATGATATGGTAGAGGTAGGGCTGTTTTTTTTATTGTTGCATATGATTGGTGTTTATGTGATTAAATGATGAATTTAGAAGCTATGGCATGGATTTTTATGTTTGGATTTGCATAATTTCGAAAATTCAGAAGTGAAGTGCCCTAAATTTTGATGTTTTGCATGTGTAAGGGCTGGAATTGAATTGATGTTGAGGCATTTAATTGATTTGCATGAGTCTTGTGTGATTGCCCAACATTTTGAAGCTTTTGATGCTTGATATTTGAAATTTTCGAAATGTGAGGTGAAAGTGTGGTTGGGTGTTGCCCAAGTGCTTGGGATAAGTCCTAAGAGATGTTATTTGAGGTGTATTGTTGTTTGGTATGGAGAAAAGTTGAGGAAAGAGGGTTATGGGGTTGAATGTTTTGAGTTAGAGGTAAGTTGGGTATTGTTGAGTGTGCAGGGCAGTACTGTTCACGGGGCAGGGCAGGTCTTGGCTGAGGTCTGGGCAGGGTTAGGGCTGTACCATAGTAAATTTCATGATGTTGTGGTCGTGTCGGTATAAAATGGGCTTATTTCGGATAAGTTTGGACCAAGTTATGAGTCTTTTAAGTTGGAGGTGTAGGTGCAGATTTTTCTTTGTAAAAAGGGGCTGTCCAATTTTCTTGTCTTGTCAATTAGCTCATTTGATCATTTGATGTTACCACCTATTCCTAGGGGTAATTTTAAGTGTTTGTTAAGTGTCGGTTCAAGCGGGACGGGTTTTGGTTAAGGCATGACAAAGTTTAGGGTCTTACGGTTCTCTTGCTCGGGCTACGTCAAGTTTGAGGGAAATTGTTGAGTGAAGTGTTTCTTTTGTCTTAGGGGCAGCCACTCATCCACCTTACACCCACATTTTTGAGTTGAGTCTCATGTCTTAAAGGTTTCCTATTCGTGTGCATATGACATGTTCTTGAGTTTCATAAAGTGAAAGGAAGTTTTCTTGTTTTGCATGCTATAAAGAGGGGTGAGTCGAGTCTTAATGAATGAAAAGGAAAAGAAAGTAAATGTTTTTGAATGAAGTGATTTGTTTGTGACAAAGAGGGGTGTTGCTAGGCCGGGGGATGCCTCGGTCTACTCACCAAGAGGTTATAGAGGTTTGGGTAGGGAGCAAGAGACATCTTGTTTATCCTTGCCACAGAGGGCAATGTGGGATCGGGAGTAATCTCGGTCTCCTTGCCACAGAGGGGCAATGTGGGATCGGGAGTTATCTCGGTCTCCTTGCCACAGAGGGGTTAAGTTCGTCGGGAGAAATCTCGTTGTCTTGCCGACATAGTGCACTTCAGCCATGATCATGATCGAAACAGAGGGTCACAAATCAAGGAACTGATTTCTATGAGGAAAAAAGAAAAGGAAAAGAAAAGTTTAAAAGTTAAAGTATCATTATTTCAATTGACTCGTCTTACGTTGATGTCAGTCAGTCATGCATGAGGTTAAGTAAAGTATGAGGTTGATGTTAAGAAGTTGAAAGTCTTTTATAGCGTGAGTTCATCAGTGCATGTTTTCTATACCTTCTAGTTTCATGCATATTACAGTTAAAGTTGAGCTATTGCATCACGTATTTTAAACCCTTGTTATTACACTGTTTATACTTGTTGAGTCTTTAGACTCACTATGCTTGAATGATTGCAAGTGAGGAATCTGTTGTTGAGATGGAGGGGCATGATCTACTGGGATGAGGCCATCGGCGGTGCAAGGCCCAGTGACCGTTGCTTCTTTATGTTTACGTTTTTCCGCACATTACTCTGTTATGTAATAATGAAGAGTTATTTGAGTACTTTCAGTATTTATAGCCAGGATGTGCATTCCCTGTGCTACAGTTGATGAATTTGTAGTATGTCTACACCTATGCATGTTTATGATTATTGCGAACTTTTAAATGCCTTAGTTTACTTTATGTTGTAACCGGGAGGTGGTTACTAGGATTGCATGTTTATGATTAGCGCACTTGAGTTTTTAAGTCAGTTTTTCTTTCCTTATTTGAATTGTTGACTGGGTTAAGATGGCTTGTTTGCTTTGCAAACAAGTCATGGCAAAATTTTTAAAAATCCGCAAACTTTCATTTAAATTATTTTTAGTCTAGTAGTTAGGGTCGTTTCACGGGTTGCTACTCTTATCTTGGGCAATTTAGCATTAATAACAATTAATCGAGTACTAAAAGGAAATTAAAACCAAGAGCTAAAAAATAATAATTTTTAAACAAACAGTACCTCGCTCGATCGGGTAAACTCACCCGATCGAGCGAGCTCAACACTTCAGCTCTCGGGTCCAGAGTATTTTTGGCCTCGCTCGATCGGATGAACTCGTCCGATCGAGCGAGCCCAAAAATTCATTTCTCTGTTTTCAGCAAGTACAGGCCGCGCTCGATCGGGTGAACTCGTCCGATCGAGCGGGCTCCAAATTGTGAAAATCTGCAGAACACAATTTTACTGTCAAACTTGGAACATGTATACACATACTCTTTCTACAAGCTACAAAATAATATACATGCGATCTATTATCATCTTATAACCTCCCATAAACAGAATATGAAAGCTAACATGTATTTGACAACAATATACAACGTTCTTGTATCATTTCTAACAATTCAAAGTACAAGTTGTTCTGCTAAAACCCAAGGTCTCACATGCTAAGACTTTATCTCGAGCTATCCCTGTCTTTTCTGACTAGCTCCTGCCCCACCTATTGCCATGCACACATACAAAACAAAGCAATAGCCGGATACCTCCGGTGAGAATAAAATCCCAGTATAAACAACATAAAGTGCGAGATAATAAACGTGAATGCAATGCATGTGTCTAAAAGAGGCTATCAATCTGATAGCAATAGATTATTAGTTCTTGGGATCCCGAGGAAATAAAATCTTCAATGAACACCAACTCACCCAATTGAGATGAAGTTAAATACTTTATTTTCTCTGACTTTGGTGCAACTATAGTGAGTCTTCTGGTTCTGAAAGTAACTCTACATTTCGTGTCACTCAACTACAGTCCTCCAAATGTCAAATGCACTCTAGGCCTTTCAGCCCTCTGTGCTTTTCAGGCTGGAGTTCAAGATGAATGCAACATAATCTGTATGCATTAAATACTGTAAAACATCTTGAACATCTAATCAAATAAGCAATCAAAGAAACACAATCATTTAATCACATAAGGCACATAAACAAACAAGTATGTGATTGACAAGGGAATACTCAAAACAATAGTTATTTCGAGTGTTCTATCCCATATGGATTAGCTGTCATTTATACCTTTCAAAGTCGAGTCTAAAAATACTTCAAATCTGAAAACATAACATGAGGAACATATATCAAAATCTGCTCAAGTCATGGCTACTCGGTGGATTCAATTGAACTTCAAACCTTCTAATTCTTTCTTGGTTTGAATCGAAGATCTCGAGTTCAACAAACTTCGATAGAAGCTGAAATGACATTTAGAATAACTAATAAGATCAGCATACAACTCAAACCATGCTTCTTTCAAGCAATAATATCAAAGGTTTGACAGTTTTCAAATCGGCGGCGTAACGGCTACAAACCGGCGACTAAAACGATATCCAAATCAATCCAACAATCAATACAACTCATAATCCTCCTTATACCAGCCATAAACATGCTCAAACCCACAAAATCAGAAAGCATATTTTTGAAATTAGCTTCATAAATCCATATAAAATCCGAACGATAGTCTTTTTTCGAACCGTCCGCGAATACGTAACCGGTACAGCTCAGATATGCATATATCTTAAAATTATAAAATTCCATCTTCAACATAAAAATAAAGTATTATAAAAGTGAATAAAACTTGTACCAAAACGTAGCTCTCGGAGCGGTGATCGCAGATATATATTTATCTCGAATTTCTGACGACCGGAGCGCGAGTTATCGGAGTTTTTACGGATGAAGATGGCCTGGGAATGGTTCAGCCATGTTTCTGCCTTTCTTCTCTGATTTTATCGTGAAAATGGCTGAAAATGAGATGTGATATAAGATAAAGATAAGCCTATTTATAGTTTAGTCCTTGAACTTTTGGCTATTTGCAATTCAGTCCCCGAAAAAGCGATTTAATTCAATTTCAATCCTTATTCATTTAAGAATATTAGAATTTAATTCTAAACTTCAAATATTTTCAAATTTAATATTCTCGAATTAAAATTAAATAATTTCGGGCCTTACATTAACTCTCTCTCGAGCTATCCCTGTCGCTTCTGACCAGCTCCTGCCCCTCCTATTGTCATGCACACATACAAAACAAAGCAATAGCCGGATAAACTCCGATGAGAATAAAATTCCAGTATAAATAACCAACATGCAATATAATAAACATGAATGCAATGCATGTTTCAATGGTAGGCTATCAATTCTGATATCAAACAAATAGCGGTTCTTGGGATCCCGAGGAAATAAAATCTCAAACTAACACCAACTCACCCAATCGAGGTGAAGTCAAGTATTTTATTTTCTCTGACTTTGGTGCAACTATAGTGAGTTTTCTGGCTCTGGAAGTAACTCTACATTCAGTGCTACTCAACTACAGCCCTCCAAACGTCATATGTACTCTAGGCCAATTAGCCCTCTATGCTTTTCAGGTTTGAGTTCAACATGAATGAAACATATTCTGTATGCATTAAATGCGATAAAACACCTTGAACACTTAATCAGATAAGCAAGCAAAGCAACAAAAATCATCTAATCACATAAAGCACATAATCAAACAAGTATGTGATTGACAAGGGAATACTCGAGAATCATATCTATATCGAGTGTTCTATCCCATCTAGAGATGCTGTCATTTATACCTTTCAATATCGCGCCTGAAATTACTTCAAATCTGAAAATACAATCAACAACAACCTATATAAAAATCTGCTCAATTTCTCAACTCAATTTCAAGTGCAAATGTTAGCAAATCTTGCTTCAAATCCTTCACGGTTCGAATCGGAGATCTCGAGTTCGGAAAAACTTCGATATAAAGCTAAAATGACATGTAGAATAACTAATAAGATCAGAATGCAACTCAAACCATGCTTCTTTCAAGCAACAATATCAAAGTCTTGACATTTTGCGAATCGGAGGCGTAACGGCTACAAATCGACAACCGAAACGATAACCAAACAAATCTCACAATCATATACAACATAATTCTTTCCCAAATCAGCAACAAACATACACGACCAGAATAATTCAAAAAAAGAAGAAATCGAATTTTACTTCTAAAAATCAGAATAAATCTAAACGACGGTCTTTTTTCAAATCGTCTGCGAATACGTAACCGGTACTAGCTTAATCACATATATATAATCAATAATAATAGAATTCCATCTTCAACATAAAAATCAAATATGCGAAAAGTGAATGAAACTTGTACCAAAACGTAGCTCTCGGAGCGGTGATCATAGATATATATTTCTTTCGAATTTCTGACGGCCGAATCACAAGTTATCGGAGCTTGAACCAGATGAAAATGGCGTCCCAAGGGGTTTTCAGATTCCTTATCCCTTTTCTGAATGTTTGCACGTGAAGATGATATAAATCAAGTGGGAATTGTGATATATAGCATATTTGCAGTTTAGTCCTTGAACTTTTGACTATTTGCAATTCAGTCCCCGGAAAAACGATTTGATTCAATTTCAATCCTTATTCATTTAAAAATATTATAATTTAATTCTAAACTCTAAATATTCTCAAATTAAATATTTTCGGATTAAAATTAAATAATCTCGGGCCTTACACATTGCTCGTACATTAGATCCTATTTGTTTTTAGTAAAACAAGACTATAAATAAACAAAAAAATATTTGATCAAGATAATTTTTTAACACATCTCGAGTTTGTAAATTTACATTTTAGTACCAAATTAATTTATCTTAAAAAATTAAACAAAAATTTATGTGAGATCGCCTCGAAGATTAATTAATTTTGTGATATAGATCTCCTACTCGACTCAATCAATTAAAAATTTTATTTTTATTAATTTTATTTATATATGGATCAAATCGATCCGTATCAAAATTAAAATGATTAATTTGTCTATGTTTGACTGTTAGATTGGATAGAAGATTGGATAGAAGTTGGATGTTGTAGTTATTGAGTTGATAGTAACAGTAGATAGAAATTTGAGCGACCAATAAAATTTTTTAGGATGCGCTTGGATATAAAGATTTCATATGTATTATATTTGTTTTTAAAAAAATAATATTATAAAGTTCAAATTCATACATTTCATGTCAGTGTTGTGTTACATGTTGATAATGATGGATTTCATGTTTATCGACATTTGAAATTCATTCTATTAGGAAATAAGTAAATTATGAATTCAAAATTTTATCATTGTTTCATTGTTGATAACAATCAAAACCTATGAATTTGAAATTAATTCTTTCGTTCAAGCGCAATCTCAGTTATTTTACGAATGAAAATTCCATCAGTTAAATGTGTTTATTATAAAATGAAGCGAACAATTTGTGAATATTTTATCTTTGCATTTAATTTATTACTTCGCTTTGATTTGTTTGGTTATGGCTAGAAGAATTAATTGAACATAATTATCCTAACACGGAGTGCCATTGAGTAGGTATATGAGTTGCTTTATAATTAAAAACTTTGAGTAGGTATCTGGTGAGATAGTTTCACAAATTATTTGTGAGACAGTCGACTCTGTTCATATTTACAATATAAGATAATGTTTTTACGTAAAAAAATAACACAAAAATTCATGTGAGAAGGTCTAATGTGTCATTTTTGTTAGACAGATCTCATATTTGGGTCACGAAGTATTTTTTATCAAAATTATTAATTTTTATTGTAAATATGAGTAAATTTGACTCATCTCATAGATAAAGATCACTGAGATCATCTCGCAATAAACCTATTCAACTAATAATAATTTTTCATGAGTGATCCAAATAAAAAATTCAAAATTCGTCTAACAAATTGACTCGTGAGATCGTCTCACATGAATTTTTACGTCTGGGTTGCACCATCCCATTGATTATATATAATTTTGATAAAGCACTAAGCGATCAATCGTGAATATTTCAAATCACTTTTATCTTTATTTTTTATGACATAGGATTTCGTAGCCGTTATTTGTTGGTGTGCATTGGATAAACTTTCGGTTTAACACAATAGCCTGCAAATCATGTTAGTTAGAAAAACAACATTGGTCCTTGGATGATTGGACAAGTCCTGGACATCCTCTTTTTTATTTTTTATTTTTATTTTATACAAAAACTCTTGTGAGACCGTCACACGAATTAATTTTGTGAGACGAATCTTTTTTTCTTTTCTATCTGGTTTATTAAAAGTAGTATTTTTTATGCTGAAAGTATTAACTTTTATATTGATCCGGTTGAATTGTCTACAAAAAAATATACATGAAACCGTCTCAAAAAGACCTACTTATTTGTTTTATTGTTTTAAGGTCGTAATCTCATTTTTAGATATTATCTTATTACGTTCAAATTTTATTAGTTGATTTATTATCTTGTGAATAACACAACAAAAACGGATAATTGTATTTGGTTTATGGAAGGCCATAAATGATCAGAAACACAGGACATGCCGGGTCCAATCGGCTAGGATCATTCGGAATATTAATGAATACCTTGTTTCCCTCGCTCATGCAGGGGGTCCTTAAGGCTGGTCATTGGAGTGGCCAAATGGTCATGGTCAGGTGGCAGATTTCTTGGATTTGGAGCATCGTGTTACACGCTCTTCCACCATTCGGGCTGTTAGGAATCAATCAAAGTAAATTCAATATTCCGAGAATTCACCATGCGAACACAGCAACAAGAACAATAACACAATCCCAAATAAATAATAACACACAACTCAGATCAAACACCAACGCACTCGAAAGCGATTTAAACAACACAAGTATTTACGTGGTTCGGCAAGGAATTTGCCTACGTCCACGGGAAAACAACACAACACTTTTATTAATCACGAACAGAATAAATCCAAGCTCAAAACTAGAGCTTATTACAGAGACAGACCAGAAAACTCTAACGCTAGATACAGACACAATTCAAGTTTGTTATCCTTGAATTTTTCCGTCACAATCTGCGCCCCAATTTTCTCCTTTGAAATCTCTCTTTTCTTCTCTCTCAAATATTTTCTGGAGGTTGAAGAATTTGATTTTCTGTTATCTCGGTTGGCGTAGCTTCGATATGTATATATATAAAATTACACAGACTTTCTTCTTGGGCTTTAGGTCAACAGCAACTTAGGGCCCAATTATAAAGTCAACATGGTCCAACCCGATAAGTTTTCTCACTTCCGTCTGATCTGCTACATTGATATGCCTCCAAGCTTCACTCCAGCTTTACGAAAAATTCATCTGACTTCTAACCAAGTCCCAGTACTCGAGCAATCGATCTTCATGAACTCATCCGAAAACTCATCTGACCATCAACTTCGATCTGATCACAGTATTCGATCTGACCATGAACTCATCTGATCACTGAACTCATCTGATTTGTACTCTTCGATCTTATCTCTTTTATGTTCTCATTCAATCAGATAGAAGAACACTTCAACACGGGCGATATGATGGTTGCCTCCTCCATCAGGATTTTTCAAACTTAACACAGATGGGTGTTCCAAAGGTGACGGAGAGTTTGGCAATGGAGTTTTCATCAGAAATCACATGAGCAGCCCTACTATTTCTTTTCACGATTATATTGGTGTAGGGACCAACACAAGGGCGTAATTACTAGCTATCCTGAGGGGGTGTTGCAGCTAAGTAAACTTTACAATTTATTTCGGTTATGGCTTGAAGTCGATTCCACTACGGCTTTAGCTATCATTAATGTGGGTACCAGTAGTTGGGCTTTAAGCAACACTTTGACACAAATTTTTGGCGTTTTGCATGGATACGAAGTGCATAAATCTCATGTTTATAGGGAGGCAAACGCTGCTGCGTATGAATAGCAAATATGGGGCTCGATCTTGGATCAAATACTTTGCTTCCGAAGGCCATCAAGGGACGACTCTTGGGGATATGCAGGCTGGACAGAGACGGATTCTCCTATATTAGAGTTAGATCGAAATTGTGTAATTGATTTGAATTTGTTTTTGAGTTTTTGTTATTTTTCGAAAGGTCTTGACCTAATCTCCCTCTCTTGTATTTTATTTTTGATTTAATAAACGATTAGGAGTCCGTCTAATCCCGCCACAACAAGCGGCTTTTCTATAAAAAAAAAAAAACAAAAACTAATAATCATCTAGGTCGGAATGAATTACACAATCTTTCTAAAATTGAGGCTTTTCTTATATTTTGCAATAACACAACATTCAACAAAAACTAATGTCATATATAACATTTAAGTCATTTGGATACAAAAACTATATTTGAAAAATTACTTACATAAGTTCATGTTTTTTTAAATATTTTTATTTCTAAAAAAATAGAGTCAATTTTGATTTTTGGATAAATGTCAAAAAATATTTTTTTAAAATGTAGTTAGAAGAAAAAACCGAAAAGATAAAAAATTTCAGCTTTTAAAAAAAAATTCATTTTTGTTTTTTTTTAAAAAAAATTTAAGTATTTTTTTAAACTCACATTTCTAATCAAACGCAACATTTTTTTAAGAAAATTAAAGAGTAAAATATATATCATAAAATTATTTGTGAGATTAAATCATGATAAATGAAAAATTACTCAATTAAAGTTTAAATAAATGTTTCAGAAAATGAAAACTTACAACTTAAAAAAAAAACACAAGTCAAAACTCCAATTCCCGAGTGTTCGATTTCCTTTTTTTTATTATTAAATTAAATTATTTGACAATAACTTTAGTAAAGTCAAAAATATCTTATAAAGTAAGTATATTTTCGTCTATAATTTACATGTTATTTATTTATTTATTTATTTATTATTATTATTATTATTATTATTATTATTATAATTATTATTATTATTATTATTATTATTATTATTATTATTTTGTTATTGTTCAATCCTTAGTCGTAATCAACTACCTTATTATATGTAATTATTGGATCTGACGATGCTTGCTTCAGGGTGGACGGCTCGGATCATTTGATTTGACCTCAAAAAGATTCGGGCCGTTCGTATCCCATCAGGGCACTACCCTGGGCGGATAGCATCGACAGATCCATAATTATTTTACTTTTTTCAAAAAAAATATTTTTTATTTATTTATTTTACATCTCACAGCGTTGGCAATATTTTAGGGGTCATTCTATGCTACACCGGATAAATTTCACCCGGTGCAGCATCCACCATCCATGGGGCCCGGACCCCACACAATTTGTGTGTGGGGCCCGACCCCTGGATGTGGGACCCAGGCTATGAACGGCCCAGATCTACCGGGTGAATTTCACCCGGTGAATCATAGAAGCTCCCTCTTGGTTCCATTTTTCACTACTCCCAAGTCCCAACACGTTAAAGTTTGGGACCAGGGGTCAAACAACTTACCGTAATTACATGGTATTGTAATCTAATATTATACTTCTTTAAAAAAAAAGTAATCTAATATTATACTATATTTTAATATGGGCAAATTATTTTAAAATCCCCAAACCCAAACATTTCTTTTTCTTAACTTCCTACACTCAAATTTCTTTGTTTCAACTCCCTAATGGTCCCCAAATTTGTCTTAACAAAGTGTTTAGCATTTAATCTTTTGTACGTGGCATTGTTTTACTTATAGAACCAGTTCAGGCCAACAGAACTATCGGTTACGCAAGGTTTCCAGCCGATATACTCTGGATTAGGGTCCAACATGCTTCCGTAAGATGAATTAAATTCAAAAACCTTTTTGACCATAGTGTCGTCGGGTCATACCTGCCGAGTTTTACGAATTGCTCCTCACACTCCAACCACGCAGTCGCAACAGATGGTTTCTGCACAAGCTCCTTCAACGACACACAGCACAGCCTTAATTCATTTTCTACCTTAAGGCGTATGGTATATGAATTTAATTATAAAATATGAGCATGAAAGAATAAGAGACTTTAGAAAAATTATTCAGACATAATATTATTACATAAATCAACTCCTTTGAAGAGGAGAAGACAACTTGTTTAGCTACTCATCGTAGCTTTTTTCTTGAAATACATAAAAAGAAAACTTATTACAATCTTAGAAAGAGAAATATTACAACAATTTATTTGTAAGAAAACTGAAGGGAATTATCGATGTCTTCAGCTTCCTTGAATGCTTGTATTTATTGCTGAGGTTCCACTTGTTTCACCGAGAAACTTCAGGGAATCTTACAGTTGTTTTGTCTTGTCCTTCTCTGCCATTATTAATGGCATCTTTAGCTTGTGGATGAGTCACCCGTTATCCACATTGTCATGTTATGCCATTAATGATGGCATCGTTTGTTTGTGGAGGAGTCACATGTCGTCCTTTTTATTTTGGCTCTACCCTCCTCACATGCCATCTTTATTGTTGTCGGGGCATCTTCTACTTTTGCAGTGGTCCCCTGAAAAAATGTATATTTGGTGGTCCCTGTCCACCTTTGCTTGTCTCGGAAAAATTTTTTCGATCCGTTCGGGGTCTGAAGATTTTTTCGAATTCTGGCTCCTTCTGGTTTGGACACTCTGGGCAGATATTCTCTGACCATATTCCGATATGAGCCATGTTACAAAATTTTCGGCGAGTCTCTTTACTCCCCGGCAGCTTGTTGTTCCACAAAAAATTCCTCTTCTTTTCGAAGAGTTCTTCCGCAAAAGCCGTAGTTTTTCCTGACATTGTGTTTAACAGGAATGATCCGTTCACAGAATTCTGATAAAATTTGAACGAAAACTTGACCTTTTCCATCTCGGCGAGACAAACCCAAATACCACATGCCCTTCTGGTTGAAATTTCATTTTCTCCAAAAGTGGACACTAATGGTATTTTTTCAGATATAGGATCCTTGATGAATCTTTGATTATTCATGTCAGGTCTCCTTAGCTTGATGAAATGAAAGGGCTCGTGTGATCCTTTCCCTGTTGGTTCTGGAGCTTCACTAAAGAAGTATAATTGGAGCACATCTCCTCTGGACAAATGGTCGTTATTTTCCCATGTTTCTTGGACTGCTTCCTGAATCCATTTTGGTAGCTGTGATATCTCTTGGAAGCTTGGTGAAGTTGTATAAACTGAGGCTAAAGCCCCAAATTCATACCATAGTTTTACATCCTTAGGGTTGACATTATTTTTTAGCCAAACCCTTGGATATATCCCTGCAACATCAACCATGCAAGTGTTAGGGTTAATTTCACTTCTTGTACTTAATTTTTCCCACCTCTGTTGATAAACCTGGAATGGAGAAATGATAGCTGGGTTAGTATCAATCTTAGATTTTCCCTTATCTGTGTTGGGTCTAAGATTGATCTCTTCCTCTTTTACCCCAGAGGCGGAGGGTTGACTTGATGAGTTATCCTCATCAATTGTTGCTTCATCCAGATCATCGAAGGCTAATGATAGATTAGTACTTGTTTCTTGAGTTTTAGATTCCTCAACATCTTGTTTCACAACCGGTGGTTGTATTTCTTGTTCTTGTAAAATCAATTGTTTTAGCATATCTTGTTTATAAGAAACCAATGGTTTCTCTATAGCATTCACAATTGGCCCTTGAATAGCAGCTCATAGTTGGGTTTGAGCTTGCATACATCCTGTAATTCGATTAGATACTTTGATCCGATCATCTTGTTGTAACCTGCTGGTCATTTCACCATTAATGGCTAACTGGTTGAACTCGTTTTGAAGTAACCCAAGGTGTTCCCTGAGATGCCTCTGCATTTTCATGATGGAATCCACGTCACTGCCTTCCATCTCTTGTTAAGAAATATGCAAGAATATTTTCATGAGATTTAATAATAACAACATCAAAAATATAATTTTGAAATAATGCTTGCCATCTTAATAATCTAGCTTTCTCAGGTTTAGATTCAATCTTATTTCTTAGGAAAGCTTTTACCTGGGTGTTATCAACCTTCAGCGTGAAATTTTTAGCAAGTAAAAATAATGGCCATTTTTCGAAAGCCCTTTTAACTGCATAAAATTCCTTCTCGTTGATATGCCATCTGATGGCCTCAGATTCTGAAAAAAGACCGCTACAGTATCTACATGGTATTTCTCCATCCGGGGTGATCTTGGTAAGGACTGCTGCCCACCATTCGTCACTGGCATCCGTAAATAACACCAGATCATCTTCATCTACGGGTATAGCCATTTTTTGGAGATTCATACATATCTCCTTTAATTGGTTTACCCCTTTAGTATGGTCATCGGTCCATATAAACCTGGCATCTTTTTTTAATAAAGAACTGAACACCTTTCTGTACATTGCTAGGTTGTTTATGAACATCCCTGCAAAATTAACTACTCCTAGAAAACTCTGGAGTTGTTTTACATCTTTGAGTTTATCTGGAAAATTTCTTACCTTTTCCACAATATGGGGTTGTAAAATTATTCCAGTTTCATCAATCTCAATACCAAGGAATTCAATTTTCCTTGTTGCTATGACTGCTTTCTTTTCAGATAAAACCAGTCCTTCTTGTTTACAAATTTTAGAGAAAATCTCTAAGTGTTTAACATGTTCGTCGATATTTTTTGATGTAATAAGAATATCATCAATATAAACAAACATAAAGTTGAAATAATCTTTAAAAAGATTATCCATCTTCTTTATTCTGATTCTGATTCTGATTCTGATTCATCGTCAGATTTTTCTTGGCTAAACAACATCTCTTCTTCGTATATGCTTTCATCTGAGGGGATATCCTCAAATTGATATACTTGGACTAGATCTTGAAAGAAGACCGCATCATCCATATCTGGCGTTGCTTCAAAGAGTTTAACTCTTTTTTTCTCGTTTTCTGGACAGTTTGTAGATATATGTCCTCTAGCTCCACATGTCCAGCAGTTGCAATCTTTGAAACTTTCACTTGCTCTTGTATGAGTTCTTCTGAAAGTTCTTCTAGATGGTGTTCTTCCCCTGCTTTGTGATGCGTTTGTTGCTGGGGATGTTCTTATAGGTCCATTTCTTTTTCCCGATCTATAAGATCGAGCCTTTTGTTTGGACCAAAATGTTCTTGGTTTCCAAGAACTTCTTCGTCTTTTATTATAGGGATCATTTCTGAATTTCTTCCTTTTAAATCCCTGTGATCTATTTTCAATTATTGTTGGAAGATCATTTCCTCTACAACATAAAGGTGTACGTTTATCTATACCCCTTATTTTCTTGTAGTTCTTCTGTAATGCTGCCATGTGATACCATTCTGCCAATTTTTCTTTCAAAAAGGAGGCGCGTCTTGCCAGTATATCAAGATTACCTGAAACATATTCTTTAATCAGCATTTCTCTCCAGGGACTTGGCATTTTTGCGAAAAATAGCTGAATAGCTACATTTTCTTCGACTCCCGAATTCCATCTGTATTTAGTAAATAACATAATGTATTCATCAACTAAACAGATATCATGTAACTCGAGACTATAAAGAGCTTGAGTATATCTTCTCTTTTTTTCTGTATCTTGATTATCGAAATAGTCTACCCCTATGAATTGTGCTTTAAATAGGGTGGTCATTCTTTCTCCAATCTCGCTGAGGGATTCTCCTGCTAAGATTGATTCCTTAGTTTCTGGCATAGTCATCTCTCTTGCGATCTTAACAGATCCCATTAGACTCATTTCTAGAAGTTTAATGAATTTTTCTTTATTGAGATCTAATGTCCCTGCTGCTATTCTCATAGCTGACTTCTAATCATCTATAGGATCTTTTTTGTTTTTGAAATCCAAAACATCAAGGTTTAACATAACCCCATAAGGATGTATCGGGTCTAAAATCGTCTTTTCATAAGGAGTTTGATGTAGTGGTATCTTACTCTTTCTTGATCTGGTTCCTGCTGGATGTGAATTTTCTCCAACATGAAACTCACTATGTGGTTCTTCTGTTTTAACCACATATCTTGGGGGATTCCCTATGAGTTGTTCACCCTCAGGGGAATTCATTTTTAGATCTACTACTTTGAGATTCGCAAAAGAATCCGCAAGATCTTGTAGATCCTCGAGATTTAATCTTTCTAAAGTAGTCATCAGATAGTGTTTTTCTCTGATACTGTTTTTATAAGATTAATCATCATTTCATCATCAGTTAAAGGTTTTAGAACCATTTTGGTTTTACCTTTCGATGTAACAAAGGTTCGGTACCAAACGAGAGTGGTAACCTTCCTCCCGTGTTTTCTTTTCTAGAACCAGAAGTGTGTTCTAGATTTATGATTTTAGTTTGAAGATCCTTTAGCATTCCAAGAATTTATTCTTGTTTCTTAAGGATTTCTTCAATCTTCCGAGATATTTCATACAGCTGTTTGCTATAATATTGTACCGTCTTTTGAATTTCTCTAAGATCTCCGGAGAGTTTAGAGGAATCTGGGGTAATCTCTAAAAATTGAGAGTTAGGAATCATCTTTCTTTATCCCTTCAAAATTGAGAGCATTAATCACAACCTGTCGTAAGTAATCTATTGTGAACAGATTAACTTGTTTATAGGATTTCATATAAAAATCATCTTGATTCAAACCTTCGTTTGAAGTCATTTTTTGTAAAAAAAAAAACTTCTCCTCAACAATGAAAATTATGAATTAACGAATAATATAAAGTCTGAATAATTAACCTAAAACTTTGATACCATTTTAGCGGATAGTTCAAGTACCATAATTGAGCACAAACATTGCATAAATGAAGTACATAAATGCATAAATTGGGTACAAAAATTAAACATTGGATTTGACCAAGTTTGGTGGTCCTAGGGAGTTATAAGAAATAAATTTTATTGTAGAGATTTATAAAAAAAGTTAAGTTTGGATTTAGGGATTTATTCACAATTCACTCTTTTAATATCCTAAGATAATATTCAAATTAATTTTTTTTTTTTTAAAGAATGGATAATGAAGCGCATTCTTTAATTACATGACCTCACAATTCACATCACATCACGTCACATCACATCACATCTAACTAACAATTAATAATGTACTTAGGTATTTCTATAACTAATTATGAATATAACATGATAAGCACGTAATTAGTGTAAAATTAATTGGAAATTTCGTACAAAATACATTTCAAGGCTTCAAGCTATTTATATTTATAATATGATATTTTTATGCAAAAAATAAACACATAAAATATATTATGTTTGTTTTTCAGTTTTGGTTTATTATATTTGTCATTTAAAAAGTATTTTTCCTTCTCATGTCCATGCTACACACACACACACACATATATATATATATATATATATATATACTATTCATTAAATTTAAAATCTTTTTACTAAGTAGCTAGTTTTGGTATGGTAGTGAAACTTTTTTTTTAATTTCCAAAATACACTCTAACATCTAATTATATATACTATATTTTTATTCATTTAAAATTAGAAAAACTACTTCATTATCTATATAATTTTTATATGAAACATAGGTAACGCGT
Source organism: Henckelia pumila (assembly GCF_033568475.1). Taxonomy (NCBI): domain Eukaryota; kingdom Viridiplantae; phylum Streptophyta; class Magnoliopsida; order Lamiales; family Gesneriaceae; genus Henckelia; species Henckelia pumila. Next base: position 32,180,175 of record NC_133122.1, read on the forward strand.
GTGTCATGATCCTCTAGTATTTAATTAAGTTTTAATTCTTTGAAGTAACTTCCTTGATAATTTAGATAAACTGAAAAATATACCCTTTCTTTTACTAATGAATACAACTATCATAAGTCTCATAATTCTAATAAATTAAACCTTATAATATGCTCTCACGGTTCAATTTTATAACATGAATATCCTATTTTACTGCAAAAAATCGCAATTAACAATGGAAATATCCGTCGCTAAATCAAGTTAGCGACAGAACGACATGAGATTTATGGTTGTAAAAAAAACCTTGTCGTGAAACAATGTTATTAATTTTTATGCAAAATATATTATTTTTATTATAAATATGGATATGACTAACTCATCTCACGGTTAAATAATTTATTATTTTAATCATTATGAAGAACTTGAAAATAATAAAAGCTAACTAACTAGGTTGAAATCGTTACACAGTTACCGTTCTGTTAATCGTATTACTAATATATGTATAACTCATCACATCTCATCTCACGCTCTTCTCATCATATTATTTATCCATATATTAATTATTTATTTTACATCAATCAAATCATTAATTATTTATCTTACATCAATCAAATCATTGAATTTAAATTACTATATTACCTCTTATAAATAATATAATTTATATTTTATTTATTTTTAAAAGAACAAAATAGTCATTTAACATTTTTATATAAAATTTAATCAATCAAATCAAATAAACTATAATCTATCAATCAAATCCAATACCATTTTAACTATCATTTCTATTTATTTTTTATTACATTATATTACTTATCTATGTATTACTTATATCATCACTCAAACCAAACGATGCCAAGAATTATCGTGTCTGGACTGCTAGTTTTCATAATTAAAGCATCAAACATTCGTATTAGTAAATTAGGAGCGAGATTGTTTGAAACCTATAGTTTTAGAAAGGTGGTTCAAATATATATAGTGCTTGGATCATGACACGATTAAAAAATATTTGAATTGTAGTGTTATAATCGGCTATAACTTTGATAACACAATAAGCACTTGATTTTTAAGTACATATTTTAAATGATATTTATTCATGAATTATATTAATATTTTTACATTTTATTTTTAGATTCTTGCTCTATGGTCGTATCTCATTTGTAGATATATTACGCAAATGATCGATCTAGGTACGTTGGACTGAACTTCATATCTTATAAAAGTGATTTCGTTTTCGGTGTGCCATATGTGTGATATTTATTATCTATATGTGAATTAAATTACAACTATTGAATATCGATGAAGTCTAAATGATAATTACAATTTTACCATCATCAATCTATACATTCATGATTTCACATCTACTTAACAATTATCAACGTCGATTCAAAAAATGAAATAAAAGCATTATATCATATATTCTGTAGAATCTGTACTATACGTATATAATTTACGAAATTAATTGGTATATTACATATATCTAACTCCAATTACTTACACCTTGGTGTAACTATTAGGAGTGAGATTGCTTGCGACAGATTATTTGTCATGCACTTTTAGAAGAACAATTGATATCGCGCTTAGTGCAGTTCAAAACATACGTTACATTTGGATTGAAGGATTCAAATCAATATATTTCAAATATATTTAAAATGTATTTTTTTTATTTAGAGAAGTAAAAAAATAAACTTTCAAACTACATCATTTATGCTTGTATAATATTTCATGTTAATTAGGATGAATTTTAAGCTCACTTAAACAATGATATTAATTATTTGAACTTCATGATTTACTATATATAATTAATTATTAATTAATATGTAAATATGTAAGATATGAATTTAAATTTGACTTATTAATGTTTCATTGATAACAATAAAACTATAATCGAATCAATTGATTTGAAATTATTTAATCCAAGTGCAACCTTAGAGAAATGAGATGCTAATTACCAGACATCACCATAAGAATTTATCTAAAAGCGGTTATTTATCAATATATATAATATCTATAATATATTAATTTTTCAGTGCTCTCCACATGTGTTATTAAATATCTACTTTTAGATGTGTCGATTAGACAATGACCTAAAGATAGCTGATTGCATCGTTATATGATTTACTTGTAAATTTCGATGAAACAACAATAACCTTTTTTTATTTGGTGATCAAAGAATATTTTCGGTATTTACTTTTACATTCTTGCTTTATGTTCGTAATCTCATTTATAGATATTATTTATACGCATATTACGTTCAACATTTATATATTTATGGTGTCATATCTGTCATATTTAATACCATTAATAATTAATATCAACCAAATAATTGTGTCGATATTATCTTTTAATGCGGCATAAATTTCCCTTCTTACACAAAAACAAAATCTAATACACTTCCACAGAACCCAAATCCATAATGTATACACAAAATATCATACTAGCTATAAAAACGAGGGTGCACCTTTGGTACGACAATTTACACTCAATTAATTATTTAACATATATAACATGATCTAATTTGGCATTTTGAGTTAAATTGACTTGGGAAATCGTAAAAAATACAGTCCAAGCTATTTATATTATTTATTTTTTTGTAAGCTGAAGTAATCGCAGAGATAATATCTATTTTTGTAAATAATAGATAGAAAATAGTTTTCTTTTTCTTTTAGGTTTCTGATGATCGGTCTATTATTTTTGTCATGTAAATTTTAGGTTTTCTTCTAATAGTTTTGATAAAGAAACAAATATTTATCCTACAATTAAAGCAAAAAAAAAAAGAAAAAAAATTAAAGCATCATCATATATTTAACTCCCATAAGTTATGTGTTATTTGTCCAATTATTAGGAATAAGATTGTTTAAAACCAATTATTTACCACTTTTAGAAGAGCCGGCGATATCATACGTAGAATGTGCAAAAAAAAATTGAGTTATACAGTCACAACCAGCTACCTACACATATATTTTACTAAAACAAGGAGCACTTGATCTTTTTTACTAGATTATTGATTATGACCATAATCTTATTTGTAAATATTCCGCATATTACGTCCAATCTTTATTTATTGCACAGCTTCAACAGAACCCAACTGAATCCAGGTCAGACCGAACTGTAAAATATTCAAAAAAATCAGCGTCTTTAATCGATACATTCAAGATTGTACTTATACTCTAAAAAAACATTATTTATAACATATATATATATATATATATATATACATATATATATATATATATATATAATGTGCAAAAATGAGGGCGCACCTTTGGTATGGTGAGGATGTGCACACATGAAAACTCCAATAAGAAAACTTTCCTCGAAATCTCCGAAATTGAATGGAATTATATATGTATAATTGGTTGTCGGAGGAGTTAATCAGTATAACTTCTAAAAATAAATATAAATTCCAGATAAGTAATCATGCGTATCATAAGAACGATTGCTTATCAGTTCTGTCTATTTAATGGTTACATTTGGGTCTGCGCTTCACACATCAAATCTCTCCCCCAAAAGCCCTAGAGAGAGAAAGTGTGCGAAACAATTCTTGTAAGATCTGTTCCTCTCTCTCTCTAACAATCCCCGCTTTTTCTCTCTCCATATATATATACAGAGGCTTACACGTATAGGTTTGCGCGCACACACGCGCATATGCACGCTTGAATGTGGAGCTTATATTAGTGCATGCATAAGGTTTTATGCTTACATGTGTATATTTTGAGGTTTTGGGGGGTTTTTTCCTTTGATTTTTGGGTGGTGGTGGTGGTGTGTTTTTTGAATTAATTTTTTGGCAATTGATTTGGAAATTTTGGATTTTGTTGGAATTTGGGTTCTGATTAATTTGTCTGATTTTGGTTTTCGGAGCAGGTGTGTGGAGTGAGGGAAGCAGGACATGTCGTCGTTGAGCAGAGAGCTGGTGTTTTTGATACTCCAGTTTCTTGATGAGGAGAAGTTTAAGGAGACTGTTCACAGGTAGGGATTTACTGTTCTGAATTTTGATTTTTTTTTTTCCGGTTTATTGGTTGTTTGGGGAAATGGGGATTGTTACTTGATGGAAAATGGGGCCGTTATTTTGGACACTTGGCGACTTTGAGTCAATTGTATGTTGGCTGAATCTCATGGTCTAATTTGGAAATTTTAATTGACTTGGGAAAGTCGTTTTAGGAAGTGTTTTGTGGATGTTCGGTCGTTACTTTCTGTTTTACTTTTGTAAGGTGCTGAATGCTTTGAGTGGGAAATCTTAGGGTGTTTTTATGCATTAAACTGTTTACTGGGAATTGATCAACTTTTTTTTTTTAATGATTTCAGATTGGAGCAAGAATCTGGCTTTTTTTTCAATATGCGATATTTTGAAGAAATGGTAACAAATGGAGAATGGGAAAACGTGGAGAAGTATTTGTTTGGCTTCACAAAAGTCGATGATAACAGATATTCTATGAAAATCTTCTTTGAGATACGAAAGCAGAAGTACCTTGAAGCTTTGGACAAGTGAGTGTGTTCATTTTTATTCATTTTAACGAACACCATTTATCGTCTAAGTCAGCTTTTGTGTTAAGTTTTGCGCTTTTGTGGATTTATATATTGGAGCCTTGGATGATTCATTTTGTGCAACACCATTTATTATCTGTGTCAGAGCTTTTGTATTTTTGTTGATTCATACATATTGGATTTAAGATTATGTTTATTAAGTACAGGAAAGATCGTGCAAAAGCTGTTGACATTCTGGTGAAGGACTTGAAAGTTTTCTCATCATTTAATGAAGATCTTTTTAAAGAAATAACACAGCTGTTGACCTTTGAGAACTTTAGGTAATGAAAGAATGTGTAGATGCCCTTGTGGTTTTCTTGTTCAATTATGGGAATCATCCTCCTTTGTTCCGAAGATATTGATCTGAATGTGATTGATAACATGTAGAGAGAATGAACAATTGTCCAAGTATGGGGACACCAAGACTGCTAGGGGTATAATGCTCGTTGAACTTAAAAAGTTGATAGAGGCAAACCCTCTGTTTCGTGAGAAGCTGAACTTTCCCACCTTGAAGAATTCAAGATTAAGGACACTAATCAATCAGAGGTCTGTTTCCTGGGTTGTGATAATGTCTGGTTGAGGTAATTAATCATCATACGGTTACGCTAATCAGTATTTGCTTGTAGTTTGAACTGGCAGCATCAGCTTTGCAAGAATCCGAAGCCCAATCCTGACATTAAAACATTGTTTGTGGACCATTCATGTGGGCCATCACAGCCAAATGGTGCAAGGGCACCATCCCCCGTCACTAACCATCTAATGGGAGCTGTTCCCAAACCAGGGCCATTTCCACCTCTGGCCACGCATGGCGTAAGTAGATAAAATGTCAGCAGCTCTACTTGCTACAGCTCTTGAGTCTTGAGATATGAAAGATTAAATATTGCTCTGTTTGTCTAGTCATTTCAGCCAACTCCAGGTCCTATGCCAACTCCTCTTGCTGGATGGATGGCTAGTCCCTCTCAAGTTCCTCATCCGTCCTCCTCTACTGGTCCCATTGGTTTCAACCCTCAAAATAATACTGGTATATTATGTTTCAACTTACTAATTGTGAACTTGAACCCTTTCCTTTGTCACCTGTTTTTTTAGCACTACGTCCCATGTTATATCTTAGTGCTTAATTGATATAGGTCTACTAAAGCGCCCTAGAACTCCTCCAATGATTAACCTGGCAATGGATTACCAGACTGCGGATTCAGAACATGTTATGAAACGAACAAGACCTTTTGGATTTCCAGATGAAGTATGGTGTTAGAATCTCAAGTTTCTCTTCTCATCCTTGCAAGAATTAACAATCAAGCACTCTCATTTGAGACTTGAATTTAAATGTCTAGACTCTTGGAAATTGGATTTTAGTTATGTCACTTGATTGGGTTTTCAATTCAACTCAGTTTGTTAAACTCTAAAGCTTCGAGAAAAATGTTTTTTGGTATTTTGAATTGAAAGTTGATGCAATTAATGAAGTGGTATTATAAATTGATTGAGTGAAATGATGGAACAAAAGTTTGCCTGTTCAGGAAAGTGTAAAGAATGTGTAATTGTGTAATAAATTGTGTTCTGAATAGTTGTTTTGAAGTGTTTGAAAGATTTGATTAAACACTTTGAAAAGAATACTCCTGTCAGAAGATTTTTAGTGTATCAATCAAATAATGTATTTTTGAGGTGAGCTGAGTAGAGTTGAGTAGTCCAAACAAGTAGGGCCCAAGTCATGTGTTTCTGGTATGGTTTTTTCCAGCACTGTTATTAAATCGAATTGTTTACAAACCCTAAAAATAAAATGGAAAGTTGTGGCATAAGTAAAGCTTCTACATGAAGTTCAAGATCATTCTGAGAAATTTTTTTACAGGTAAATAATGTACCTGTCAATGTTTTGCCTGTTGGATTTTCCAGTCAAACTCATGGGCATAGCTCGCCCTCATCTGAGGAGTTGCCAAAGACCATGGTGATGAATCTCAGTCAGGGCTCTGCCGTCAAGAGTATGGATTTTCATCCAGTACAACAAGTTTTACTTCTTGGTTGGTGCTTACACACTTAATACAAATTATTTTCTTAGTTAATTTTGTTATGGGATAATATATTAAGTCTGATCATCTTTATTTGATTTTCTCTCTCAGTTGGAACAAATTTGGGAGATGTAACGGTTTGGGAACTGGGTAGCAGAAATAGAATTTGCCACAGAAGTTTCAAAGTATGGGATCTAGGGGCTTGTTCTGTGGCACTGCAGGTAGGATTCTGGATCTTTTAAGCATGGGAGGATTCCTTTGCATCCAGCTCAGAATTGAATTTTGTTGTCCAACTGACTTGATTTTTTCTGATACCTTGCTAGACATCTTTGGGCAATGATTATTCTGCATCGATAAACCGTGTGATGTGGAGTCCTGAAGGTTCTTTATTTGGTAGGTTGTTTGGAAATCTTAGTTTATTTTGCGTGCCATAAATATATTACATTGTTTTAAATAGTTTAACATTCGAATTTAGGAAAAGAACTCATGAATGTTGGTGTGTGTCAATTGATATCTACAGGTGTTGCATACTCCAAGCACATTGTGCACCTATATTCCTACCATGGTGGTGACGACCTAAGAAACCACCTTGAGGTTTGTGCATCAATAACTGATCTATTATCCTAGATAATTTGTAATATTAATCTCCTCTGATTTGGCTACTATCAATCAACAAGCTGATTCTTACATCTATTTTAAATATATTTTCAGATTGAAGCACATGTTGGGAGTGTAAATGATCTTGCTTTCTCCTTCCCAAACAAGCAGCTCTGTGTAGTTACTTGTGGAGAGGACAGGCTTATTAAGGTCCGAGTCTTTGATCAGTTTGTTTGTGTGGCACAATGAGGGTGGAGTGTGTGTGAATTTTCTTTACCTTTCCTTCTTGGGTCTGCTTTGCTCTTGGTAAATTTTTGGGTATGTGAAGGGATTTATGGGATATTTTGGTAAGTTGCAGTGCAGTCAAACTCGTGTCAGACATTGGGGGTATGTTTAGATATTGATTTCTAAGTTTCTAGATATTTGTTTTGGAAGATGAATTGGAAATGAAGTGCATGTTGGGTCTTGTTTTTAGAAGACAACATAATTTAGTGTAGCTATCAAATCATTTAAGTTTTCATATGGTGATTTACTTTTAATAATGTGGGGGGTATTTTAGAATTTTGAAATATATCATATTGTATTAGAATTGACGTGAAACATCAGATTGAAAATGATGATCATGTTGGGAAAACCTTAGAAAGAGTCTCTCGGAAAAAAATGCGAAAATATAAGAATGTTGGTTTTTCATGGGCATGTTTTCACATAATGGAAAAAGACAGCCTGAAATTTCATCATTTACAGGTATGGGATGCGGCTTCAGGTGAAAAACAGTTTACATTTGCAGGCCATGAAGCGGCTGTACATTCTGTTTGTCCACATCATAAAGAAAATATTCAGGTACACCATTTTAGATATGAACAACTAATGACTGATCCATATGAAACCACCCTATGAAGAGAAAAAGGTTTTTTCCCGCTAAAGAACAAATGCAATGAAGGAATATTGTCGGCATTTAGTTAACCAATTCAGGCATGAGATGTGCTATCACATTATTGATGTTGTAGCTAACTGCTTTACATGCCCCTGCAGTTCATCTTCTCTACAGCGGCTGATGGGAAGATAAAGGCATGGTTGTATGATAACCTTGGTTCTAGGGTTGACTACGATGCACCAGGTCATTCATCCACCACTATGGCATATAGTGCTGATGGAACAAGGTCTGTAGCCATACATTTTTTTTGTCCATTATTAAAATATAGTTTAAAGATCTAGAATTCCGCTTTACTTCGTGTATTGACATCCAGGTTATTTTCTTGCGGTACAAACAAAGAAGGAGATTCATATCTTGTCGAGTGGAATGAAAGTGAGGGAGCTGTAAAACGTACTTATGTTGGTCTTAGCAAGCGAGCTACAGGAGGAATAGTGCAGTTCGATACTCTAAAAAATCGAATTCTGGCTGCTGGAGATGACTTCACGATCAAGTTCTGGGACATGGACAATGTCAACTTATTGACAACTGCTGATGCCGAGGGCGGATTACCAGTAATTGTTATTTAAACAGAGTCAAATTTACTGAAATATTTGTTGGTACTAACATGTATTTATTTATTTTTCATAGCCATCTCCATGTATCCGTTTCAACAAGGAAGGAATATTGTTAGCTATTTCAACAAATGAGAACTCTGTAAAGATTTTGGCCAATGCAGATGGTGTTCGTCTTCTACGAACAATTGAAAGTAGTCCTTTTGACGCATCTTCTAGGGTTGCCTCCTCAACAGTTGTAAAGGTGAATACGTGTTTACCATTTTATTTTGATTCTATTAATTTGATTTGCTCTTTTTAATGAAATCCACCTTGTGTCTTCAGTCTCCCTCATTTGCTGCTGTTAATGCTACTACTGGATCAAACATTGTTGATCGAGTTGTTCCTCTAACATCATTGGTTGCAATGGTATACTTCTCTTTCAGTTTGAAAACAGGAATATTTTCTAACCCTACGTTATCAAGTTGATAAAATATTTGACTATATGCAATAATTTTATTCTTCTCTGAATGATTTGTTGATCCAAATTACTAAGATTCACAATTTACCCTGGGCATTCACTATGCGATCCCATTATTTGATGTTTGTAGGCTGGAGAAAGTCGGAATTTGGCAGAAAAACCCAGAATTGCAGACGAGTCTGTTGAAAAATCCAGAATCTGGAAAATGACAGAAGTCAATGAGTCATCACAGTGCCGTTCCTTGAGACTCCCAGATAATTTAGCATCTGCAAAGGTATGAGTTGGAGCCCCTGCTTTTGATCGCATCCATAGGTTTGTAGTAAGTTTTATCTGAATTGCTGATAATTTATCCTGCCCTTTTGAGTCTGAATCTGTTCAACTGTGCAATGTTGCTTTAGATGCAGTCAAAAGGCAGTTTATGATATTTTGAAGCTTAATTTTCTCTTTAAAGTTGTTATATCACCTCAGTTTCATCCATTTTGAAATTTGGCCTGAGTTTGGAATTCGCTCCATATTTAGTTAATTGAATCAGTGAAACCTCTCTAGTATGATGTTAACTTTATCAGGTTTCAAAGTTGATGTATACGAATTCGGGATTTGCTATATTGGCTCTAGCTGCTAATGCGGTGCACAAACTCTGGAAATGGCCAAAGAACGATCGTAATCCAACAGGAAAGGTGTTCCTTTGCTTCACAAAAAAAATTCAGTTTATCTTTTTCTGCCAATATTTTGATGAATATTGAACTTTTTGTAGGCTAGTGCTAATACTGTTCCGCAACTATGGCAACCTGCTAGTGGGATACTGATGACAAATGATATCAGTGATGCAAATCCTGATGATGGGGTTTCATGCTTTGCGCTGTCAAAGAATGACTCTTATGTCATGTCTGCTTCTGGAGGCAAAATTTCTCTATTTAACATGATGACATTTAAGGTAAGAGGTCTTACATAGCTTTTTCTAGCTAGCTTATACGGAAGTTGATGGTAAGAAACTCAAACCACCATCCAGCCTGAGTTGGTCTGCATTGGGAATTGCTGACGGTACTGTAGGGTCCTGGGTTCTGTAATGCAAAATTTATTCTGGTCTGGAAGTATGTTTTTACTAGTTGCAGTTTTGTTCCTGCAGAAGCTTGATATCTGAAGTGTTCATCAGAAATTTGATTCACATTAGGCCATTGGAGCTTTATTCATCAATTTTCTACTTTGAAATTGAATGCCTAATACATATCTTTGTTCATTTGCATAGCTGAAACCTGTGGTCTGTGGTCATTTGCTTGAACTAAAAAGTTTAGTGTGTGAACATCAGTTTTTTAAGTTTTCCCTTATAATTTACTATTTGATGTGGCTTATTAGTAACGTGTTCTCTCGTTGTTCACAGACAATGACGACGTTTATGCCCCCGCCGCCTGCAGCAACATTTCTTGCATTTCATCCTCAAGATAATAACATCATTGCCATAGGCATGGATGACTCCTCTATCCAAATATACAATGTGCGGGTTGATGAGGTATTACCTAGTGCATGAATTTCCGCTTTTATTTTTTCAACACAATTAACTAAGTTGTTTCGGTGTACAATTGTCACGTACTTTCTTTTCACAGGTTAAAATAAAGCTCAAAGGACACCAGAAAAGGATTACTGGTCTTGCCTTCTCTGCCTCTCTTAACGTGCTTGTATCTTCAGGGGCTGATTCTCAGGTCAATATATTTGTCATAGATGCCTACAATTTAAATATTTGAGACGGTTAAAAAATAATTGCTCCAATCCGGATCAGTAGTCACCTTACAAGGGGCCATTTCTGAGCCTGACATGATGACCATGTCTTTTTAAAATATATAATATAACTAAAACAGAAGCATTCGTGCTGGCTAATATTCTCTCGTTTGTGTTTCTATAGCTGTTCTAATTTGGTTTTCTGTTTATTCATCTTCAGACGCTGACAACTTTGCACTTTTACAGCTTTGTGTTTGGAGTTCAGATGCCTGGGAGAAGAAGACAAGTAAATTCTTGCAAACCCCACCTGGTCGGACAACCGCTCCCCTTGCTGACACTCGTGTACTCTTCCACCAAGATCAAACACATTTACTAGTAGTTCATGAGACACAAATCGCAATTTATGAGGCTCCGCAATTGGCATGCCGTAAGCAGGTGCGACTCGCTGTACATTTTATCTTTTAAATAACATTCTTTACCCTTATAAAGTCTTTTTGTTCTAAACTTCATCATGCTACTGCTCTTGCCCTTCCCCTTTTGATGGCAAATGCAGTTGATTATTGTTGAGAATCATTACTTCTGTTCATCTTCGTTGTACTCTTTGGATAACATATCAACTATTTCTAATTTTTTCTTTAATAGTGGTTACCTCTTGAAGCAAGCGGTCCAATCACATATGCTACGTATTCTTGTGATAGCCAATCGATATACGTGAGCTTTGAAGATGGAAGTGTGGGTGTTCTCACCGCTGCTTCCCTGAGGTTGCGATGTCGTATCAATCCCTCTTCATATATTCCCACCAGCCCCAGGTGCATATTGTGAAATTTTTTCAATATTTTTTTTTATGTTTTAATTTTTTTACCTTTGAATTATATACTTTTATCCTAATTGTCAATTCCATGCTTTTGCTGTTTAAGGGTATATCCGCTGGTCATTGCAGCACACCCTTCGGAAGCCAATCAATTTGCTTTGGGGCTTAGTGATGGTGGAGTCTGTGTGCTAGAGCCAATCGAGTCCGAAGGTAGATGGGGAACAGCACCTCCACAAGAAAACGGTGCTGGTCCAAGTACTTCTGGTGCAGCCAGTTCTGATCAGCCTCAAAGGTAAAACTTGATGATGCAAATAGTAGGCTCTTCCGAAACCAAACAAGGAAATCTACTTGTGGGCGTCTTTCGGACTTTGTTCTATCGTTCTTGCGCTCGAAAGAAACATAGACACAATTTAGAAATCTAACAATCTAGGGTTGATAATTTAGATACATCTGAATAAAGTCTTGAAACAGGAGTTGTTAATATTTTGGTCATGTTCAATGAACGGAAAGGTACAGCACTGATGGGGTGGGTTGGTTAGGAAGTGTGAGCCATTTTGTTTATGGCTTTAATTTCTTTGATTTATTTTATTTTATTTTATTTTATTTTATTTGTTATCTTCATAAACCCAAATTCTCGTGTGATATAATGTTTATTTTTCTTTGGCACTATTATCATTGATTTTGTAGTATTTTCATTTACCGTTTCGCATTTCGCAATTATGCGTGCTATTATTATGTCATGTTCTATATATTGGCTTATTTAGTTTTAGTTTTAACTAGTATTTCATCTATGCGATGCACAAGTGTTATTTTTATGTAATTATTGGCAAAATTAGTAAATATGAGTGTTTGAATAAATAATTAAAATACAAATAAATTAAGATTGAATTGGATTAAAGGATTTGAAATCTACGAATATAATGTATCTTCATTGTTTAGATAACTTAAAAAAATTTATGTTGATATTTATTATACTACAATTGAGGTCATCACAACGGATTTCAAATTTTTAGATAGTATTGGAATCAATTTAAATTCATTGTGGTTGGAGGTATTGGAGAGAATTTAAAAGTTTTGTAAATTTGTTTGAAAAACTTTTTAGAAAACAGTTTTAAGCTTATTTGACATCTTTTAAGATGTTTTTATAAAAAAAAAAATTGTTTCACCCCTATTTTTTTTATAAATGTCTTATTTTAATATTTTACTTTTTCATATTATCTTTGTATTAAAAATTTTGTTATTTTCTAAGGGATTTATTTATCCAATAATTATAAATTTGATGCATGCAATATTTGTATTTTATACAAAACAAAATAGAAATTTTTTAAATTTTAAAATTTTTAAAGTTGAATTAGTAAAATAGAAAATATAAAATATAAAAATAAATATAATAAAATATAGATACATAATATTTTGATAAGATAAAGTTACATTAAACGTTGTACAATTAGTATGAAATGTTATTTATATTAACAAAAATTAATATATAAAGTATATAAAATTAAATAAACAAAAAAATTATAAGTATGATAATGAAAAACAATTTAAAAATTAAATCGTATATTTATTTATATTTTAAAAAATTTTAGTCAAATAATATATCAATCAAATCATAATATTATATTTTCTTGAATATTCTATATTATCTCTATCTATAATTTTGAATTCAATTATATTTTATTTGAATTTTTAAATTTGATGATAATGTCTTCACTCTTTTAATTCGGAAATAATTTTTCGGTTGAAAAATATTATAGTTTCTATTTTAGCAGTATTTTTCGCTTATATATATATATATATATATATAAATATTAGATAAAATAATATTATCTTTTGTTGAATGTTCAATATTATAAATATTTATATTTTAAATTCGATAACATATTATTGTAATTTTAAATTTATTTAATAATGATAATTGTTTAGTATTTTTCGAAAATATTTTTGGACGGAAAAATTTCATTTTACTATTTTTAGCATGTTTTGTTGCTTATATTTATATATATATATATATATATTAAAATTTTTATATTAAATAGTATATCACTCATAATACTATGTTTTATAATTTCTACTGAGTATATGTATGTATGTATGTATGTAAGTATATAAAAGCAAAAATAATCGCCTTATTGAAAGTAAAAATTAATTTTGTTTGATCACAAAAAAATTTATTTTTAATTTAGTTTAAATTCAATCGTATTTTTATCTATATTTTAAAATTTTTATACTATATAATATATTGTTCATAACATCACCTTTTTTTGAATATTTGTTGTCTATATCTATATATATACATATAGATTAAAGTTTTTTTTTAAAAAAATATTGATTAAACTAATCATCCTATTAAAAATAAATGCTAAATTTTATTTGATAAAAAAAACTACTTTAAATTTTTTACAATCGTATTTTTATGTATATTTAAAATTTATGGATTAAATAGCATATCACTAATATTATTATTATTTTTTTTATTTTTGAATATTTATATATATATATATATATATATATATATATATATATATATATAAAAGAAACAAAACACCTTATTAAGAACAAAAATTAAATTTTGTTTAATAATGAAAAATATTTTTTTTAAAAAAAAACTCTATCGTATTTTTATAAAAAAGCAAAAAATTAAATTTTGTAAAAAGACTATTTTGATTTTTGTTTTTAATTCAATCAGATTTTTTATTTATATTTTCAAAATTATAGTTTAATTATTTGTAGTTGAGTTTTATGTTTTTATATATAAAAATGCTAAAGTATAACAAATATCATGTACAATGATATTTACAATAATAATATCCTAATATTTTGCTATTTTATCGCGATATTTTATATTTAATTTATCATGATATTTTGATATATAAAATTTCTGTATTAATTTTTTGTTGTTGTAAATTTAGTGTATAAATTTCTTTGTATCGGACAAAACAAAACAATCAACGCTAAAACAAAAATTAAATTTTGTTTGATCACGATAAAATATATTTTAATTTTTTAGATTATATTGTATTTTTATCTATATTTTAAAAATTTTAGATCAAATATTTTATCATTTATAATATTATCTTATTTTTTGAATATTCAATATTATCTCTATCTATAATTTTAAATTAAGTAATATATTATTTGTATTTTTAAAATTTATAATATCTTTACTATTTTCGAAAATGTCTTTTGGGTGGAAAAATTTGTTTTATTTCTATTTATGTGATTTTTTTGTTTATATATATATATATATATATATATATATATATATATTATGTGCTACGTGATAACGATTTTATGAATGCGGTATTGATCTTATGTTAGAAAAGAGCACGTCGCATGTGGTATTGATCTTATTTATTTTATTTTTTTTTTAGTTGGGGGAGAGGAAATACTGATTTTATGTTAGAAAAGAGCATGTGTATCACACATGATAGAGATCTTATTAGAAGAGAGCACGTGTGTTACGTGTGATATTGATCTTATATAATATAAACTAGCCACACCACACGTGTTGTGTGTGTAATGTTATATACAAATATTATGTTATGTGTGTATATAATATAAATTTATACCTTTTCAAGTATTTGATTTTATTTATTTATATATGTATTTATTTTTTTGCAATTTGATAATTTTGTGGCTTTTTTTTAAATAACAAGCTAAAAGTAAGCATACCAAGAGATCTCTAAAATACTTGTACTTTATATATAGTATAGATGAGGACGTGTGTTGTATGCATCTTATAAAGAATATGTGAATTAAATCAAGGGGTTCATTATTTCTTTCAATGGATTTGAAAGATGATCTTGTTAGTTTTGCCTCAATACAAGTTTCGCATTTGTGTTGCTTATCGATTTGGAATGTTTGAATAATTTATAAGTTAATTAATCTACGGATCGTATCATAATTAATGTGTCTCAGTCTATCATGCCATAAATTGGAAGACTCAAGAAAGTAAGCAGAAGAGTTCATTTTATTAATAATAGGCTTAATAGTCATTACATTGAGTTTGAACAAACCATTGTTTACATACCATTTGCCAACAAACATTCCATTTTTAGACAAACAACCTTGTCTGACTCGAAAACAATGCGGAAATCATGCTTGTTTAAAAGCAAACGTTGTATGTGTCTGACTCGAAAACAATGCGGAAATCATGCTTGTTTAAAAGCAAACCGACACTAAATTCTTTCGAACCTCCGACACATACAACACATTGTTGAGAGCCAGTTTTTTTCCAAACGTCATCTTCAAGATCACTTTCCTTGTCCCATGATGTCTGAGGTAGCTGAGTTCCCCATAAACAATTTTTCAACATTCTCTGATTCATCCAGAGTTGCAAACATTTCCTTGCATATAGCAAACATGACGGGTGGCACCAGTGTCGATCCACCACTCACTTGGATTTGATCCAACCAGATTCACTTCAGAAATGACAGCACAGAGGTTCGTGTTTGAAACCTCATGGGATATTTTCTCCACCATGTTCACCTCTCAGTTTTTCTTTGGCTTCTTGCACTCAGAGACCTTGTGATTAGTACCATCATATTTATAGCATTTCTCGGAAAATTTCTTCTTCGAAATGCCTCCTTTTGTTCCCATTTTCATCCTTTTGTTGCAAGGATTGAAAATTTTCTTTTTCGAGCTTTGACCATACTCGAAAACATTTGCTTAATAGCAACTGGAGAAAATAGTCGTCTTTCAGAACTCTTGTTGTCTTCCTCGATACGAAGTCGAACAATGAGCTCTTCAGCATTCATATCCTTGCGTTTGTGTTTCAAGTAGTTTTTGAAATCCTTTCATGCTGGTGGTAGCTTCTCAACAATGGCAGCCACTTGGAAGGATTCACTCAATGTCATCCCCTCAGCGTGAATCTTGTGAAGAATCACTTGGATTTCTTGAACTTGGCTGATAACCGGATTGGAATCCACCATCTTAAAATCCAGAAAGCGGCCTACAAGAAACTTCTTGGCCCCTGCATCCTCGGTTTTTTACTTTCTGTCAAGGGATTCCCAAATCTCCTTGGCCAATTTCTTTTCGCAGTACACATTGTAGAGCTAATAGGCCAATCCGTTCAGTACGTAATTTTGGCATAAGAAATCAGAATGATTCCATGCCTCCAAAGCATTGACGGATTCAACATCTCCCTCACCCTCCTTGAGGTTAGGAGCTTCCTCCGAGAGGAATCTAGCTAGGTTCAGCGTCGTCAAGTAAAAGAGCATTTTCTGCTGCCACTTGAAGTCCACACCAGTGAACTTCTCTGGCTTTTGTCCATGACTATTAGGCAGATGAGCAGCAGCAGCACATGGGGCAACATGAGGAACGACACGAGGTGGAACATTGACATTGACATGATATAATCCGTTGTCGTTGGGGTCAAAAAACCGTTGTACTTTAAGGTGTTGTCGAAAATATACTTGTCGTTGCTTTCATAAGACAACGGATTTTATCTGTTGTCTTTTTCTTGAAACGACAACGGTTTTTATTTGTTGTCGTATATAGAACTTTTAACAACACCGAAAATTACAACACTTTTAACAACACCGAAAATTACAACAGTTTTGAGCAACCATCACTGCCCTTACCTCCGAAACCTTGGCTCGTTTTTTTTTTTTTAATCTACAAGTGAATGAATGACCTACAACAACAATAAAATCGAACCCCCATGAAAATGTGATTTCAATTATTCACCCAAAATCGCATTAAAAAAAATGAATTTTAGTTCTTGTCATTTGGTACAGATGAAATTTGGTTCCATACCTGCAACGCTGGTTACGCCGGTGAAGATGCGCCAAATCCCTGTTTAGTGTGCTTTTGGGCTAAAAATTCTGTAATGGAGAGAAGAGAACGGCGCGAGTCGTCAAAAGAGGGTGGGAAAATTTCACTAGGTTTTTAAGTCCAAGTTTTACATATTAATAAATAATATTTATATTTATCATAGTTAATATAAATATATAATATTTATATAAGATAACTAGCTATACGTATTACGTATATAACCAAAATTTTAAATTATTTTAAAACAAAAAATTTTCAAATAATGTAGAGAATCATAAATTTTAAATAAAAATTATAGTTTTTTTAATTTTAATTTTGAAATGTTGGGAGGAAAAATTGGATGGAAGAAAATAAGATAAATTAACATTAATGAAATAAATTTTTTTATTAAAACTTTTGACATAACATTTTTCGCGACATGCCTCAGTTATCCAATAATCAAACCGCCAAAAAAAATGTATTCCCGAGTTATCTTTTTGCGACGCATAAATTTTATTGTATCGCCAAGTAATCCGAAATAAAATATGAGAGAATGCGAACCAAGATTATAACTTTCAGCGGCGTGGAGCGCAAAACACGCCACTAAATAATTACATTCCGCGACGCGACCTGTTCTATGCATCGCGAAATACCATAATTTCTGTAGTGATAAGAATGTAGCCTTGAACGTGGGTTCATGCTTAGTGAGAGTTAGGAATTTCAAAGATGTACTTATGATTAATTAAGAAATAAAGACCAACTAATTATCTAATTATTAATAATTATTATACGTTAGAGAACAAGTATGTATTTTGATTGACCGAAAAAATAAAGACAATTTTGATAAAATCAACTAAAATATAATATCTATTAATCTGAAATAAATTAATAATCTAATTTGAAGAAAAAAAAATATACTTCGATGAAAAGGTAGAATCAAATAAGAATGTGATTTTATGGATATAGACGATGAAATAATGATAGGACGTGGTTTATGACTAGGGGACCTTAGAATTCTAGAAAGAAGTTATGTTTATTGATTAATTTAAATATAATGTCTAATTAACTATTCAATCAATAAGTATATTATTTAAGAAAATAATTATACTTATCATCAAAAATATATAGAAAAAAAAAAGTGAACTATATATTTAAGAAAAAGTGTCAATTCAAATCTAAAATAATACAATCTTAATTTTGTTTCGATAATACGTAAAAATAAATATTATAAAAATATAGTTTATTTAATGTATCGAAAAATCGATCATGGTATCACAGGTAGGGGTGCAAACGAACCGAATCGAGTCGAATAATGGTAAAATTTTAAGGTTCGAATTCGGATCGATAAGAGTATATTCGAGTTCGAGCTCGATTCGAAGTTCGATAATTTCAAATATTTTGGCTCGAGTTCGGCTCGAAATGAAGTTCGAGTTCGGTTCGAAATATTCGAACCTATTCGTGAACTATTCGGATATTATGGTTCGAAAGCTCGAAATGTATATATATTATTATATAGTTATATTAATTAAATATTAAGGCTCGCGAACTATTCGCGAACTATCGAACAGAGTAATTTCGGCTCGAGCTCGGCTCGAAAAAAATTCGAACATGTTCGAATTCGGCTCGAGTTCGATAAGCTCGAATACGAATCAAATATTTATCGAGCGGGCTCGTAAAGCTCACGAACACGTTCGGTTCATTTGCACCCCTAATCACAGGTCCAAATACTTATGTTGTGTGTTCTTGTTATAGTCAATATGCGTGAGCTTTGGAGATGGACGTACAACCAATCAATTTGCTTTGGGGCTTCATGATGGTGGAGTATGTGTACTCGAGCCACTTGAGTCCAAATGTGACGCCCCGAAATTGAGCCTAATTAACATCGACGTTATTTAATGTTTTCACATTAAACAACAAGCTTCGGATTTTAGAAATTTCAAAAACCAGTCTTTTCATTCATAAACTGAAATTACAATGTCTTTCCATAAAGTGCACTCGAATTATTTTTACAAGTCAAATTGCAAAATACAGATTCTAAATACATCGGTTAATACAAATGAACTAAAACAGAATTTCCAATGACAGACATCACGATCAGTCTTCACAAGCGCCAGAATTAGTTTTGTTCATCATCTTCTATTTTTTTCTCGGTCTTATTTGAGATGGTTTTGGGTGGGTCAGTGATATGTTTGTCGCTCAATAAATGAGATAAATATCTCAGCTTTTAAATTATTTTATCAAAAATCATAGCATATTCATACAAAATTAGAGCAGAACTAAAATCATATATTCATCAGAGTTATAGCCTCTTATATGTTTATCTTCTAAAGGGCGAGGAATCATAACAAATAAGAAACATAGCAAAGTGTTCAGAATATATATTTTGATCACTAGTTCGCAAGCATAAGTGCATCAACATCATATATTTCTCAGATTCGGACTTTGAAAACAGATATATATGTTGTGACATAACTTAAAACGTAATATTAACTTTAAAACTTAAAGCCCACGTATTGATAATGATAAAAAAGATTTCGGTTTGAAAGTATCTTGTTCTAGCTCGACTGAAACTCGACTGGACGCTCACGAGATGCTCAACTGACCGCTCAACTGAATTATCTCACTTGAATTTTTGTGTATTTTCTCAAAATTTCGTGTAATCTTGTATAAAAAATCTGAGTGCTATTTATAGGGAGAAATCTGACTGTTAGACTCCCCATTTAATGCCCTTAATTGCCATGATTTCGAATTAATGCACCAGTTACAAATCTAGAGCTGCAGTTGTAGCTCAACTGAATTTTGTCTGTTGAAGCTCAACTGAACTTCGACAACTGAATTCGGACATCAACTGAATTTCATTCATCAACTGAAATTCGAAATTCAACTGAACTTTCAGTCCTTAACTGAAATTCGGGTTCTCGCACTGATGGTAGTCGGTCCTGGAAACCAAACAGGGAGATCTACTAGTTCTAAATTTGTTGTATTATTCTTATGCTCGAGAGAAATGCTGATATAATATTCGATACATCTGAATAAAGTCTTGAAATATGATATGTTAGGTCATCTCCAACTACAAACACCATTTTGGTGCAAGTTCTGCACTAAAATAGTGTAATTTTTGCATCAAACACAACATCCATCTCCAACCCATTTACATCAAATCTTACACCAAAAGAAATATTCTCGGAATATTTTCTTTATTTTTCATATAATAATTCATATAATTTATTTAATATCTTTTACAAATTTAACAAAATAATTATTATTTAAATTTGGCATTCATAGCCCAATTTGTATTTGTATTTTAATTTTTTAATATTTATTTAAATAAATAAATATTAAATTAATAATTAAATATTTATTGATTAAATTAACTGAATTATTATAATAAAAATTTTGTTCTAATATTTAATTATTAAAGCAATAAAATAAATATTAAATTATTAATTAAAAACAAATAAATATAAATATAATAATTAAAAAAGTAATAAAATGAATTAAAAAATAAAAGTTTCATGCGCCCTATTTTGGTGCACAAAATAGCGCCCCCATTGGAGGAGCTATTGCTGCACCATTTTGGTGTAGCGTTGGAGTTGCTCTTAGTATAAAATTAGAACATATATCTAACATATAAAAGAGCATTTGTCTCGCACTCTTGTTAGAAGAGCACGTGTCTTGTACATGTGAATTTGTATGAAATAGAACGTGTCTCGCACGTATGAAAAGTGTAAAGTAATATCTTTTGTTGCAAACTTCTTGTTACACGTGTCAACTTCTATATCAATTATTTCTTTGTCCGTTAAAGGAATTATAATATTTAGGATTTTACCGTATTTGAGGATATTACCGCATTTTCATTTTTGTGCAGTGAGTAGTTCCGATCAACATCAAAGGGGTGTCCTCCTCCGTGTTCCCCTCCGGCACGTCTACCACGTACGATTCCAAAACAACGGTCAAGATCTTCCCTTCATGCGCCATCCCATGAACGGAAGTCACCAACCGATAATTCCTCAACCTACGATCCTCGCCGATGATGCTAAACCCCGTCACGCGCCGTCCCTCGTCCAGCAAATCCAGCCTCTCCGTGCTCGTAGCCGCGGGCAATCCGAAGATCATGCTTGCAAAAAGTAGGCTCTAGGAAACCAAACAAGGAAATCTACCTGCAATGGATTTTATTTTAAGATTCATTTTACATCGGCACAATTTAAACCTGGCAATTTAAGTCGATAGTTTATATACATTTGAATATATAACATCTTGAAATAGGAGCTGTTAGTATAAAATCTCACGTGACTTGTTTGCGCCTGTATAAAAAGCACGTGTCTCGCACAGATGAAAAAAATTTGTGTTCCGCACGTGTGAACCTATACAAAATAGCACGTGTCCCGCACATACGAAAAGAGTGCGTGTCTCGTACTTGTAAACATGGAAGCCAATCAATTTTCTTTGGGACTTGGTGATGGGGTCTTTGCACTCGAGCCATTCGAGTACGAAGGCAGACGGGGAGCAGTACTTCCACTTGAAAAAGCTAAGTGTTGGTCTAAGCATTTCTTGTACAGCCAGATCCGATTAAGGATGGCAACGTGGCTAACTCAGCTAAACCAAGGACCTACCATGCCTCACTTTAGACGTCCCGTGAAGCCGACGAGTTTAATCCAGATTGAACTCATATCTTGCAAAAAATTAGAATAATGTTTAGATTTTATTAGGCACAAATTTTAAAAATTAATAAATTGAAAAAAAAATTAATTGTCAACTTTATATTAATAATATTAGAAAAAAATCACAATTTAAATCTATCAATTTGTATCAAATTAATAATTAATAAAAAAATATAATTATATATTTTTATATTAAATATATCATAATTAATAAATTATTTCAATCTTAGAATTTTATAACTAAAATTATAGATAAAGTAATCTTAATAATATATATACATATACATGAGTATTTACATTTTTTTATATTTATATAGAGGTATAAATGGTGGGGTGGGTCCACCAAAACCCAAGACAC
The DNA here is from genome assembly GCF_033568475.1 of Henckelia pumila. NCBI lineage: Eukaryota > Viridiplantae > Streptophyta > Magnoliopsida > Lamiales > Gesneriaceae > Henckelia > Henckelia pumila. The sequence goes on from NC_133122.1 coordinate 32,202,517, forward strand.
ACCTCTGACCTGCTTGACCGGGCATAAATCTGTCCTTTCAAAGAAGGTTTAATACAATTTCGAGTTTAGACCTAATCGATTATCATCTCTAGATCCGATCAACCTCAAAAGTAAAAATTGATGATGTAGATTGTAGATAGCAAGTTCTCTTTGAAATCCAACAAAAAAATCCATTCGTGAGCATTTTTTTAGATTTTGTTCTATCGTTCTTATGTTAGAGAGAACCCTCTATACAATTTAGAAAAATGAAGTGCAATTATAAAAAAGCGCGTGACTCACATGTGCCTGTTAAAGATCACGTGTCTCACACATATAAACTTATAATATAAAAAAATCACGTGTCTTGAACATGTATAAAGAGCACAAGTGAACCTATAATAGTTAGATAATTATCTTTGTTTTATCTTATACTAAAAAGAGCATATGCATTCCGAATCTATAGGCTTAAACTACAAGGCAATTGTTTAATAAATATATATAGGAGAGTTGAGATTTTAAATTTTAAATACAAACCTAGTCAATAGTTTTATACTTTTATTGGCACATCTAAAAAATAATTGTTTAGATGGAATGTATATATAATATGTTGGCAAACTTTATACTCTGTTAAGTCTGAATATACTCTCCAATAAATCATACATTAATTGTTTTCACATGAATCAATCGTCTCTTCGGACAATCTTAATTCTCTTAAATAATTTTTTCATACTGTAGAAACTATCTAACATATTCTTTTTCTTAGGATAAATCTTATCCGAATATGTGTTCAAAATTACCCTCCTACATGTTCCAATGAGCCTTCATTTGCTAGATTTCAAAGACAAATGACAACTGTGTAAGGCCGTGAGGATTGCCTTCCAAAATCTCAGCTTCTGTAAATTTAAGTTGTTGTCAAAAAAGCTCTTGGCACATGTTATTCATTTAGATTCTGACGGGAGGAGGAAAGGGCATCGATGTAATAATTAACATTATTACCAGACATTTGAGATATGTTATCATTAAAATTACCAAGAACCTCATTATCTTGAAGTTTATGATTTCGGTGGAAGAATATATTCTTCACCATGGTAGATACAACAAAAGGGTACGAATCCATATCTCATTAGGTGCACTGTAATTATATTCTCATATAAATACCACCGGTTTCTAGCTACATTTATTATAATTGCACAGACAACGCGGTTTTCCTTCTGACATAAATTGCGGATGTCTTTTCGTAAACTCTACTAATGACTATACACCCACAAAAAGAGAAAAAAAACTTAGCTGTTATAAAATCTGAAAATCATTATTAAACCATTTATATATTAAATTTATGTTACTATATATCCATCATTATAAAAGTTTCTTATACAAGTAAACAAATAAATAAAACTATCATAAATAAACAACTATCAAATTGTACATACATGCACAATATATTAAATGATCATGAATTCAGTTAGTTACAAATAAACTAATTAAAATCGAATAAAATAAACATATATATACATATACATATACTAATTATTAATTAAAAAAATCAATACAATATATGCATGCACACACACATATATATATACGTAAATGTATGTATATATGTACATACATATACACACACAAATATATACCTGAGTAGTACGGTTGGTGTTGAGTAGAGACGGCAGCAAGCAGCGGTGAACCGCAATGACGAACAACGGCAGAAGGGCGACAAGCGACAAAGAGACGTTGAGCAACTCCAGTCAGCCGGAGACAGATAGCTTTCAGATCCGTCCTAACCACAAATCAAATAAAAGATAAAAATATATACATATGTATATTGTGTATGTGGCGGAAAGCGTCTAGAGTTTTGAAAAATGGCCGTGGATCTTAAAATTTTTAAACTTCTAATTTAGCGACGGCGTCTAGTAAAGTTGTCGCAAGCATTAGAGACAATTTTCTAAAAGCCGTCTCTAAGTAGATCTGTCATGTAGTACCATATTCAAATTGGGACAATTTTTCTACTTTAAAATTCGTTTTATGGTTCTTACGCTCGAGAGAATTAAGCATCGACACAATTAATTAGAAACCTGACAATTTAGGTCGATAGTTTATATACATCTGAATAAATTCTTGAAATAGGAGCTGTTAATATAAAATCTTACGTGACTTGTTTGCGTTTGTATATATATAAAAACACATGTCTCGCACGGGTGAAAAAAAATTGTGCTTTGCACGTGCCAACCTATAAAAAATAGCACGTGTGTCCTGCACGTGCGAAAGAGGGTGTGTCTCGCAATTGTAAACCTATGTGAAAGAGCATATGTCTCTCACGTGTGAAAAGAGCACGTTCCAGGTGAAGCAAGTGGTTAAATTACATGAGCTTTGGGAGTCTGCGTACTCAAGCCAATCGAGTCCGAAGGCATATTATTAGGGATGACAATGGGTTGGGTCTAAACTCAGCCCTACATCAAACCCGGTCGGGCGGGGCGGATCTAGACCCGGCCAAGCGGGTCCATATACGGGTCCGAACCCGGACCCGTCCCGCCAAAAATATATATTAATATATAAATATAAAATATATATGTATATATATATTAATAATATATAATTATATTTTAATATTAAATAATCAATACTCTATTTATAATTTGAGTTTATAATATTTTTGGATTGAAATAATTTTAATATTCATGATATTTTTAATATAAAAATATATCATTATAAATTTTTTTTAGTTTTTAATTATTAATTAAATAAAAAATAATATATTTTAACTTGTGAAAATATTTTTTGTTCTAAATATTGTTAATATAAATTTGAAAAATAAATTTAATGATTTTTTATTTAATAAAATTTAAATTATATAAAATTTGGCGGGTTCAACGGATCTAACCCGGATTGGACCTGCTGGGTTCACGGGGCGGGTCGGGTCCAAGGGGAGGCGGGGCGGGTCTCGGGTTTGCCCAAACCCGCCCCGAACCCGACCCGCTATCATTCCTACATATTACTTCAAAAAAATATAAAAAGTGTTGGTTTAAGCATTTCTGGTACAGTCAGATCCGATTAAGGATGGCAACGCGGAGATACCCTGCCTCACTTTAGAGGTCCCGTGAACCCGACTAGTTTAATCTGGATTGAACTCGTACCTTCCAAAAAATTAGAATAATGTTTAGATTTTATTAGCTAGATACAAATTTTGAAAATTTTAAAAATTAATAAATTGAAAAAAAAAATTAGTCAACTTTATATTAATAATATTTAGAAAAAAAAACATCACAATTTATATATAGGTATAAAATGGTAGAGTGGGTCCACCAAATTAAACTCGAGACATGCCTCAGACCTGCTTGACCGAGTCTAAACCCTCCTCTACATAGAGAGCTTAATACGGTGTCTAGTTTAAAGCTAATTAGTTATCATCTCTAGATCTGATCAACCTCAAAGATAAAACTTGATGACAGATATCAGGCTCTCTTTGAATCCAAACAAAGAAATCATTTGTGGGTATTTTTTTAGATTTTATTCTACCGTTCTTATGTTTGAGATAAATCTCTATATAATTTAGAAAGAAAAAAAAGAAGTGTAATTATAAAAGAGCGCGTGACTCACACGTGTCTTACACGTGTAAATTGATTATAATATAAAAAAAACATTGTCTTGAACATGTATATATAAAGAGCACAAGTGAGCCTATAGTAGTTAGATAATTATCTTTGTTTTATCTTATACTAAAAAAAGCATATGGATTCTGAATCTATAGGTTTAAACTAAAAAGTAATTGTTTAATAAATATATATAGAAGAGTTGAGATTTTAAAATTTAAATACAAACCTAGTCAAGAGTTTTATACTTTTATTGGCACATCTAAAAAATAATTGTTTGGATAGAATGACTGACGTTTGTGTGGATTATATCTAATATGTTGGCATACTTTATGTCACGTTTCGAAATCGGGCCTAGTTGACATCGGCGTTGTTTAACATTTCGAATCGTAAAACAACAAGTCACGTAATATAGAAAATAGTCTTCAACCAGTCTTTTACATAATCAAATATGTCTTTACAAAATAGAAATACGACAATAGTGGAAGCGACAAAATAACAGAAAATAACTACTAATAAAACTTCAACTTGATCATCAACCTCAGAAAGCATATTGTTCATCCTCTTCTAACTGTTCTTCAGTATCTGGGTGGAAAGTAATGGGTGAGTGTTTTGGGAAACACTAAGCAAGTGGGGGCCGATCGAGCATGATAAACACCAAAAATATATTTACATGTACACATGTATATTTCATAATCTCGAAATAAAATAAGCATGTTGAATCTGACATAAATACAAAGCAAATATTGCACTGTTAATATCTCATTTTCCGTGGTATCAGTCCCTTATATGTTACTCCTCTAAAGGGCGAGACCAAAGGAACGGTTATTATAACCCACCGCATCAGGGCCATATCAAATCAAATCAAATCGTCGAAAATTCCTTAACCATTTCTAAATCGATCTTAATAGTGCATCTCAAATATTTCCAAATAATTCTAACATGTTTCAAATAATATCACGAATAGCCAACAAATAATATATATCAAAGTGAAACAATTATTATCATGCCCATCGAATTTTCAAAAGTATAAGTATTTATGTTATAAAACTTAACTCACACGCAAAAATAAATACAAGTGTAGAAACTTATATCACACAAAAAAAAGATTGAAGCCCACTTACTGTATTCGATTTCTAATAAAATCGTGTAAGAGTAAACGTTGTTGGAGAGCCTCGACTGGAGCAAAAACACGAACTATATTCACGGCAAAAATCTGCTCGGTTTTAAGGGACTAATAACCGGCTCGGTTTTTCGACAGAAAGTGCAACTCCTTGCTCGACTTAGGCACTGCCTCTTGGATTGAACTTGGAAAATTTCTGGATTTGGTTGTAGTAGATGATTGTTTGAACCTGGACAGATCACAAGGCTTTAGGAACGAGCAAAATCTTGCTCTTGAAATGGACATAAATCTCTTCAAAAATGGACAGAAAGTTTACTTCGAAACGATGCCGACTTTTCCGAGTTTTCTGGCAGCTTTGAAGATCGACACCGAGCAGAGTTTTTTGAGCTTTGAATGGTTGCTGTGTGCTTCGAATTTAGGCAGGAACAAAGCTGGTTAGGCTCTTTGATATTTGGACAAGAGATACTTTGTTCGATACGACGCCGAGTTCTTCGAGATTTCTGGGCAGAAACTTGCAACTGATGCTTCGAATTGCTCTATCCAACTGATGCTACGGATCCATAAAAGGGCCAGAAATCAGCTGCTTGAATCCTTGCCAACAAGACAGCAATTCGATGCTTAAAATGGCTGGAACTGGAGCTCGAAATGAACAGAACTCAAAGCTTAAAAAAAATGTTGTTGCTGCTGCTCGAGTATGGAGTATTGAGGTGCTCGAACTTGTGTGTTTTCCATCAGCCTAATCCCCAATTTATAGGCTTCAAGTAGCTACTGAAAAGCCTCCCATGATCAGTCATTTATCCTCCATAATAGCCATTAATCTCCATTACATGACTTAACACTAGCTGTTACGTACAATTCTTCAGTTTTGAATTTGAAAAGAAATTTGTCTTCACTCCTTCGGTTATGGCTCTTCATTGCTTGCTTGGAATGTTGGGTTCTCACACTTTACACTCTGTTAAGTCTAAATATACTCTCCGATATATCATACAATTGTTTTCACATGAATCAATCTTCTCTACGGACAATCTTAATTAAGTCTCTTAATAATTTTGTCATACTATAGAAACTATCTTACATATTGTTTTCCTTGGGATAAATCTTAGTCATTATCCGAATATGTGATCAAAATTACCCACCTACATGTTTCATTTGCAAGATTTCAAAGACAAGTGACAACTTTGTAGGCCGTGAGGATTGCCTTCCAAAATCTCAATCTCTGCGAAATTAAGTTGTTGTAAAAATAGTTATTGGCACATGTTATTCATTTAGATTCTGAAGGGAGGAAGAAAGGGCATCGATGTAATAATTAACATTATTACTAGACATTTGAGATATGTTATCATTAAAATTACCAATAACCCAGTCATCTTGAAGTTCATGATTTCGGTGGGAGGAATAACTAGCCTTAGAGAAATTAACTTAATCAATTGAAGGATGAATATATATTCTTAATTCACCATGGTAGATCCAACAAACTGGTACAATTGTACAGACAATGCATTTCTCCTTCTGACATAAATTGTGGATGTTTTTTCCTAAACTCTACGAATGAATCCACACCCGAAGAAAAAACTCAGTTGCTATAAAATCATTATCAAACCATTTATATATACATTCAATTTATGTTATTATCCATCATTAAATAAAAGTTTCTAATACAAGTAAATAAATAAATAAATAAAACTATCATAAATAAACAACTATCAAACTGTACATACGTGCACAATATATTAAATGGTCATGAATTGAACTAGTTAAAAATAAATTAATTATAACGGAATAAAATAAACATATACATACATGTACATATACTAATTATTAATTAAAGAATCGATACAATATATGCATGCATATACATATATATATGTGTATGTATATATGTATATGTATGTGTGTATGTGTGAGTGCATATGAGTAGCGACAGTGGCAAGCAGCGGTGAACCGTAGCGACGAACAACAGAAGAACGACAACAAGCGACAAAGATACGGTGAGTAGGGCTGGGGAAAAATACCGAAATATCATCATACCGCCTATATCGTACCCAAAAAAAACCGTATATACCGAAAATTTTGGTATCGATATCGGTATAGGATTTGCGAAATTTCGGTATATCGAAAAAAATATAAAAAAAGTCGATATACACGGTATCGGTATAATACCACATATACCGACATTTTTTAAAGAAATAGTTTAAAAAAATATTTAAAATGTCGGTATACACGATATCATACCGATACCGTACCGAATTTCGGTAAACCGAAATTTTTCGGTATGGATTTAAGTCATACCGAAATTTCGATATACCGAAATTTTCGGTACAATATGCGCGGTATATCATACCGAACCACCTCTGTCAGTGATCATGCCAAAGACGGAGATCTTTCAGATCCGTCCGAGCTAGCTACGTAAAAATCAAATAATAGATAAAAATTTAAACACATATACATATATATACGTGTATGTATACACATATATATACATCTATATACAATATTGAAGTTTATATATACATGTAAATACAAACCCATGGTTGGGGGAGGCGGTGGGCCGGCAGCGTAGCTGAAAACTAGAGAACGCGGCGCGCTATTGGTGGAAAGCGACTAGGGTTTTGAAAAATGGCCGTGGAGGCGTGGATCTTAAAATTTATAACTTCTTTAGCGACGGTGTCTAGTAAAATTGTCGTAAGCATTAAAGATAATTTTCTAAAAAACCGTCTCCAAGTAGATTTGTTCTGTACCATTCATATTTCTGGCAATTATTGGGTTTTAAATTCTGTCAGAAATACCAAATGTATAGTATTCACAGTCGCAAATATATGCAGGTACGGTTTAATTTATGTAATGTTTGAGATTGCTTCTTTTTTTAAAAAAAGCTGAAAAGTGATTCCTGCAAATAATCAAAAACACTACTTAATTTCAAACAAAGACAAATTTTTGCGACCGTTTAACAAAAACCGTTCGAAATATTTGCGAGGATTGATGTTAAACCATCACAATATTTGTAAAAAAACCCGAGTCAACAATTCAACTACAATTTCTAATGAAACTTAGTTGCAACGGTTTCATAAAAAAACCATCTCGACTGCGTTTTTTTAGTGATTGTCATCACTATTTAATAAAAAGATATGGGTGAAATTTTGTTTTAATTTCCTTTCCCAATATGGGTGATACTTCTAAATACTACTGCAAACCTCAAAGATTTAATTTGATTTTCCAAATAATAGGCTCTCCCATAAACCATACAAGGAAATCTACCTGTGTGATAATTTAGACACGTCTCAATAAAGTTTTGAAATATGAGGTTTTGTTACAAAAGAACACATGTGTTGCACATGAGAACTTACATATGTATCTTGCATGTGTGAAAATCGCAGGTACCCGCTGAAACAAGTGCTCTATGTATGTGATGTGTTCTTGTTATAGTCAATCCATGTACATGAGCTTTGGACATGGAAGTCGGGAACAATACCTCCACAAAAAAACGATGATGGTTTAAGGTTGTGTTTGGGAGAGCTTCTAGGAAGAGGTAAGCACTTCTGCTACAGCCAGGTCCAATCAACCTCAAAGGTTTGATGATGCAAATGGTAGGCTATCTTGGAAACCAAACAAGAAAATTTACCGGTTCCGAATTTTTTCTTTATTTTTATGCTCGAGAGAAACGCTAATATAATATTTGATACATCTAAATAAAGTCTTGAAATATGAGATGTTAGAGTATAATAACATGTGACTCACATATAAAAGAGCACGTATCTCACACTCATTAAAAAAGCACATATCTTGCACGTATGAATTTATATAAAAGAGCACGGGTCTTGTACGTGTGAAAAGTGTACGAGAATGAATATCTTTTGTTGCAAACTTCTTGTTACACCAATTATATTAAGATACGCGTTAACTTTTATTTATTTTATTGATAGTATCTCAATGAAGTTTGTTTGTTAGGCTTGAAATGTTCAGATGATATCTGTCAATGTTTGGATAAATATATCTTCTTAGTCGTTTTTTTAAACTGTTATGTGTCGATGCTCATTGAATGTACAAGATGTCTTATTGGCGGGTTAAGTTCGGAAAATTCGAACTACGTACCTTCTGTTATACCACCAGTACTCCTAACACGTAATCACATCAATTTTTTTAATTAATAATATATTATTAGAGTAGGTCTATAGTGACAAAACCTCTCGCATATTTATTTGTGATATGAGTCAACTCTGTTCATATTTATAATAAAAAATAATAATTTTGATATAAAAAATAATATTTTTCATGAATAACAAAAAAATTGATGTTTTAAGGTGACGAACAAAACCTCGATAAACTACTGTGTCAAAATCCAACTTACAAAACAAAAACTCTAATTTTCCCATTTGAAAACTATTTTTATATATTAATCGAGTCATCGCCCTCTCATTCCGGTTTGTGATTTGATAAATAAATAAATGAATATATAAAGTAGAGTGGAAAGCGTAATATAAACCTCGTCAAGAGGTTTAATGATTCATCCATTGCTGCCATTACTATTTCCTTCTCTTTCCCTTCCTCTCCTCCCGGTGGAAATTCCGGCGACGGTGGCCGCCGGATGATCTTTTGTCTTCTCTTCATCAAGGCTATTACAAAACCAGCGTAAGTTTTTTCTTTTCTTTTTTAACACTTTCGTGATTATATGCGGTATGAATTTCTTAATGTGCAAGTTTTTGATCGATTTTGCTTATTAATCAAAAGATCGGATTTTAAGATCATAATGCAAGATTCGCTTTTTATTCAATCCCATTTCACAATTTTTCTTTATTTGACTGTGAAGGAAAGTGCATGCGTGCGTGTGTTGTAACGGCAGTGATGTCATGTTTTTTTTAAAACCCGATTAAAGTATGTGGAAAGAAAAATAAATGCGTTTCACGAAGTATGTGTGCAAGAATGGATGTGATTATAAATTGAAGTTATTCCCATAAATGTATCGGTTTTTGTTTGTGTTTGGAGATCTTTTAGCACTCTTATTCTCTGCGTTTTTATTCAGTTTTAACAACTAGAGGAGAAACAGAGATTTGGGAATCAGTCAAGTGTTGTGGGATCAAGATTTTGAGTGAGAACGAGATTAAGATTTTGTTTAGTGATTGTTTTGATGGCGTCTAGCACGATCAGAAAGGCGATTGGGGCGGTGAAGGATCATACTAGCATAAGTTTAGCCAAAGTGACAGGCAATGTTGCCCCTGACCTTGAGGTGTTGATTCTGAAAGCCACTACACATGAAAATGAGCCTGCAGATGACAAGTATGTGAGGGAAATATCGAATATGTTATCACATTCTAGAGGGTATGTTATAGCATGTGTTTCTGCGATTTCAAAGAGGTTGAGAAAAACCCGTGATTGGGTTGTGGCCGTGAAGACCTTGATTCTTGTGGATAGATTGTTGAGTGATGGGGACCCGGTCTTTGGAGAGGAGATTATGTTGGCCACCCGGAAGGGGATGAGGGTTCTAAATTTGTCAGATTTTCGAGATGAGGCTCACTCTAGCTCGTGGGACCATTCAGGATTTGTGAGGAACTATGCGGTGTATTTGGATCAGAAGCTTGACTTTATGATGTATGAGAAGAAACTTGGTGTTGTTCATGGTGAAAAGAAGAGGTATGAGGACGGGTATGGAGAGCTTAGAGATCAAGATCGTTATGATACGGACAGGAGGTTGAGGTCATATGGAGATCTGAATGAAATGCAAAGGGAGAGGAAAGAAGTGACATCTGATGGGGAAACGGAGCACTGGAGGATTTTGGAGAGATTAATTCAGTTACTCCAGATTCTTGATCGGCTACTGACTTGTAAACCAACAGGAGCTGCTAAGAACAGTAGGATGGTGCTTGTAGCAATATCCTTGCTCGTAAAGGAGAGTTTTAGACTTTATGCAGATGTATCTATGTCATTGGATCTTTTGCTCGACCATTTCTTGGAGCTAGAGTATGCTTGCTGCGTTAAGGCTTTTGATGTGTATGTTAATGCGTCAAAGACGATTGATGAACTTGTTGTGTTCTATAGTTGGTGCAAGGACATAGGGGTGGCGAGATCATCGGAATTCCCTGAAGTGCAGAAAATCACAGATAAACTTTTGGGAACTCTTGAGGGATTCCTGAGGGAAAAGGCTAATAGACCAAAGAGCACAGAGGCGATCAAGGAAGAGGTTTTCCCGGAAATCAAAGAGGAGAAAGGGTCTGATATATATGAAATCAAAACTCTGCCTCCACCAGAAAATTACAACTCTCCAACCGTGCCACAATCTGTAGACATGCCGAAGCAGCAGGTCACTGGAGACCTGGTTAATTTGAAAGATGCAACATCGGCTGATGAATATGGCGATAAAATGGCACTTTCTTTGTTTTCTGCGCCTGCTGCTGCCGTAAAACATGATGCTTGGGAAGAATTTTCGACTGACGGAGAGCCTGTCTTGACTTCAGCATGGCAGAATCCAGCGGCTGAGAGTGGTAAAGCTGACTGGGAACTAGCCTTGGTGGAATCCGCCAGCCATTTATCACAGCAAAAGGCAAATCTAGCTGGTGGCTTTGATTCATTGCTATTAAGTGGAATGTATGATCAGGGGGCCGTAAGGCAACAAACTAATTACTCTGAAATGAGCGTAGGAAGTTCAAGCAGTGTAGCTTTGCCACTAACAAGCAAACACATGCCAGTTTTGGCATTACCTGCACCGGATGGAAGTGTCCAACCGGTCGGGCAACAAGATCCATTTGCAGCATCTCTTTGCGTGCCACCACCTTCTTATGTTCAAATAGCTGATATGGAGAAGAAACAATTGTTACTAACACAGGAACAGCAGCTTTGGCAGCAATATGCAAGCAATGGGATGCGAGGACAAATGGCCTTGGCCAATACTGCTGGTACTGCTAGCTACTACGGAACACCGCAAGCCACAGGCCTCGGAGCACCAGCTGGTTATTATTACTCGCCCTACTAACAAGTTCCTTCACTACTTCTATGTAACATAGTACTAATTCTTGGTTGTCCGCCGCATCTGTCTTTATCAGCTACCATTACCAAGCTTTTTATGGAATTTCCGGAGATGGGATTTGTGAAATGGTGCTATGATGTTACTATTAAGCATTTCCAATGCTTGGTGATTATATACACTGGGATCATACTTCATAGACGAACTATGTATTTTCAATAAAATATCCATCAAGTTTGTTTCAGTTTGCTTCATCTTGGAAAGCTTCTTTAGCCAAAATTTGGAATTCTGGCTTTTGAAAGATTACAGGGAGAAAAAATTCTTGAGAATATATATTTCTAGATGTGAAAGCTATGCTATAAATCGCGTGAAGCACACCTGATGTTGTATAGACGATCCTCATTAGATGCAGAATATAGGACTATAATCGTTGAGAGAAAAATATACAAGACCAAAGATACAATTTTTCCATGAGAGTCGTGTCTAATTTTCCAACCAATAGACCATACACATCTGATAAATTTAACTTGTGTTCTTGAGAATATATATTTCTAGATTTGAAGGTTATGCTATAAATCGCGTGAAGCACACCTGATGTTGTACAGCCGATCCTCGTTAGATGCAGAATAAACAACTAGAATAGTTGAGAGAAAAAAATATATGACCAAAAATACAATTTTTCCATGAAAGTCGTGTCTAATTTTCCAACCAATATATCATGCACATTTGATAAATTTAACTCTTGTATGTAAGTATATTGCATGTTAGTTGTTACTCTCGGATGATCAAAAATCAAAGACAGAAACATCTTTTCACATTAATTATCTTGATGAAAATTGAAATTAGAAATTAAAAGTTTTTTTCCCGATTAAATAAGGTCAATTCGTTCTGGTCACTGTATACTATATAGCTAAATCAAAGTTACAAACTAGATCTTCCACCGAATGTGTCCACACTATTGCATAGACTTTGCGTGGTCAAATTGGACTAAACTTTTCTTTCGTTGTGAATGCATTTTGTTCCATCTTTTTTAGAGGGAAGCAACAATTTTTTCCTCCCAAGATAAAAGATTACAAATTTGTCTTAAATACAGTAATGAAACGTTTCTAAATTAATAATGTTGGATCATAAAATAGGTATAGATATTAGTGATATATTATCTTAAAGATCGATTCCGTGAACATGCATAAATTTAATTATAACATAACAAATCTTTATGATTCACTATGTCTATATTATATTATTTGAATTAATATATTAAAAAAACAAAATTCACTGTACATATATATTTATTTATAAGGATGATATTCATCGTTTTTCATAATTAAACCATATTCATAGTATTGACTAATCAAATAAATTTCACCGTATGAGGTGAGTACAAGTATCTCTTGACCAATTATATTATATATATGCAAAAAAAAATCATTCATAGCAACATTTCTTCGCAATTTTCTGTTGCAGTCCCGTCATGCATCACCGAAGTTGCAACGACAAAAGTTATGGTTCGTTTGAATAAGTATTTTAAAAATATTTTTAGTATTTTATAAGTTAAAAAAGTTTAAATGATGTGTTTGGACAAAATTTTTGTAAAAAGTTTTTTAAAAATATTTTTAAAAAAATGTTTATAGTGTTTAAAGAACAATTAAGATGTGTTGTTTTATGTTTTTATAATCAAATGCAACGAAAGAAAACAAACATATTATTTTTTTTAAATTGTAAAAACGTTTTTTTATAGAATATTTATCTAAACACATATTTTTTCTTAAAACATTTTATAAAATATTTTTACAAGTAATTCCTCAAATGGAGCCTTAAAGATGAAATCCACCGGATTTAAACTTCGAGGAAGATAGACAACAATATAACCTTATGTTACTAAATTGTCCAAAAGTCACGATAATAATTAATTTATGATTAATTTATCGAAATTATTGATTAATATTATTTAGAAATGCTATGAATTTATAGAGATTAATATATAATATTTCTTTTCGTTTTTTTTTCACGGGAGCTGTTATGATAATTTGGATTACATTTTCACAGAACGAAGACAAGTACAAGATAATTGATACGCGTAATCACGTTATTTCGATCCTAGACTACGACAGGGGTGTAATGACTAAGATATATAATAATCAAATCACCTAGCTAATGGTTGGCTACATTCTTGGAATCATGCACGCGTTTTGTGACGTACGTATTTTAATGTTTATATCACCCAAAAAATAAAAGAAAAGAAAAGAAAAATAGTAAACGCATAAATTACATCGATGTCCATTTGGGTTGTGTCGATGTTTTCCTTGGGGTTGCTACCCCCAAGGGCAATCCAATGGATCCAGGCACATCAACAGGTCAAACCAATTGATTTGTATGTGCCCGAGCCCATTGAATCCCCACTCGAGCACTGTTCGAGTTGGGTATCATTGACTGAATCGTCCATTTGTTACTATATTTATGATTTAATTAACACCTTGTATTTCTTAAAACCAAGCATAACACCTCTTATAAATGAATAAGGTAAATATATTTTATTTTTAAAAAAATAAGAATATTGTTATATATAGATGTAATATAGTTGATTGATTTGATTGTAATTTACCTTTTCTACACTAATCCATCTACCCTATAAATAGAGGTGTTTAGTCCATATATTAAAGACTCATCTTCTTCTATTATATTCTCTCTTGTCTTTTATTCTCTCATCTTTCTCTACTAAATTTATAACACGTTATCAGCACGAGTGCTCTAACTTCAAGGTAGAACTCATAAATAATTTTCATTCGTAATCTTTGTGTGGATGCTCTCGATAAAGCACAATATGTAACTTTCATATTGATGCTCTCGAAATAGCACAAATATTATTATTTTTTTTTTTTGCCAATAGCTTCAATGATCCGGTAGTAGCACAATATTAAAAGTTAATATTGATGCTCTCAAAGTATCTCATATTTTATGTTCATATTATGCTCCTGAAGAAGCATTAATTTTAATTTTATGTTGATGTTCTTGAAGTAACACAACATATTTTTATTGAAAATCTCGATAGATCTATGGATACAATATAAATATATAAGATTTTCAATATTCCTGAAGAATATTATCCAAAATCTTAAGCTTATCAATATTCCCGAAGAATATTGACTTTTATACACTTTTATGCTTGTGTCTTATATTGGGATATTATATTTTTTTTATGCATTTATTTTTACTCGATATTAATTGATATTTGTTTATGTGAAGATTTATCATTCTTAGGAAATTTAATAAATATGATTCCATAATTGTGATTAGATGCTTGTTAACATAATTATATATATATATATATATATATATATATTGCACGTATATATAATTATTTGTTAACTAATTTTATAACATTGTTCAATAAATTAGTAAATAACATAATAAATATATATATATATATATATATATATATATTGCACGTATATATAATTATTTGTTAACTAATTTTATAACATTGTTCAATAAATTAGTAAATAACATAATTATTTATTTTATACATTTTTCTACACGTATATATTCAATCTGTTATATATATATATATATATATATATATATATATTATCCTTAAATTTGTTTTTTTTTTTTTAACAATCGCAATGGCAAACATTACAAAACTTGAATTTGAAGCTCTTGACATCAGTGGAAAAAACTATTTGTCATGGATTTTGGATGCTGAGGTTCATCTTGTTTCTAAGGATCTTGGAAACACAATAAAAGAAGAAAATAATGAATCCCCGCAGGATCTTGCAAAATCTCTTATTTTTCTTCGCCACCATCTCGATGATGGATTGAAAGCCGAGTATCTCACTATGAAGAACCCACAAGAACTTTGGAAAAATCTTAAAGAAAGGTTTGACCATCAGAGGAGTGTAGTTCTCCCAAGAGCTCGTTATGAGTGGATCCATCTTCGCCTACAAGATTTCAAATCTGTAAGCGATTATAACTCCGCATTATTCAAGATTTGTTCAAAGCTCAAACTTTGTGGAGAAAATATTTCTGATCAAGATCTACTTGAAAAAACTTTCTCCACCTTTCATGCTTCAAATGTGATCCTGCAGCAGCAATATCGTGAGCGTGGATTTAAAAAGTACTCTGAGCTTATTTTCTGTCTACTAGTTGCTGAACAGAACAATGAATTACTATTGAAAAATCATCAATTACGCCCAACTGGCTCTACACCATTTCCTGAAGCAAATGAAATATCATTCCCTGAAGTGAATGCCAACTCAACTCAAAATCCCCATATTAGAAGAGGACGTGGGCATGGTCATGGGCGTGGGCGTGGCCATGGTCAAAACAAAAATTACCAGCAACATGATGAAAAGAGACAGAAAATAAACCACCAGCAGTGGAAACCGAATAATGAAGAAGAAAAAGGGAGAAACATGAAAGAGTATGAAGATAAGTGTTTCAAATGCGAAACGGAAGGGCATTGGTCTCGTACCTGCCGTACTCCAAAGCATCTTGTAGATCTCTACCAAATTTTGATCAAAGGAAAGGGAAAAATAGAGACAAATTTTGCTGATGATGATGGCCCTGTTGATATAACTCACTTGGATGTCTCTGATTTCTTTGCACAACCAGACGGGATTATTGATCATTTGATTGGGGGTGGTGTGCTAGAAAATATAGAGTGATCAAGTTCTGCCTTTAATGCTTTCGTGTCCCTAAGATTAGTGCTTTTGGATATCTATGTTTTTTTTCTATAATAGTCAGACTTATCTTTTTGGTTTTATTCAGTACAATTTTATTTTCAGTTGTAATGGTGGTTAATGTTTTGAGAACTTTATTTAATATAATTTCCTTCTTATGAATATTAAAGTTGTAATTTAATCTATTATGCATTTCTTTTAGATTAATGGGAGAATACCAAGACATATGTCTAGCCGATAGTGGTACAACTCACACCATCCTTCAAAGTAAAAGGTATTTTTTGGAAATAACATTAGCTGAAAATAATGTTATAACAATATCGGGTGCATCAAAAATTATTGAAGGTCATGGAAAGGCAAAAATCATTCTGCCAAATGAGACAATTCTATATATTGAAAATGCACTCTACGCTAGCAAATCCAGTAGAAATTTGCTTAGCTTTAAAGATATCCGCAGAAATGGATATCATATTGAAACATTGAATGTAAACAAGGTTGAATACCTTTGTATTACATCTATGATATGTGGTAAAAAACATATAAAAAAAAATTACGTGCACTCTCTTCTGGGATGTATTGCACAATAATAAAGGCAATTGAGGCAAATACAGTCACAAACAAGAAGTTTGTTGACAAGAAAACTTTCATATTATGGCACGACCGACTTAGTCACCCTGGGAGTTCAATGATGCGAAGAATAATAGATAATTCGCGTGGACATCCCTTAAAGAATCAAAAGGTTCTCCTAAATGGTGACTTTTCATGTGTGGTTTGTTCACAAGGTAAACTAATTATAAGGCCTTCTCCAACAAAGATTGATGTTGAAATTCCAACATTCTTGGAAAGAATTCATGGGGATATTATTGGGCCTATACACCCATCATGTTGTAACGCCCCACTGTATCAAGACGGGTCTTTTCAGCGTGCTTATGTCCTCACTCACACGCACCCTGGAAAACTTCCCAGAGGGTCACCCATCCTATAATTGCCCCAAGTCAAGCACGCTTAACTTTGGAGTTCTTATGTGATGAGCTTCCGAAAAGAAGATGCACCTTCTTGATATGAGTGTACATATCAAATCTTTTGTACCTCTCATTCCGGTGTGGGATCGGTTCATTCATGTCACCCGTCGCCCATTCTTTGGTGGGGTTTCCATCTTTCAGGTATTAACCACCCATATTGCGGACCATGTACCGCCCTAGGACTTTTTTGGCTCCGGGTGTCACATGCCCACCAGCTTCCGCTTGGTTCGTCCCCGAACCACACCGTACTGGGAGAGGCCGGGCTCTGATACCATTTGTAACGCCCCACTGTATCAAGACGGGTCTTTTCAGCGTGCTTATGTCCTCACTCACACGCACCCTGGAAAACTTTCCAGGGGGTCACCCATCCTATAATTGCCCCAAGTCAAGCACGCTTAACTTTGGAGTTCTTATGTGATGAGCTTCCGAAAAGAAGATGCACCTTCTTGATATGAGTGTACATATCAAATCTTTTGTACCTCTCATTCCGGTGTGGGATCGGTTCATTCATGTCACCCGTCGCCCATTCTTTGGTGGGGTTTCCATCTTTCAGGTATTAACCACCCATATTGCGGACCATGTACCGCCCTAGGACTTTTTTGGCTCCGGGTGTCACACATGTGGTCCATTTCGATACTTTATGCTATTGATTGATGCATCAACTAGGTGGTCACATGTTAGTTTGCTTGCAACTCAAAATATAGCTTTTGCAAAGCTACTTGGGCAAATGATTAAACTATGAGCTCAATTCCCTGACCACTCAATTAAGGCAATTCGCTTTGATAATGCTGCTGAATTTAAATCACAAGCATTTGATGACTTTTGTATGTCAATAGGAACTTCGGTCGAGCATTCAGTAGCCCATGTCCATACACAAAATGGTCTTGCAGAATCCTTTATTAAGCGACTGCAATTAATTGCAAGACCGCTACTCATGAAAACAAAACTGTCATCTTCAGCCTGGGGTCATGCTATCATACACGCTGCATCGTTAATTCGTGTAAGACCAACTAATTACCACCAATATTCACCATTGCAACTTGCATATGGTCAAGAACCTGAAGTTTCTCACATTAGAGTATTTGGTTGTGCGGTACAAGTACCTATCCCACCTACACAACGAACCAAAATGGGTCCCCAACGTAGACTTGGAATTTATGTGGGGTATGAGTCACCGTCTATCATTAGATATTTGAAACCCTTAACAGGCGACTTGTTTAATGCAAGATTTGCAGATTGCCATTTTGATGAAACAAATTTTCCAACATTGGGTGGAGAAAAATTGTATCCTGAAGAACAACGAAAAATCTTTTGGAATGAGAAAACAGTATCTCATTACGATCCCAGAAACAATCAATGTGAGCAAGAAGTTGAAAGAATCATTCACTTGCAAAGAATTGCAAATCAATTACCTGATGCCTTTGTTAATACAAAAAATGTAACAAAGTCACACATACAAGCAGAAAATACCCCAGTGAAGATCGATGTCCCTGCAGGACCATATAATACTTTACCCGCAAATGAATCTAAAATACGCCAGAAGCGTGGCCGACCGATTGGTTCAAAAGATACAGTACCCAGAAAAAGAAAGGTACAAGAAAAATAAGGTTTGAAAACTCTAGAAGAAGAAACCTTACATCAAAATGAAACAGATGTGGATAACGTGATCCATGAAGAATCACAACCACATGAAAATATTGAGACTTCAACAAATTATTTGATATATCGTAAAATATGGGATCGCAGAAATACGAACATCGATAATGTGTTCGCACTTAACATGGCTCTTGATATCATGCAAGGTATTGATGATCCCGAACCACAATCTGTTAAAGATTGTCAACAAAGAAATGATTGGTCAAAATGGAAGGAAGCTATACAAGCTGAATTAGATTCTCTAGAAAAACGTAAAGTATTTGGACCTGTAGTTCAAACACCCAAAAATATAATTCCCGTAGGATACAAATGGGTGTTTGTGCGAAAAAGAAATGAAAATGGCAAAATTGTAAGATACAAAGCCAGACTTGTAGCCCAAGGTTTTTCTCAAAGACCTGGAATCGATTACGAGGAAACATATTCACCTGTGATGGATACCACCACTTTTCGATTCTTGATTAGTTTGGCTGTATCAGAAAATTTGGATATGCGACTTATGGATGTGGTCACTGCATATTTATATGGTTCACTTGATAGCGACATATACATGAAAATCCCTGAAGGATTTAAATCATCAGATCAAGTGATACAAATCCCAAGACCATGTTCTCAATTAAATTGCAAAAATCGTTATATGGATTAAAACAATCTGGGCGAATGTGGTACAATCGCCTTAGCAAATATTTACTACAAGAAGGTTACACAAATAATGCTATTTGCCCATGCGTTTTTACAAAAAAAAGACGGATGAGGGTTTTGCAATCGTGGCAGTATATGTAGATGATCTAAATCTTATGGGAACTCCCGAAGAGCTCACTAAAACTGCCAATTATTTAAAAAGTGAATTTGAGATGAAAGATTTGGGAAAAACAAAGTTTTGTCTCGGATTGCAAATCGAACATTTATCAGAAGGAATATTTGTTCATCAATCTTCATACACAAAGAAAATATTAAAACGCTTTTACATGGACAAATCACATCCATTAGCATCACCAATGGTCGTACGATCACTTGACACTAATAAAGATCCTTTTCGTCCACTTGAAAATGGAGAAAATATCATTAGTCCTGAAGTACCATATCTTAGTGCAATTGGTACATTGTCATACCTTGCAAATTGTACTCGACCAGATATAGCATTTTCTGTCAACCTTCTAGCAAGATATAGTTCTTCTCCAACCTGAAGACATTGGAATGGTGTAAAACATATATTTCGTTACTTTCGTGGTACAACTGACATGGGATTATTTTATTTGAAAAAATCAAATTTCTCTTTAATAGGATATGCAGATGCAGGCTATCTTTCAGATCCGCATAAAGCCAAATCCCAAACGGGTTATGTGTTTACACGAGGGGACACCGCTATTTCATGGAAGTCAACAAAGCAAACTTTGACAGCTTCATCATCAAATCACTCTGAAATCATTGCAATGCATGAAGCAAGTCGAGAATGCATATGGTTGAGATCTATAACTCAACATATTCAAGAATCATGCGGACTACCAACAACGAAAGATATCCCGACGACTATTTTTTATGATAATACTGCTTGCATTGCACAACTAAAAGGAGGGTATATCAAAGGCGATCGAACGAAACACATTTCACCAAAGTTTTTTTACACGCACGAACTTCAACAAAAAGGTGATATTGATGTCCAACAAATCCGTTCAAGTGACAATGTAGCTGATTTATTCACAAAGGCATTACCGACATCAACATTCAAGAAATTGGTGCAAAAGATAGGGATGCATCAATTAAAAGATATTCGATGATTGAAATCAGGGGGAATATCAATTGTTGTACTCTTTTTCCTTCGTTCAGGTTTTTTCCACTGGGTTTTACTGACAAGGTTTTAACGAGGCAACATTGGACTCTCTATCAATCATCTAAGGGGGAGTGTTATATATAGATGTAATATAGTTGATTGATTTGATTGTAATTTACCTTTTCTACACTAATTCCTCTACCCTATAAATAGAGGTGTTTAGTCCATATATTAAAGACTCATCTTCTTCTATTATATTCTTTCTTGTCTTTTATTCTCTCATCTTTCTCTACTAAATTTATAACAAATATCAATTTATTAATATTTTTTCAGAAAATTTTATGACTTTTAACTCATATTAAAAATATATGATGCAATTTGGTAATAATATACATGTATGTTAGAATGGTTGTATACTTGTATTATGAATATTATATATGCGCGCGTATGTTGTATTAAAAAATATGAGAAAAGGCATGAGAAACATGCTAATATTTGCGGTGGAATGATCAAGAATTATATATATATATATGAAGCCCCAATTAATTTAAAAAAAAAATTATAAAAATATAGCTCATACATTAATTTATTGATCCAAGCAAAGGCTATCAAACATAGAAAATCACCTTTATTCATATGAAGACAATATATATAATGTGAAAATCACATAAAATAAATATGAATCACGAAACTAAAATATAAAAAATAAAAAGACATGCGTCGTATCTAGTTGTACAAAACTGCGAAGGCAACGGCCAAGAAAGTCAAGGGCAAGGTTGCGACGGCGAGAGATGGGGCGGAGCTGTCTCCTGGAGGTGGTGGCGCCGTGGTGGCGCCAGAGGGCGGTGTGGTCGATGGAGTGGAAGGAGAAACGGGGGTGACGGAACTGGGGGGCGGAGGAGTGGGGCCGGAGGAAGGTGAAGGAGCTTGGCTTGGTCGAGGGGTGACGGTGGCGCCGGCGGCGGTGACGTTGATGGCTAGCTTCTGGCCAAAGGAGCAGTGCCTAGGGATGGTGCAGATGTAGTAGTGCTCCCCGGAGGAGTTGAGGGTGATCCTGGCGGGGCCGGTGGTGATGATGGCGGTGGAGGCGGTGCTGCATGAGTCGAATTCTTCTTTTGTAACTTGAACCACGTCGTGTTCATTGGTTGTAAAGTTGAATACTGCATGCATTTTACAATATTTGAAATTAAGATTAATGCAAATAATAATATAAAAAAAAGTTGAAGAAAATAAATATTTCTAGAAAATTTATAATCTTTATAAAATGTTTTTTTTTTGTAAACTTATGAAAAATAATAAAAAAATCTTACTTAGAGTGTCTCCGACCACGAAACTCTTGCCCCTAGCCCATGCTTGGTACGCAACTGGACCACCAGGAGGAACAGTCCACCCAAGGCTATCTCCCACCGTATAAGTCATCGCAGCTCTAGCCGGTGCTGGTGCCGGTGTAGCCACCGGTGGAGGGGTGGTGGTAGCTGCCGGGGACGGGGCGGGGGAGACGGCGGCGGGCGAGCCGACCACGTCGACAGACAACTTCATGCCAGCATCACAGTGACCTGTGAAGGTGCAAATGAAGTGGTGTTCGCCGGAAGACGTCAAAGTGATGCTAGCCGGCCCGTTGGTGGAACGGGAGATCGGGTTGTTTCCGTTGCATGAATCAAATGAATCCTTGCTCACCTCTGCTACATCGTGTGATCCTGTTGTGAAGTTGAATACTGCAAGTTTTTTGGGTCACTAGTTAGTTAAAATCTATATATAAAAAAAAAGGTACTATATTATGGTAGTGTTTGGGACATCTGTTAGGAAACACTTCTCAGCTTTTCGTTAACAAAATTTCACAAAATTTCAAAATTTTGTTAATGAAAAGCTGAGAAATGCTTCCTAGAAGCTCTCTCAAACACTACCTATATTTCAACACTAAGTTTGGACTATGATATCTTGTTAATTAAGATCATCGACTATTCAAACTTGATTTCGTCCTAAGAGATATCAATTGATGTGAGATATGTAAAAACGAATAGTGGCACAATTCAAATTGACTTAGTGCAACTTACCAAGCACATCTCCGACAGCAAAACTTTGTGTGGCAGCCCAAGTGCGATATGCTACTTCTCCGCCGGGCGGAAAAGTCCATCCCAAAGCGTCGCCGACCACGTGTGTCGTTTGCGCCGACGATAAAGTAGCCATGACGACTAATGTCATGAAAATAATGTTAGAGATGCCTAATCTTGCCGCCATGTTTACTACTTCTGTGTTCTTGGTGTCTCGGGTCGCCCCAAATCTTTCCCAATTGCGGATTTGATGAGAGTTGTGGATATGTATGATATAAATGAAGGTGTGTGCAATGTGGTGGTGGTGGCATTTGTATGATCAATATGTTGATATATTTATAGGACACAAAAATAGCCTAGGACGTTTCATATGATTTGATTATTGACCGAGTGAATTAATGTTGACGTGGGGATATACGTACGTGGGACAAATTGTAATGTTTTACACAATAAAAAGTCACAAATTTTGCTCGAAGAATGAAAATAGGTCGGTGGGCTCCATGTTACGTGGAAGAATTGGCGGAGTTTGAAGACTTTTGTAATAGTTTTTAGGCAAAAAATATTAACGTGTGAAGCCATCAATATTGAATTTTCTCGGAGGTTGACTCAGTCCTTGCCATGGATTTTCTAGGTATGGGATTTGGAGAAATTTTTTACATGTCACCTACTTTAGGATTGTTCGTTTGTACATGAAAAAATATTTTTATAAAAATTGTTTTGCATAATAATCAAAAGCTAAAATATTCTATAAATAGTACTACAGAAAATAGTCGTCTTGTTTGTTTTCTAGAAATCTTTTGTTACATACATAACTTAAACGAAAAGAAACTATCCTTTATTTCTTTGTCGAAGATATAGTTTTTGGAGTTCTGAAAATCTTTTTTTTTATTTATACACTTGTAACCAAGAAAAATTTATATAAAAAGATGTTACTTTTTTAAAAAGTTAAATCACTATTAAATCAAATATATATATTTTTATAATGTATTTTTAGTCGTTAGAAATGGTCCACAGGACCACATCTATATAAACTATAGTGTTGTTATTGTAGGCTTCGAGGTCACTGGTCTCACACGGTTTCCACATTAGAGTTTTCTTCGTCTCTATTTGTTTATTTTATATTGGACCATGTTTCTTGGGAGAATAACTTATATTTAAGTTTATGCGATAAATCGATATGATCTATTTTGGTAATGATAAATTAAAATTTTTTAATATAAAAAGTGATATTTTTTTTAAATCGGGTCAGGTCAGATTTTTATCTTAAAAACTGATATATGCTATCGTTTCATATGAGTTTTAAGATTTATATATATATTTGTTTCGGTGGGATATTGAACATTAATTTAATATTTCATTGATTAATTCATGTTTCTTCTGGTTTACTAGAAGTCTAGAACTAGTCGAGTCATTAAAATATTTTTTTTATTTTAGATATAGATATTTTTTAAAAGTTTAATGAGTCAATTACATTATTTACATACATTAAATTAATAAATCAAAAGGTAAATATTGAAGTATTACTTTGGCAGCATACATACATACATATATATATACATACATACATACATATATATATACATACATATATATACATACATATATATATATATATATGACATCTATTGAAAAAATGAATTGTTACACAAGAGAAAATCACACTCATTAAATGAAAAGTTACAAATTTAATTAATAGTTGAAATTGTACTTGTGCTAGCTCCTAACTTCCTTCCGGTGAAAAAAATAAAATAAAATAAAATTGTGATTTTAATTCATGTTGTTCAAATAAATATAATTTTAGGCTTTTAGCTATTCGTCTTGATTCTTCATGTGATGCATTTATTTGCATGGTTGATATCATAATAGCACTACGTAGATGTACGTAGTATCAAAAATTATAGTAGATATCAACAGTATTACTAAATCTTTGAAGTCATATAACAACTAAAGAGCTATGTTTCAATCGTTCTCATCTGAAGACCAATTATTGTTACCCAAACATTAATAATCTCTCGATAAATTTGAATTCATTACAATTGATGAAGATATAATGCATGAAATTGTTTATAATACCAATTATAGGATCAAATATTTGTCTTTATACCAAAAATTATAGATGATTTTATGTACGTACGATGCAACTCAAATCTTTTAACTCATATATCAACTCTTAATGTTATGTTTCAAATCATTACTAAAGATAATTATTATTACCCAACAGGCTATAAATTAGATTGTAAATAGAATATCTATTGAATTACAAAATGAATTGTACATAAAATTAGTTAAATGTTTATTTTGCAACTTGTGCAAAAATTTGCACATTAATGTGCATAAGTGGTTTTATAGTTTAGTTCATAATAAACACGTTTCTTCCTGGTGATCATTTAAAGCGCTTTTCTTTCGTCTGACTTCGTAATAAACCCGTGAGTGTCTAAGTGTTAAGATTGGCCTATGGAGGTATGTGGTTGAGGCAAGAGATGTTGAAGTTGGAGTTGGAGCTGAGGATGAGCCTAAGAGTGGAGGAGTAGAGATGAGGTGAGAAGGTGATGAAGTGAGATGTGGATGAGCCTGTGATGAGGTGAGGTGTGGATGGGTCTAGGAGTTGAGGATGACGATGGCCGAGAAGAGTAACTAGGGTAGAGCATACGTAAGGTGGGTGAGCTCTTAGCATACGTGAGGTAGTAACAAGGGCAAAACCTCTTAGCTTCAGCCTCGCCTCAAGGGCGAGTATCGGATGAACAAACGCGTGAGTCTCACTCACGTGGTCCCCTACGAAATGTGCGTGGTCCCCTACCTTCTACTCTATAAATATCGGGTTTGCTAACTTTATTTGCAACTCATTACTTTCATTTTTGAGGGGTGCCCAAGCTCTCCTCTTCACTCATATATTTTCGACTCTGACTTGAGCATCGGAGGGGCTACGCCGGGACACTCTCCCGGCCCCCTCTAACACTCTTTGTTTGGTTTCAGGTTCGTCGACGGACTTGAAGATTTGAGCTTAGGTTGGACTTGGGTCATCAAATTTTAGTGAGTATCAATATGGATTGAAAATTTTAAAAGATTTGAAATGTGGCTATCTATTAAAAATATATACTTATCATATTATAATTATAAAAAAAGGAAATGTTATTTATTTTTAAAATTAGTTTCCCTGAAATATAAACAATTAACAGATTTTTTTATCTTTCTTCACATGTTTTTGAGAGAAATATGAATAATATATGATGCTATAGACAAAATTCAAATAATGATAGATACGGTAGGGACCCAAATTATTGAAATTATTTGCAGCTAAAGTTTGTCTAGTTATGTGTTTTATGGACTTCTTTAATTCACATTTAATTCGCTACCTTTGGGTAAGGTAGGACCAAATCAGAGAAATGCCAAACGGTATATATCAACATTGATTAATTTATTAACATATTTTGGATACCAAAATTAAAAGGATATGGTTGTTAAGAGACGGATATAGACCCGATTCATACTTAAAATGAAAATTAATATTTTGACATAAAGTTTTTTGGTCAGATAAGAGATACTTTTCACAAAATTGATTTATGAGACGATTTTATAAGAGTTTTTGTGAATTTAAAATCATCTATTTTTTAGAACACAAAAATCATGTAAGACAGTCTATCAGAATAATTTTGTGAGGCAGGTCTCCTATTTAGGTTACCCATGAAAAATTATTTTGTTTTATGTTAAAAATATTGTTTTTTATTATAAATATAGTTAAGGTTGATATGTCTAATGAATAAAGATGAGACTGTCTCACAAGAAAATTACTATTTTTGATATCATGAAAAGTATCAAAGGCATATCAATTTTTCATGTAATTTACTATAGTGCTTCCACGAGAAAGGAGGAATTTACTACAATTGAATCTCGAACTCGAAATCATATCTCGTAAAAGTGAACATGCTTGAATAACGAATTTTGTCTCGTAAAAATAAAAAAACACTTGGAAAAAAAAAAGGCTAGAATTTATAGCAAAATTATAACTAGCTACAAGAACCAACAATTTCAGAGTTAGGTATTGTAAATTGAAAGAAAACAAAATTTTAAAAATGGGCACTGATATGTATTTCCCCTCTTCTTCTTAACATCCAAAAATAACCAATAAATTTTATTAGTCCACAACTCCACAACATACATCTAATCCTCAGATACATAACAAGAAATCGAACCAAACAATTGCACACAAAAATATGTGCATAAACAAACAAGGAATACAAATGCGACAACTACAGACACCGTGGAATATAGCATACTAGCTCCATCCAAACATATTTACATCATGATCACACCGATGATCATTGATGCGAAAACCACGGAAAGCGCGACACCACTCGTTCTGATCGGGGCTGAGCTCGGCGGTGGAGGTGGCGTAAGTTCCGAAGTCGGGGGAGTAGATGCTGGTGGAGGAGTCGTGCCTGGAAATGGTGCTGGTGGACTGATCAGGCTTCCAGGAGCTGGGGCTGGTGCTGGAGGGGTGACGCTGCCGCCCGGCGTGGGAGACGGGGTTGCTGTCGGTGGTGCCACGATCGGTGCTGGTGACGGGGTGGTGCTAGGAGACGTTGGTGGCAGAGCTGGAGCGGGGCTGGGACTAGTTTTCGCGGCAGTGACATTGATAGCTAGTTTTTGTCCAAGCGAACAATGCTGGCCGAACGTGCAAATGTAGTAGTCCGCACCGGCCGTGTTGAGGGTGACACTCGCTGGCCCAACGGTAGCTAGGGAAATGGGGCTATTGGAGCTGCACCCATCGTAGGCCGACTTCGTTACTCTGGCCACGTCGTGGGCTCCGGTGGTGAAGTTGAACACTGAAAGCAGAGACAACCAGATCAACTCAATTAATGTCACCACAACACCATTCCCCATTAGTACTAATGAAGTAACCAACCCATGATATTGAATTATTGATCATCTACTGATGCCAAAGTAACTGAATAACAAAAATTTTAGGGCATGGCATAAAAATTGATGATTATCAGATTCTGATTTTTAGCCTAAAGCTCTGCCTCTACTAAAATGAATATAAATGGTATAACAATTATCGCTAAACAATGGCATTTAAGGACCAATTATGTCCGTGTAGCCTGAAATGACACTGTCTGCAGAGTAATCCAATGACCCATTTCATTTTTTTGTGCAGGCGAGATGTTCAGATCCCTTGCAAGGGATACTAGTGCCCGTGTGCCAACATCAAAAAGTTTCCTGATTATTTCATACCACAAATACCCAAAACAGAACCAAGTTTTCCATCCGGGTGATTCTATACTACAACGACTCCTGATGCATTTTTGTACCAGATGTTCGAGGAAACATCTCACTTCAGAAGAAACATAAGTAGTTTTTGGAAAGCTTCCAAGCACTTCTCAGTGAAGGGAAAACCGAGAATTATAAATTTTGTTAAAGAAAAGCGGAGAATCGAGAAGCTCTACCAAACACTGTCCCCCAAGACTGCTGGAATAATATACAACTCCACCTAATTTTTTTTCTTTGCTTTTTTCTAAACAAGTTTTGCAAGTTTGTAAAACTAACCAGATTAACCTAACCAAAAAAATTTTAAAAAAGAAATCATATCATATAAATCAAACCCATGAAATTTCAATAAATTCATCCAGGCAATGAAATAAAACACACTACATTACCAAGAACATCCCCAACTTCGAAAGCATGCTGAGCAGCATAGTTCACATACGTCGCGCCGCCGTCCGGAGGAATTCCCCAGCCGAAGCTGTCGCCGACGACATAGGTGGCCGCCGCCGCGTACCCCACCAGCTCCGCCGCCAGCAAAACAGCAAAAACAGCCGCCCATTTGAACGCCATCCTCTCTTGCGTGTTCTAAAGTCGCCCCTGGATTGAAGATATTGGACTGAATACCGATCTGGGTATATAGCGATCGAATCTAGAAATCTACGATTAGCTTTTTGGAAAAAAAAAGTTGGATAATAGTTGCAGTATTAGTGGAGTCGCTGTTTACAGCAATGAGCTGGTTGATAATGTTGTATTATTTGGTATCGTGTAGTTATTACATAGGTTTAGGTGACCACAATTATGGCAAGTTGAATATTCAAATTTATCAAAAATATTTTTTTTAAAAAAAAATAATCAGATTTCCCTTTCCATTTTTTTATGGATACCGCCGCGATGTTGAAATATATCTTTATTACATGATACTTTCGTATTTTTTAAAAACTTTTTTGGTCTGTAATTGATGACATCATTCTAATATTCTATTTATACTCTCAAATATGTTTTTTTTCTTTTCATAGTTGTTGGGTAAAAGGGAAAAAAATATTACCCCACTATCTTCATCACCCACTATATT
The DNA here is from genome assembly GCF_033568475.1 of Henckelia pumila. NCBI lineage: Eukaryota > Viridiplantae > Streptophyta > Magnoliopsida > Lamiales > Gesneriaceae > Henckelia > Henckelia pumila. The sequence continues at coordinate 32,231,665 of NC_133122.1, forward strand.
CTCCCACTATCTTTATTAATCACGTTCATCACTTCATCTAAAAAATGTATGTTTTTTCAAATCAAATATTTAAAATAAAATAAATATAGATATAGATGTGTAAATACATAGAATTTATATATTATATCACACGTAAAGTGTGTGCTTGAATGCTAGTTATTATTAAAAACGAGCTCGAGAGTAGATCTATGGGTAAATTAGTGTTCAGTCTCTGAACCCAAACATAAATACATGTTCGGTTTTCTGTCAGATAAAAAAGTTGTTTAAACTCCTTGGGTCCACATTTTTTCTCGGATGAAAGTCGATACAAAACATTGAAAATATGGAACGAATACATGATATTCGATCATTAATTGTTTAAGATCGGGTATAAAAAATAAGATTTTGAGTATAAAACCTGAACATCTTTATTAATATGAACTTGCAACATATGTTTGAATACTCAAAAATCATATATTAGTGTCATATTTTCAATATTTTGTACCGATTTCCATCCAAATAAGATAAATGTGTCATTAATATAATATTTTCTTAGTACTCAAAGATCATATATTTGTATCAGATCTAACACATTTGATACTCAAATATCATACTCCCTCCGTCTCAATTATATTGTCCACGTTTTCTTTTTTGTTTGTCCCAAATATATAGTCATACATCATATTTAGTAATATTTTTTTACACTTCTTTATTAATATACCTCTATTAACTACACCTTGAAAATTGTGCAATCATTTTTTAATACATTAAATAGGGATAAAATAGGAAGTTTATATAAAATTTACTTTTCCAATAATTTTTTTTAATTCGTGTGAAAACTAATACAGGACAACATATATGAAACTGAGGGAGTATATTAGTACCGTATTTTTTGATATTTGGTATCAATTTTCATCCAAAGAAGACAAATGTGTCATTAATATCAATATTTGTAAGCATATTTGAGTACTCAAAAATCATATATTTGTACCAAATTTGAAACAGTTGATATTCAAATATCATGTATTCGTACCATATTTTCAATGTTTTGTACCGAATTTCATCCGAAAAAAAACATGTGGGCCCAGAAAAGTTTAAACAAATTTTTTTCTAACAAGGGACTGAGTATGTATTTATATTTGGGTTCAAGGACTGACTACCAAACCACCGTAGTTCTATACCTCATGTTATAAATAGAACATACAATGAGATTAAAACGATCACATATAAAATTATATGGGTTTACTAAATTTCGAAATCGATGTTATTTCTCCTTTCACCATCTTCATTGATTTATATTAATATAACCTAGAAGAGTGGTTTTTTGTGCGAGCAAATACTTTATATGGTTGTAATTTGAATCAAGATTGTATTTATACTCTAAAAAAACTTAGAAAAATGTATATGTGAAATTAAATTCTCATCAAGTATTCAACGATGTCTCATCAGTCAGTACGAGTATTAATCCGGCTACCCGGATCTCCACATATTACCCAAATTTTCTCAAATCGGGTAATATCAATTTTTAGTTACATCAATTCTTTTAAAGTAAAAATCATTTCATTGCACTAAAGCATAATTTCATATGCAATCAAATTAAACCATGTTTGATCAATCTAAGGTTTTATTTTATAATATATATATATATATATGTGTGTGTGTGTGTGTGAATTGAGGCCTATGAACTAATATTAAGAAAGGGTTTTCATTTAACAATGATGCATATTTTCTTTATGTAATAATCTTTATAGAAATATTGTTTTCTATATGTGGGCACGTGCGCATCGACCATATGTGTGCGTGTTAATTATATATACAGAATTACATATCATAAATTTTTTTTTAAATACTTATATTCCTATTATAAAATAATTATTATATTTTATTACATGATCGGTTCGTTGGTGCATGTATCATCTCATATAAATAATCTTAAATACTTGCAGTAAAATCAATTAGACAATAACAAACTAAATTACTCTACAACTACTTTTCAATATTAAATTTGATTTTCAATATTATATCCTTACTTTTATATACGTACAGAGTGCTTTTACAACACATGTTTGGTCTGTTTGGTGCACCAAAATAGTTACTAAGATCCTTAAATAAAAAAGGCTTTCGCATATTTTGTGTGAACTTATCAAAAGCAAGAAACAATTTAAACTTTAATAAAACAAACTTAGCTTACACTAAAACCCGGTACGCACACGAAAAACCATGCACCTAGGAGTACGCACACGAAAAACCATGCACCTAGGAGTGGGGAAAAATACCGAAATACCGAAAAACAGTACCGAAAAAATTATCGAAATTACCGAAAAATCGGTATACCGAAAATTTCGGTACGGTATCATTTTCGATCGGTATTGGTATGATAAATTTTTTTTCTTCGATATATCGGTATATACAGAATTACCGAAAAATAAATTTTTTTTAAATATATATATGAAAATTTTTGGTATACCGACTTTTTTGCCGGTTTTTTCGGTATACCAAATTTTTTTTGAATTTTGTATCGGTACACGGTATAGATTTTCGTCATACCGAAAGTTCAGTATACCGAAAATTCGGTATATTCGGTATACGGTACGGTATCGATATGAAAAAATTCCATACCGATTTTTTTGGTACAGTATACGATAACCGATTTTCGGTACGGATATATACATCTCACGACCGTGAGACCGTCTCATGATGAAAGACGTACTCGGTTTAAAAGTTTTTTTTGCATGATTATCAACTACTCGTCTATGTGATAGAATTTGATTATCCGCGATCGGTATCATCCGTTGAATCAATCGTAAGGTTGTGTGTCGTGTACCAAGAATTTGGATATGGGCGAAAGGTCGTGTGAGCACATTTTTGCACCAAATCAAGATAGATCGATATACGGGCCACACTTGTCATATTCTACATCACTCATTTTCTTTTTATTTATTTATTTTGAATATATCGTGCTTTTAATGTTTCCCCGATCTCTTGTAATTTTTGTTGTCAAACTAAATATCGATACAATATGTAGACATATTTGTTTAAATTTCTTGACTATAAAAGTGTTACGCAGAATCTGGGCATGTGCAATCATAATTGTTAACCTATCTCATATCGATTGAATAAAATTCTTGAGAATTTCATATTTAAGGTTGAGCAATCATTTTCTCTTGAACTAGTTTTTTGGGTTGAGTTAAGTAGAAGTCCAACTTCTTAACGTTGTATTAGAGTCAGGGGCGGAGCCAGGATTGAAAAGTACATGGGGCTGGCTTCGCCCCATGTTAGACAATATATATATATATATGTCTGTGTGTGTGTGTGTATGAAAAATCAGTTAAAAATCGAACCGAACTTTTTAAAATTGAATTAACATTTTTTTAATAAAACGAATCTATCAATCTTTACTATGAAGACCAAAAAATAAAAAAAAATCTATTATTTTTATCAGTAATCAAATTAAACGATCTTGATTCTTTAGAATATTTTTAAAAAAAATCAAGTTCTACTTCAAAAATTGTAGTTAAAAATTGAATTATATAAATTTAAATTATATATATATATATATTAGGTTTGTTCAGTAAACAAAATACGTTAAAATCCGAAACCAAAGTGACATAACCAATATTTTTAAAATATAAAACCGAACTTCTGAATAAACTGAATTGATTTTTCAGATGAATTTAACTCGATAGGTTATTTCAATTGAAATTGATATTTTTTGTTCATCTAGACTATTATTGATGTTTGCCCCTAATATGTCGATATATGCTCTTTCGATTTAAAATAACTTTAAAAATTTATTTTCTTCATTTCCTAAAATACCTAACTAGAAAATTTCAATCATCCCAAAACTTTAGCAAACGGTCACTTTTCAAATCTCATACTTATTGAATTTTCAGTTATTCTAACTAGAAAAATCGCAATACAAGTTCAATAATAATTGTAAAGTCAATAATTCTCAAAAATTTCATTTTTAACCAGTTGATTATTTTTTCCTAAATTTCGTAACAATAATTTTTAGGGTAAAAATCCAAACTTGAAAATTCATATGTATCATAAATCAATATTATCGCAACTAAATATTAACTTAACTTGACAAAATTTATAGTTGTCGAATTTATCTCAAATCACATAATTTCAAAACTTACGACAATAAATCAACCAAAAAATGTAATGGATTGTTCTATTTTTAATTTTTTGTATGAGGCTAAAAATTTTTTTAAAAAAAATTGAAACTACTACATTTTTTTAAAAAAAAATGGGTGGAGCTGGAGACCTCCCTAGCTCAAGGGTGGCTCCGCCCCTAAATTCAGAGCCCAAGTCTCGTCGACATGTATTAAACTACCCATAGTTACGCTATATCAAAATATTTGATATATTTGATATATTGAATGATTTTGATGTATTGAATATTTGATGTATATCAAAATATTTGATATGTCGACATAGTCTCGTCGACATGTTAAAATATTTGATGTATTGAATGATTTTGATGTGGGCTGAAAATTGATTCTGAACAAGGGTCACAAAGTTTTTGATCATTTGCAATACATCAAGCTTGGATTGCATTAGATATACCCAAGTCATGCGAGTGTAATCATCAACGATGGTGAGGAAATACTTCTCACCATGGTGTGTGGGAGTATGGAATGAGCCCTAAATATCCATGTGAAGCAAATGAAAAGGAGCAGTGGAATTGGGAACACTCTTATAGGGAAATGGCAACCTAATATGCTTAGATTGTGGACAAATGTGACAATGAGAAAGCTCAAAGCCTTTTGAGAAAAATGGTAACATTTGCATTCGAGAAAAGATATATGCCCAAGTCTTTTGTGCCAAACATTACAATCAATTTCTTTTTCAGCAAAAAAGAGAGTATTACAAGAAGTGGTTTTACAGTGGCTAAAGGAAGAAGAACAAATAGTACCCTTTGAATTACAATCGAAATACTCAAGATGATACAAACCATTTCGCTCTTTACCAATCCCCATTATCCTCCCACTCGATTGGTCCTGAAAAAAGCAATAATGAGGGGAAAAAGTGATTGTACAATGATGTTCTTTAGTAAACTTGGAGACCGAAAGCAAGTTAGAATCAAAGGTAGGAACATGAAGGACATTGTGCAAGACAAGTTTATCAGTAACATCAACAGAGCCTAAAGCTATTACACTTGTTCTACTTCCATTTGGCAATTTTACTGACCCATTGGTATTAACACAGGATCTCGGATTATGCAGACTCACATGTTTTCCCACCATATGATCATTTGCACCACTGTCAATGATCCACTGTAAATTTAAATATTGTGAAGGAATAACTGTTATACCTGCCATGTTGACTCCAGGTACAGTAGGAATGGATGGTGTGCTCTCTCTGTCCAGAAGCTGTAATAATTTTGCAAATTGATCTGGTGTAAACATTGAGCCACTCTGATGGAACACGTTTTCAGATCAGTGTGATATGATACCCGGAGCAGCGGAAGTTTAAAATTTTTTATTTTCTTATATGGAACAATTCCATATCATGAGTATCAAATCCTAACGATTAAAATCAACATGTAAAATAATAATAACAATTAATATTTTACCTCTTCAAGCTATGGCTTGATTATGGACACCAACAGATTAATCTGTTCTTGTTGTAAATCCCAGGAACTGATGACTCGCTCGATCAATCTCCTGAATTAGGTCCACGAACAGAAAACTAAAATCCTCTGATTGATTGTACTAGAAATCAATCAGATGTTTATCGAAGAGATTTACAGATTTGATCTGTCAATTCAGAATGTAATTTTCCAAAAATCACAGACTGAATTCTCTCTCAAAAGGGAGACAGGATTTTCGAATTCTCCTTAGAACTCTTCTAGGATTTTCGAAAATTGCTCTGTCAATTATGAGGTTGTGTGTCTAATTTCTGTACTGCAATAACTTATTTATAATGTGGGCTACTAACACCTTAGGGCCCATTAGTCATAAGTTCAAACCTAAAAAGCAAAGCCCGCATGTTCAGAAATTAATATAAAATTCATCGTGACTCAGAATGATAAACCAATTTCACCATTGTGCATAGAAATCATTTCTGCAGCTTTTAAAGTCAAGATAATTTTTCTGAATCTGAATTCAGTGATTTTCAAAAATGCTCATCCCTATGTCATTTTAGGAAATTCCACTCCCTTTAGTTAAGAAGTCCAACTTCTCTTTCGCTAAATTTAACTCTTTAAATTTAACTATCTCAACGGGGATTAGTAATTCATTACTTGTGTGACCCTCAATGGTTCAGGGATACAGCTAGCTGTGGGCTCACAACTCCTTGTGACTCGGAATAACAATTTCCGACTTACCCATCGAATCATGGTAAGAGCGCCTAGCAACATCGCCCCATGATTTCCTAGGTATCACTGATAGTTCCTGCAAGAACCTATAGGTTTTGGTTAGCGTACAATACGGTCTCTTCATCCAAATATCCCGATCGAATCAACAACCATTGGTACATCGAGAGTCGTTCGAGATTCGATAACTATGCAATGCATCTTGAAGATCAAATAGTGACATCGCATGTGCTACTAGGAAACCAAGTAACCTAAATCACATCGAGTACTCTGGCCAGAGATTTGTCACACTAATATCTCCTCAGATCGCATAGGATATCCACACTCGCAAGCGTGTGATGAATCCTTGACAACAAAGCATCGACTCATATATGTGTCGTAACTGTACCCAATCCCGACACCTGATGACCCTCATAGAGTCGGTAAACGAGTCAAAGTATAGTACTAGCATATAGAGTCTCCATGATGTTTCAAGTAGTAAGGACTAATGGTGTACAACCAAAACCGCGGACTTATCCACTCAATTAATAATAACCACTTGGAAAGTCCGAATAGGGTAGTTCGATCATTCATCATATGAATATCCATTTGCATGCTTTGAACATCTCTATGTTCCATACCAATGAAACGTGGTATTTGGCATAGCAAATGCTAGTCTCAATATCGAGCGATCCTTATCATTATTTGCGGACGGCTCAATTGACTAGGAACTGTTTAGAATATACAGTGACTATAAGATGTGTTTCATGATAGTGATCTCTCTTTATTCACTATCTCATCTTACTTACACTATAGTATATTCAAGGTCTTTATAAAAACAACAATAGTATATCACAATATAACATTTTGAAGAAAGATAAAGAAAATGCCATTAATGAATGTAAATTATATTAAATAAAGATTATTTACAATAAGAGACTCTCAAAGCCCTTAGCCACAACTTGGCTAGCGGGGCATCAACTCTTTCAATCTCCCACTTGCCCTATAGCCAACTAGTCATACTACGTAGTCCCATAGCTTCGCGATGTTTTTTAAACAATGGTCCTGGCAAGGGCTTAGTAAGTGGATCAGCGATATTGTCTGCAGAGGTCACTCTCTCGACAGTGATGTCTCCTCTTTTCACGATCTCCCGGATGATGTGGTATTTCCTCAGTATGTGTTTGGATCTTTGATGAGACCTTGGTTCCTTTGCCTAAGCAACGGCACCAATGTTGTCACAGTACACCGGGACTGGACCAACAGCTTCAGGAATTACACCCAACTCTTGGAGGAAATTCCTCATCCAAAAGGCCTCTTTAGCAGCAGCTGATGCTGCAATGTATTCTGCCGCTGTGGTGGAATCCGCTGTGGTGTCCTGCTTGGAACTCTTCCAAGAAACAGCACCGCCATTGAGCATGAATACAAATCCAGAGGTTGATTTCGAGTCATCCACGTCACTTTGGAAGCTAGAGTCGGTATAGCCTTCCAATTTCAATTCTCTTCCCCCATAAACCATGAATATATTCTTAGTCCTTCTCAAGTACTTTAGAATATCCTTCATAGCTTTCCAATGCATTTGACCGGGATTGGCCTGATATCTGCTCGTGACACTCAGAGCAAAGGCTACATCCGGTCTGGTAGATATCATCCCATACATGATACTACCTATGGCTGACGCATATGGTATGTGTGTCATTTTCTCTATCTCTTCGTCAGTCTTGGGAGACATAGACTTGGATAGAGAAACTCCATGACACATAGGTAGATGTCCTCTCTTGGACTCATCCATAGAGAACCTCTTCAATATAGTGTCGATGTTGGTAGCTTGAGTGAGTCCTATCATTCTCTTAGATCTATCTCTATAGATCTGTATTCCTAGAATATAGGACGCCTAACCTAAGTCCTTCATCGAGAATCTACCTGATAACCATATCTTTGTTGACTGCAACATCCCTACATCATTCCCAATGAGTAGGATGTCATCAACATAAAGCACTAAGAACGTCACAGCATCCTTAACTACTTTCTTGTACACGCATGGTTCCTCCGGGTTGTTTATGAAACCAAAGTCCTTTATTGTTTCATCAAATTTCTGGTTCCAACTTCTTGATGCATGTTTGAGACCATAAATTGATCTCTTAAGCTTGCATACCTTATGCTCGCTTTCCATGGATGTGAATCCCTCAGGCTGCATCATATAAATCTCTTCCTTAATGTTTTCATTAAGAAATGCAGTCTTCACATCAATTTGACATATCTCATAGTCATACCAAGCTGCTATGGCAATAAGGATTCTTATGGATTTGAACATTGCGACTGGTGAAAAGGTTTCATCATAGTCAACACCTTGTCTTTGAGTATAACATTTTTGCCACCAATCGTGCCTTGTAGGTCAATACCTTACCATCAGGCCCAAGTTTTCTCTTGCATATCCATTTACACCCTATTGGAACAATTCCATCGGGAGGATCTATTAAAGACCAAACTTGGTTTGTATGCATCGAGTCTATTTCCGACTGCATAGCTTCAAGCCATAAATTTGAATCCGCATCAGAAATTGCTTCCTTGAAGTTTCTTGGATCACATCCAATGTCGGGTTCACTTTGATCCCCTTCAAGAAGTAAACCATATCGAATAGGAGGTCTAGAATTCCTCTCGGATCTTCTAGAAAGAGGCGTGTCGTTTAATGGTTCCTGAGGCATGGGATCGTTATTTTGTATCTCAGGTTCTTCTCGAATTTCTTCAAGTTCCATCATCTTGCCTTTCTTATCAAGTAAGAACTCCTTCTTCATGAAGGTGGCATTCCTCAAAACAAACACTTTTGTTTCAGTAGGATGATAGAAATAATATCCGATTGAATTCTTTGGATACCCTACAAAATAACATAAGGTGGATCTACTATCCAACTTATCTCCCACTGTCTGCTTCACATAAGCAGGACATCCCCAAATCCTCAAGTACGAATACTTAGGAGTTTTTCCAGTCCATAATTCATATGGAGTTTTGTTCACTGCTTTAGTGTGGACATTGTTCAACAACAATACCGCCGTTTCAAGCGCATAGCCCCAAAACGAAGGTGGAAGCTCAGTGAAGCTCATCATAGATCGAACCATGTCCAACAATGTTCGATTGCGACGCTCCGAAACACCATTTAGCTGAGGTGTCATAGGAGGAGTTCACTGAGAGAGAATCTCATTCTCTTTTAGATAGTCTAAAAACTCAGTACTTAAGTATTCTCCACCTCGATCCGATCGAAGTTCTTTAATACTCTTACCTAGTTTGTTTTCTACTTCAGCCTTGAATTCTTTGAACTTTTCAAATAATTCAGACTTATATTTCATCAAATATAAATACCCATACCTAAAATAATCATCAGTAAAAGTGATGAAGTAGGTGTGACCAAATTTAGTACCAATATTAAATGGGCCGCAAACTTCTGTATGGATCAAATCCATCAGATTTTGACTACGCTCAGGTTTTCCTTTGAAAGGAGTTTTAGTCATTTTTCCTTTTAGGCAGGACTCACAAGTTGGTAGAGAGTTAATATCAGACATATCAAACATGCCCTCTCCCACTAGCTTGTTCATCCTCCTTGAGGAAATATGACCTAGTCTAGCATGCCAAAGGTTTGCCGGGTTTTGACTATCGTTTTTCCTTTTATTTGTTGTTGTCGGTTTATCAACATAATTAATTGGTACGCCTTTTAATTTTAAGTTATATAGATCGTTTTCAAGTTGTTCACATCCTATCAAACATTCATTCTTGTACATATTGCAAATCTTATTCGCAAAATTGCAAGAAAAACCATCTCTATCAAGCATAGAAATAGAAAGAATGTTTTAATGAAATCTGTAACAAATGAAACATCTCTCAAAAATAGCTTAAAATTGTTTTACAAAATTAAATAAACGTCTCCCAAAGCTTTGGCTTCAACTATGGAACCATTCCCGAGCCATAACTGGGTCTTACCCATCCTTAGCCTACGACTTCTTGTCATCATCTGCAACTCATTGCAAATGTGAGATCTACATCTGGTATCCTATACCCAAGAAGTAGTATTAAAGGAAACATTTATTTCAGTATAAAATATTTTCTTTGCAGTTCGTAACTGCTCGATATATTCTATGCTATTGCGCTTCCAGTAATCGGGTTTCTTGCAGTGATTGCAAACTTCTTTAGACTTGTCAAGTTTTGCATGTAACATTTGGCCTTGAGATCATGGTCTAACCATTTCTTTAGTTCGGCCAACCTTTCCGAAGTTACATTAGTCGGGGCTGTTTTCGGAGGAGCCTTTTCTAGCACTTAGAAAATCTTCTCCGAACTCAGGACAATCTTAACTTACGGAACCAATCCGTATAGTTTGCGCCAGTCATTTTGTTTTGTTCGAAAATAAAGAATAGTGGATTGCGCGAATTCATCATAATGAAATACTGAAAAGAAACAGACAATAATCAGTGATTGCTTAATTAATTTACTAAGACATAAAATATGGCGAGATTTATTTTATGAATTTCACTCCCACTATTTTAACGATTTCACTACCCTCTAGTGAAAACGAAAAACTGGTTTCCTTAGTGAAAACATGGAGTCCAATTGACAAATCATAGTCCCGAATAATATCAGCCAACCATAATTTTCAAAAGGTAGAGCCCAATTGCTTCCAAAGCAACCCCCATGCTTTTACCTCATGTCCAATAAGGACCCAATAATATGACGTCGTTTATTGTGACATGTCAAGATGACCCATCAATATTAAGTTGTGATGGACGGTCGCCATGTGGATCCCCAATAATATGAGCCAATCCCATGAGAGTTCCATCCAACTTACAACATGTGTCGATCCAATGTACAGCTTTCCGACGAACGGGCCCCCCCAATAATATGAGCCGGACCCGTGCCCGCGGGTAGCATCTCATACATTGATCGTTGATGGAAGGTAGGAACATTTAAACAATATTTAAATTCCCTTTTGTTTATCTTGATATCAATTTTAAATCATATTTAAAATGAGGGATTTTAATTTTAAAAATTGTCTCATCTTTAAATAATTTGTATGCTTACGGAATTCATGCAATTTAGTCTAAACATGCATACAAAAATAATATCATATATTATATAAAGGATGATCGACCCCAATAACTAATCGACTCATGGTTGCCAATCACGAGTCTAAGTCCAATCCTAGGTGATATGCAAGTATGCAATGCAATTCTATTACATTGAGCTTCTAATTTACATTTTTTCGGTCTTTATTGTCTGTTGGGCCCACCATTGTCTTCAAATCTTTATCTTCCACTAAGTCTAATAAATTTATAATAAATTTCGATGACAAGTAGGAGATACATATTTAAGGATGGGAAGGGGCCATAAACCAGGCCCACTTTTTACTACAAATGACAAATCAAATTGGGCTATAAATCAAGCTCATTAATAAAACCCAACAACAATAATAAAAATCAAATGTAAACAACCTAACATACACCTATAATATTGGTCATGGTAATCGATCATCCTTTTATCCAATAATTAATTCAATAATTAAATAATTGGATAACATTCAATGACATCATAATCAAAAAGATAAAATCAAATTTTATCCAATAAATTCATAATATCATATCTTATCATCAATTGTACCAAAATAATTAATTTTATAAAATCTAATTTAACTGATAAAATTTATAAATTTTCCAAAAATTCAAATTTATCCAAAAATAAATTTTAAAAATTTCGGACTCAAACAATTTGACCCGATGCCTCGTGGACCAATCAAAATTTTTTTTCGATCGGACCAAAAACTAAAATTTCAAAAATTTAAAATTCTTAAAAATAATTTTTAATTTTCTGAGCTGCCCGGGACGTTCCCGAGCAGCCCCGCCCCCACGTGGGGCCCGGGCATGGGCAGCGATCAAATCGCTGCCCTGGGAAACGATCAAGTTGCTGCCCATGGGCAGCGTCCAGCTCCGCCCTGGGGAGCGCCGATCGCTGCCCGTGTTGCCCTTCAAATTTATTTTTAAAATTTTTTTTTTGTTTCTAAAAACCCGAGGCTTAAAAATTTTGTACAATCGATAAATTTTAATCGTTTGATCTGAGAGCAACCTGTCTCTGACGCCACTGATGGAACACGTTTTCAGATCAGTGTGATATGATACCCGGAGCAGCGGAAGTTTAAAATTTTTTATTTTCTTATATGGAACAATTCCATATAATGGGTATCAAATCCTAACGATTAAAATCAACATGTAAAATAATAATAACAATTAATATTTTACCTCTTCAAGCTATGGCTTGATTATGGACACCAACAGATTAATGTGCTCTTGTTGTAAATCTCAGGAACTGATGACTCGCTCGATCAATCTCCTGAATTAGGTCCACGAACAGAAAACTAAAACCCTCTGATTGATTGCACTAGAAATCAATCAGATGTTTATCGAAGAGATTTACAGATTTGATCTGTCAATTCAAAATGTAATTTTCCAAATATCACAGACTGAATTCTCTCTCAAAAGGGAGACAGGATTTTCGAATTCTCCTTAAAACTCTTCTAGGATTTTCGAAAATTGCTCTGTCAATTATGAGGTTGTGTGTCTAATTTCTGTACTGCAATAACTTATTTATAATGTGGGCTGCTAACACCTTAGGGCCCATTAGTCATAAGTTCAAGCCTGACAAGCAAAGCCCGCATGTTCAGAAATTAATATAAAATTCATCGTGACTCAGAATGATAAACCAATTTCACCATTGTGCATAGAAACCATTTCTGCAGCCTTTAAAGTCAAGATAATTTTTCTGAATCTGAATTCAGTGATTTCCAAAAATGCTCATCCCTATGTCATTTTAGGAAATTTCACTTCCTTTAGTTAAGAAGTCCAACTTCTCTTTCGCTAAATTTAACTCTTTAAATTTAACTATCTCAATGGGGATTAGTAATTCATTACTTGTGTGACTCTCAATGGTTCAGGGATACAGCTAGCTGTGGGCTCACAACTCCTTGTGACTCGGAACAACAATTTCCGACTTACCCATCGAATCATGGTAAGAGCGCCTAGCAACATCGCCCTATGATTCCCTAGGTATCACTGATAGTGCCTGCAAGAACCTGTAGGTTTTGGTTAGCGTACAATACGGTCCCTTCATCCAAATATCCCGATCGAATCAACAATCATTGGTACATCAAGAGTCGTTCGAGATTCGATAACTATGCAATGCATCTTGAAGATCAAATAGTGAGATCGCATGTGCTACTAGGAAACCAAGTAACCTAAATCACATCGAGTACTCTGGCCAGAGATTTGTCACACTAATATCTCCTCAGATTGCATAGGATATCCACACTCGCAAGCGTGTGGTGAATCTTTGACAACAAAGCATCGACTCATATATGTGTCGTAATTGTACCCAATCCCGATATCTGATGACCCTCATTGTAGTAGCCCGTACCCTAATTGAGTAATTAAAGGATTAATGCTAATTAAATAAATTGGGTATCGAACGGATCGGAAGCTCCGAAGGCACGATCGGAAGCTCCGATGAGCGATCGGAGGCACCGATAATATTACGTCAGGCATGACGTGTGGCTAGATCGAAAGCTCCGATCAGGATCGGAAGCTCTGATCACCCCTATCCGGAGTCAACAAGTGATATTTTGACACGTGGCAGATCAGGATCTTCGGAAGCTCCGATGGCAGGATCGGACGTTCTGATCGAGGTTCGGACGTTCCGATCAAGGATCGGAAGTTCCGATCGTTGTCTATAAATAGAAGGCCGAGGCTTCACTTTCATTTGCCAATTCCGAGAATCCCTTTCTATTCCAGGAATATTCGAGTTGTTCTAGCCTTCCTAGACTTGACCCGGGAGTCGTCGAGGCGTTCGGTAGTCGTAGCAAAGTTGTGCCCAAGTTCTGGAGGCATCGATATCAAAGGGCTAACGACGGACGAAAGTATAGCTTTTGCTTCCTATAAATATTTAGGAGTATGCAATAGCTTAGTTAAGGCTTTTAGAGCACTTTAATGATAGTAGTATCATTTGGCAGTGTAGAGCAGACTATAGGCGTGGACCTAGAGTTGGTAGAGCTTGCACTGTTTTGAGGTACGGAAGTACTGTTCGAGATATCCTGACTGAGTATACATGTATTATGTGACTGCATGGTTTATATGTCATTGATTTATGCTGCATTCATTTTCATACTGAGCTATCTCCTTCGAGATGTCTGTTAGTAGGGTTTTTTCCTATCCTGTTATTGGTTGGACTTTCATCGATTTGGGTCCGGCATATCTACTGGTATTATGGTATGGGAGCCACCTCCTGAAGCAACGGCACAGCGTGCTATATACCAGGGCCCGGTCTGTCTCTGTTATCTGATTCTTGACCTCGAGTTTATAAGGAGTTCACTTTGCATGCATGTATACTCATACTTTCGTACTGAGCGTTTTATGCTCATGTCTCGTACTCTGTGTTTCTGGACACCCTATTCCATGGGGCAGGTTTGCGATTGGACGAGGCGGGTGGATCCAGGAGGGGCTAGTCAGTGGTTGACCAGCCGGAGCTTCGTCTAGGTTTTATTACTATTTTTTTGGGTTGTTACAGCTATTCGATTTGGTTGTATAATATTTGGATAAATTACAGATTCCTTTCCTTGGGATTGTATTTTTTATGGTTTTCGCAGTTTTATTTTGATATCTAATTAATTAAGTTAATTGCATGCCTAAGTTCTGTTAGTAGGTGATCCGGGTAAGGGTCAGTACATTTATGGTATCAGAGCATGCAAAAGTATTCTTGGAATTTAGTCTCATCATGAGGTATTTTTGTAGATGGCAAATCGTGATGACCAGAGTTCTCATGGCAGTATTGGTGGGCGTTGGGGTGATGCCGACCGAGAGCATCGTCGAGAACGGCGTCATCGTCATCATGACGACGAGCGTTTCACTGTGCGTCGATTCTTAGCTATGGGTCCTAAGCCCTTAGTTGGAGGTGAGTCTCCGGAGGATGCGGAGAATTGGTTAGACCGCATGGAGACGACTTTCTAGACTTTTCACTGCACCGAGGAGCAGAAGATGGAGACCCTTGGCTATCTTTTGGATGGGCGAGCCCGTAGGTGGTGGAGGTTTACTTCTGCACCCTTTATTGCGGCGAGAGGAATGGCCACCTGGGCCGAGTTCCGCACAGCTTTCCAAAAACGATATTTTCCTCCTGCACTCCATCAATCGAAGGCAGGCGAGCTACTGAGTCTGCGACAGGGAGCCATGTCTATCGATGAGTATCAGCAGAGGTTCTTTGATCTGCTATCCTATTGCCCCGAGATTGCTGATAGCTCAGAGATGAAGTATAATCTGTTTCTTCAGGGCCTTAACCCTGAGATCCATGACCGTGTGGCGGTTGACGACGACATGTCCTACGAGGGTTTGGTGAGCCGTTGTCACCAGGCGGAGGACAGCATTTGGCGGAACAGGTCTTTCCCTCAATCGAGGCCTGCTAGTTCTTTGGGTCCCCATGCCCAATCTTTCAAGAAGTCTGGATCTACTTCTTCCTCTGGTTCTGGAGGTGTTGTCCGTTTCGGTAAGAAGGACAAGTGTGATCACTGTGGGAAGAACCATCCATCCGACAAGTGCCGCAGAGCTTCTGGAGCTTGTTTCCGTTGTGGAGAGACTGGTCATATCCGGAGGGATTGTCCACTGTCTGGGGGAGGCGGTTCTGGTTCTGGTTCAGGATCAGGTTCTCAGGCCACCGTTCAGCAGAGGTCGCAGGGACAACCTGCTGGGAGTTCTCATTTGAGGCCACGAGCTTCTGGCCAGGTGTTTGCCCTGAGACATGATCAGGCAGTGGAGGAGAATGAGAAAGTCATCGCAGGTACATTTCTGCTTTATGGTATACCTACTCTTGTACTTATTGACACTGGTGCATCTCATTCCTTCATTTCTGCACGTTTTGTTAAGAGGCATAAGTTACCATGCATTGCACTAGACGTAGTGATGTCTGTTTCTACTCCGACGGGCCAATCTGCTTTGGCTAAGCGTCTAGTGATGGGTTGCCCTTTAAAGTTTGAGGGTAACATTCTGTTAGATAATCTCATGGTCCTGGCGATGGACGACTTTGATTGTATTCTGGGAATAGATATGTTGAATACCTATCGAGCTTCAATGGACTGCTATCAGAGATTAGTACGCTTTCATCCGGAGGGGAGTGAGAGCTGGTTTTTCTATGGTGAGGGAGTGCGACCCCCCGATGCCTTTGGTATCAGCTTTGAGAGCCTGTCGAGCTCTAGAGTCTGGCGGGGAAGGCTACCTTATCTATGCAGTTGATTTGTCCCCTGAGAGTATTGGGATAGAGAGCATTCCTGTTGTGGATGAATTTCCAGATGTATTTCCTGATGAGATTTCGGGTTTTCCTCCTACTAGGGAAGTCGAGTTTGACATAGAGTTGATGCCGGGTACTTCACCTATTTCTCGAGCACCGTATCGTCTGGCTCCGTCAGAGATGCGTGAGTTGAAGAATCAGCTACATGATCTTTTGGACAAGGGGTACATTCGTCCTAGTGTATCTCCTTGGGGAGCTCCTGTTCTCTTTGTAAAGAAGAAGGATGGGTCGATGCGGTTGTGCATTGACTATCGGCAGCTGAATCGAGTCACTGTGAAGAACAAGTATCCGTTGCGTCATATTGATGACTTGTTTGATCAGCTGCAGGGCACGTCAGTTTACTCCAAGATTGACTTGAGATCTGGGTATCATCAGTTGAGAGTCCGTGATCAGGACGTAGCCAAGACTGCATTTCGTACTTGCTATGGGCATTACGAGTTCCTAGTGATGCCATTTGGTTTGACTAATGTGCCGGCTATATTCATGGATCTGATGAACCGTATCTTCAGGGAGTATTTGGACAAGTTTGTCGGGGTCTTCATTGACGACATCTTGGTGTATTCGTGTAATACGGAAGAGCATGTTTCTCACTTGCGATTGGTACTGCAGACTCTTCGAGATGAGCAGTTGTACGCCAAGCTGAGCAAGTGTGAGTTCTGGATGGATAGAGTGGTCTTTCTTGGCCATATCATATCCAGGGAAGGGATTTCTGTTGATCCAAGCAAGATTGAAGCGGTACTTAATTGGTCGCGTCCGAGAACAGTTGCTGAGATCCGTAGTTTTCTGGGTCTAGCAGGGTATTATCGTCGCTTCATTCTGAACTTTTCTCAGTTAGCTCGACCTTTGACGCAGCTTACCTGCAAGGGTGTGGATTTCGAGTGGTCCTCCGAGTGTGAGAAGAATTTCTGTGAGCTTCGACGGAGGTTGACTTCTGCGCCGGTATTGGCATTACCGTCAGGATCTGGAGGGTATGTGGTATACACTGATGCTTCTCTTTAGGGGTTAGGTTGTGTCCTGACTCAGAATGGGCATGTGATCGCATAAGCTTCTAGACAGCTGAAGCTTCACGAGGACAACTATCCAGTCCATGATTTGGAGTTAGCAGCCATTGTGTTCGCTTTGAAGATCTGGCGTCATTATCTGTATGGCGAGAAATTTGAGATCTTCACCGACCATAAGAGTCTCAAGTATTTGTTCACTCAGGCGGAGTTGAACATGAGGCAGAGACGTTGGATGGACTTGCTTAAGGACTATGATTGCGAGATTAAGTACCATCCGGGAGCTGCTAATCTCACCGCTGATGCTTTGAGTCGCAAGGTGCGACTATCCGCACTTCAGACGTGTTCGATGTCTAGTGCGATCAGTGACTGTTGTACTTCGGGATATACCTTCAAGCATAAGAAAGGTATGCAGAGTATCCAGATGTTTGCGATATTATCTGAGCCAGCTTTGTATTCGCGAATCTGAGATGCTCAGATGTCTGATTCGAAGACCCAGCATTTAGCTCGTCTAGCTAACGAGGGTAACTCGTCTGGATTTCATTATCAGTTAGATGACTTTCTGTGTTTGTCTGGTAGGCTTGTGATTCCGCAGGATGAAGAGTTGCGAGAGGAGATTTTGTCTCAGGCACATCGCACTAAGTTGAGTATTCATCTTGGGAGCAACAAGATGTACAAGGATCTACGTACTCATTTCTGGTGGAAGGGAATGAAACGCAGTGTTTATCAGTTTGTTTCGAGATGTTTGGTGTGTCAACAGGTCAAGTCAGAGCACCGACGACTTGGAGGATTGCTTCACAGTATTCCTATTCCTGAATGGAAATGGGAGTTTATCACAATGGACTTTGTGATCCATTTGCTGGTATCCCCGAGGAACTGTGATGCTATCTGGGTTGTGGTGGATCGACTCACCAAGTCAGCGAATTTCATTGCCTATAGCCGTGAGTACAATGTGGATCGTATGGCACGGTTGTACATTCAGGAGATCGTTCGACTTTATGGAGTGCCTGTGAGCATTGTCAGCGATCAGGACCCCAGGTTTACTTCTAGATTCTGGGGGAGTGTTCAGCGTGCGATGGGTACTACTCTCAGTTTGAGTACTGCCTATCATCCGGAGACTGATGGTCAGTCAGAGCGCACTATCCGTACTTTGGAGGATATGCTTAGAGCATGCGTCATGGATTTTGGTTCAGCCTGGCAGGATCATTTGCCATTGATCGAGTTCGCATACAATAACAGCTATCATACTAGCATTGGGATGACACCTTTTGAGGCGTTGTACAGGCGACGTTGTCGTACTCCACTATTCTGGGAAGAAGTGGGGGAGAGACAGGCTGAGGGGCCGGAGTTTATCCAGCAGGCGATAGACATTGTTGATCAGATCAAGAAACGGATTAAGACTGCACAGGATTGTCAGGCCAGCTATGCTAATATCAAGCGTAGGCCTTTGTAGTTCGATGTCGGGGAGAAAGTGTTTCTGAGAATGTCACCTTTCCGCAAGATTCTCATTTTTGGCCTTAAGGGCAAGTTATCTCCCAGGTTTATCGGTCCGTTTGAGATCTTGGAGAGCATTGGCGATTTGGCTTATCGACTAGCTTTGCCACCGCATCTATCCAGTATTCACGACGTGTTCCACGTATCTCTGTTGCGACGGTATGTGGCGGATAAATCTCATATTCTGCAGCGGTCTGAGGTTCAGGTGAACAAGGATTTGACCTATGTTGAGAAACCTATTCGTATCCTGGATTATAAGGATAAGGTTTTACGGAACAAAGTCATTCCTTTGGTTTTAGTTCAGTGGCAGCGCCGAGGCACTGAGGAAGCTACTTGGGAGCTTGAGGACAGGATGCGTGAAGACCATCCTGAGTTGTTTTGATTTCATTCTTAAGTTGTATTCAGTTGCAAACTCTGTAAACGTTTGATTTGAATAAAGAATGTTTCTAATTTCTGTATTGCATTCGGTACTTAAGATCTGATTTTGAGTACGAAATATCTTAAGTGGGGGAGAATGTAGTAGCCCGTACCCTAATTAAGTAATTAAAGGATTAATGTTAATTAAATAAATTGGGTATCGAACGGATCGGAAGCTCCGAAGGCACGATCGGAAGCTCCGAACAGGATCGGAAGCTCCGATGAGCGATCGGAGGCACCGATAATATTACGTCAGGCATGACGTGTGGCTAGATCGGAAGCTCCGATCAGGATCGGAAGCTCCGATCACCCTTATCCGGAGTCAACAAGTGATATTTTGACACGTGGCAGATCAGGATCTTCGGAAGCTCCGATGGCAGGATCGGACGTTTCGATCGAGGTTCGGACGTTCCGATCAAGGATCGGAAGTTCCGATCGTTGTCTATAAATAGAAGGCCGAGGCTTCACTTTCATTTGCCAATTCCGAGAATCCCTTTCTATTCCAGGCATATTCGAGTTGTTCTAGCCTTCGTAGGCTTGACCCGGGAGTCGTCGAGGCGTTCGGTAGTCGTAGCAGAGTTGTGCCCAAGTTCTGGAGGCATCGACATCAAAGGGCTAACGACGGACGAAGGTATAGCTTTTGCTTCCTATAAATATTTAGGAGTATGCAATAGCTTAGTTAAGGCTTTTAGAGCACTTTAATGATAGTAGTATCATTTGGCAGTGTAGAGCAGACTATAGGCGTGGACCTAGAGTTGGTAGAGCTTGCACTGTTTTGAGGTACGGAAGTACTGTTCGAGATATTCTGACTGAGTATACATGTATTATGTGACTGCATGGTTTATATGTCATTGATTTATGCTGCATTCATTTGCATACTGAGCTATCTCCTTCGAGATGTCTGTTAGTAGGGTTTTTCCCTATCATGTTAGTGGTTGGACTTCCATCGATTTGGGTTCGGCATGTCCACTGGTATTATGGTATGGGAGCCACCTCCTGAAGCGACGGCACAGCGTGCTACATACCAGGGCCCGGTCTGTCTTTGTTATCTGATTCTTGACCTCGAGTTTATAGGGAGTTCACTTTGCATGCATGTATACTCATACTCTCGTACTTAGCGTTTTATGTTCACGTCTCGTACTCTGTGTTTCTGGACACCCTATTCCATGGGGCAGGTTTGCGATTGGACGAGGCGGGTGGATCCAGGAGGGGCTAGTCAGTGGTTGACCAGCTGGAGCTTCGTCTAGGTTTTATTACTGTTTTTTTGGGTTGTTACAGCTATTCGATTTGGTTGTATAATATTTGGATAAATTACAGATTCTTTTTCTTGGGATTGTATTTGTTTATGGTTTCCGCAGTTTTATTCTGATATCTAATTAATTAAGTTAATTGCATGCCTAAGTTCTGTTAGTAGGTGATCCGGGTAAGGGTCACTACACTCATAGAGTCGGTAAACGAGTCAAAGTATAGTACTAGCATATAGAGTCTCCATGATGTTTCAAGTAGTAAGGACTAATGGTGTACAACCAAAACCGCGGACTTATCCACTCAATTAATAATAACCACTTGGAAAGTCCGAATAGGGTAGTTCGATCATTCATCATATGAATATCCATTTGCATGCTTTGAACATCTCTATGTTCCATACCAATGAAACGTGGTACTTGGCATCGCAAATGCTAGTCTCAATCTCGAGCGATCCTTATCATTATTTGCGGACGACTCAATTGACTAGGAACTATTTAGAATATACAGTGACTATAAGATGTGTTTCATGATAGTGATCTCTCTTTATTCACTATCTCATCTTACTTACAGTATAGTATATTCAAGGTCTTTATCAAAACAACAATAGTATATCACAATATAACATTATGAAGAAAGATAAAGAAAATGCCATTAATGAATGTAAATTATATTAAACAAAGATTGTTTACGATAAGAGACTCTCAAAGCCTTTAGCCACAACTTGGCTAGCGAGGCATCAACTCTTTCACACTCGACATGCTAGCAGCAGGAGTAATAGTCTCATTGCTAGTCATGTTAGCCACACCTTGTGGTTTATTCCCTCTGTATTTCGGATCTGGTGCGTTATTCTTCCCTTTGTATAGCTTATGTCCCGGTGGATAACCAACTAGCTTAAAGCAATTACTCCTAGTGTGACTATTCCAGTGACAATAATCTCAGATGATAATGTCACGCCTTTTGTCATAACTTTTCCCTTGAGCAGAATAAAAGGCAGTGACAGATGCATCCAAAGGAATTGGAGGAGTAGCAAGTAAGGAACAATGTGATTCCTCTTGAGAAAGTATTGCAAAAGCTTGACTGACCGAGGGAAGAGGACTCATCATCAGGATTTGACTCCTCACATAAGTGTAACCTTCATTCAAACCCATTAGAAACTGCAGAAGCTTGTGCTGCTGATCATGCTCGATGTATTTTTTTGCAGAGTCACAGGCACATGAAGGTAAGGTCACAAGAGACTCAAATTCATCCCACAATTGCCGTAGTTTGGAAAAATAAGTGGAGATGGTGTGATTACCTTGAGTCAAGCGGCCAATTTCACGATGTAGTGAAAAAATTCTCGATCCATTCACCTTGTCAAACCTTTCCTTCAAATCTGTCCAAACCGTGGCAGCATTGGTTGAATACACTATCCCTCCGAAAATTTCCTTGGACACGCTGTTCATAATCCATGACAACACTATTGCATTGCATCTCTCCCAAATGTGAAGCGTATCGGAATCAGATGCTGGTCGAGGACAGCTTCCATTGATGAAAGCTTGTTTGTTCTTTGCGCAAAGCGCAATCAACATCGCGCGGCTCCATACTCCATAATTCTCAGTACCAGTTAGCTTTTTTGTAATCAAGTTAACTCCAGGTATATCTGAAGGATGAAGATACAAGGGGTGATAAACATCAATCGTTGATCCACCGGTAGATCTGGCTGATGTATCCACGGTTTCCATTTCAGAAAATTAGATCTCAATTGAATTTCAGCAGCAGAAGGAAAAACTCAATCGAAAACCTCAATCGATTCACAAAATCGATGAAAAAAAAGAGAGAGAACCTAGCTCTCTGATACCATGTTGAAAATGCAATAAATCGAAGAGAATAAACTGGGGAAATTTTCTTCATTGGAGAAATGAAAATTCTGCTATATCTATATTCAAAAATGAGAAAAAAACAGAATATATACATTTCTATTTTCCTAAGCACTTCAATCAGAAACACGCTTTTTACAAAATAAAATGCGACTTCTTTTCACGTGTTCTTATCATAGTTGAGTTATCCGTTAATATCTCTACATTCCAAATGTTCATTCCTATACGTAATTGGCGTGTAATTATCTTCTCCCATGAGCTAGCTCTTTAGGTTAGAGTTAAGTCCAAGTCCACAATCTTTACAATATATATCCATATCTAAAATAGTTTCTCTAAGTAATTATTCAGTATATGTCATCGTTTGTCGAAAATATTTAACCAAAATTATTATGGAATATATGAAACCATATATATATATATATACACTTCGAATATCTCTTACAATTTAGAATCCAATATGGATGACGATTTATGAATAAATAAATTCGGTAAAAGAAATCGACAAGTGTGTTTGGTTATTAACTACATGAAAATGATTGACGTGTTGAATTTAGAAGTTTAGTTGTATAAGTTCTCCAAAAAGTCCACTTTACCATATCATTGACTTATAATTGCCATAATCGTCAATGAAACCAAGAGAATTGTCGCCACATATACAATAAGAGATTCCTTGTAAGATTATCATTCACCGTTGAAAAACTATGGCCCATTCCTTTTAGGAATATATATCTAATTAGTTATATAATTATATATATATATAAGTATGTGTAAATAAGATTTTTTAGCTGTAAAAAAAATAATTTTTTTTAAAATATATTTTTTTAAAACAAATTCTCTTAAGTATAATTTTTTTTAAACAATATTAGAGAGATGTTTTAAAAAATGAAGACACAATATTTTTGTAAAAAAATGATCATCGGGTGACTCGTAAATATTATGACCAGGGACGTAGCCAGAAATCTTTTAGATCATATGTTACTTGATTCGAAAATATAATAAAATAATATAAATTAAATATTTAAAAATTAAAATATAATAATTCAAAAACGGTAAAAATTTTGAAACATTTCATATCAAACTTATAATGTTTCAACTGAATTTTCAAATAATATAAATATGAGCAATACTACATGTACAACGACTTTTGAACATCAAATCTTACAACACAATACATAAATTAAATATATCAAAATCTCACGATAAATTGAATACATAATAATGCGATAAAATAGTAAAATCTCACGATATAATTGTTATAAATATCGTTGTAAACGATATTTATTGTACCTTTAGCATTGAAATCACTAGGATAGAATTTCTATACAAGAATTTATACATTATCAACATTAAATAACTTAATTGATCCATTATCTGATCACGAGAAAATGTACATCATAATCGAAAAAAATTTCAGTTTTACAATACTCAAAACTTAATTGAAGTGCAAACTGATCTTTTTTCTGTAACCAACAACAAATAGCTACATAATGCAATCTAATAAAAAACTGAATTATTACCTCTAATGTAAAAAAATATTGAAAATTAAGATTATTTATGACAAATATTCATCATCATTATTAAAATAAAAAAACTCTCGAGTTCATATCCATATTTTAATATTACTTGATATCTATCAAAAAAATTTATTCATACTTTATGTCATGTGTTAAATGAGCACATTGAAAATTTTCAAGACACAATAGCAATTATTTTGTTCAATTTATATATTAATGAAACTAAATTAATTAAATTAATGAATTTGATATAAAGTTACCTAATTTAAACAAAAGTTTCAAATAATTAATTGAATCAGTGCAAAATGAAGGAGTGAGGGGAAGGATGAAGCCCAAAAAAGATGAAAAAAATGTTTCAATTATAATGGGCGAAAGAACTAATGCAATGACAAAAAATATTAGCCCAACCCACACTAAAAATTAAATTAGGCTACATCAAAATACACACATATATTAAAAGCATTTAAAAAATATTAGTTATTTTTGGGGTGGCTCCGTCCCTGGTTATGACTCATCCGGTGAAATTTATCCGATGGATTTGGATCATTTATTGAGCACAGAACCCACATACATGGTGGATGCTATACGTAATAGGGGTGAATAAAAAAATTTCATCTTACTTGTACATACATTGTTTTAATAATATATCTAACGGTGAAAATTTATCAATATATGCGGAGTTCATCCCATATATAAGTATGATCTAATTATCCGTGAAAACCATCCCATGTTGGGTAACATTAACCGGTATTTCTGGTTTTTAAACTTTTTTGTACAAATCATGAGAACTCAAATTACTATTTGAAAATGAAAACAAACAATGGGTAAAACAGGGTGAAAGAAATTTTTTTAAAAAAGAAAAAAAAAGGAAAGAAAAGATAAAAAAAAAAAATCCGACTATTTTACCATTATACCCTCATCATTTTCAAAAAACGAAATCTTAACCTCATGTCTCACCGTCACCCACCGACCTGGAAGGGAGATGAGGCAGGAAAATGGAAGGAAACTGCGAGAGAAATTTGGCCATTTGGTTTTTTTAAAAAAATGAATCAAATCCTTAAAATATTATAATGTACATCAAAAGCAATACTCGTTATATATTTGTATAATCAGTTATACCAAACATCATACTTGTTATCAAATTATATTATTTATCTATAAACTATTATTTACTATCTGTACGTATAAACAAACATCAAACGCAATACTATTACAAGGACAAATATCGTTTAAGAAAATAAGCAGTTTTGAGCAGAAATTCAACTGCCAATGTGTTTTCATTTTAAAGAATGTGCATGGCTATTACATTGAGACTAGAACTCAACCAGAAAATAAACAAAAAACATCTTTTTTGCAAAGTAGTACACTATGTGTCTATGTCCTATACTTACTGCTAGACCTGGACCATTTGTTGCTCTCATGTCAGGTCCATACAATATGTTTCGTTCTCACATACTACAAGGAAGAAGAACGAGTGGAGAACTTGACTGGACTTGGAAAAAGAATCGGACCCGTTGATCGAGTCAAAGAAAGTGATAATACAATGGATCTCAGCGCGAGTACCTATACACGATCGACCTAGACAAACAACAGAACTGGTTCCACAAACTTCATCCCGGTGAACGTTTACAGCCTCCGGGGAGTAGGAACTTGAACTTCTTCGCATTTTCAATCAAATATGCAGGAATATGAACTGCAGAGGCCGACCTGGGAATTGAACCCATTTTCTTGATCAACTCCTTGAAAGAATACTCCTCAGGCAACATATCGAACAGATCATCTCCCCGGCATATGAGTTCCTGAATTCTTGAATATTTCAAAAATTCCTTTCGCCTAACCCGGTCCGCATGACTATATGCTGTCATTTTGAATACAAATTCTCTGAGATACCGAAAGCAAAAACTGCAATGCCACCCTGCATCAGAGAGAATAACATCGGTCTGGCGAGAGTGACGGTATTGGGTATGTTGGTTGTATATGTGGATGGTAGCACGCCAGCTGCTATAGTCGACTGGGAACTCGAAGGAATACATATAATTCTTCATTTCAAGATGAAGCACAGAAGGAGCCCCATCACACCATTTCAGTAGTTTCACAGTATGGGGACTTGGGATTTCATCGGTGTCTGATATGATGAGTAGGTCACCAACTACTATACCAGCCCGACGAAGCAACCCATTCATGGCTATACGGTGCTCTGCTTCGAGTTTGAACGGGTCTTCATGTGACCCGTATGATGCAATCCGACCTGGGAATACCCCATGGACTACTTTTTCTTCGGCAAAAACAAATCTGTTGCGATTTGTAGCGAAGTAGAGAGGCTTCAGAATACCTGTGAAAGTGGTATTGGCTTCCAGGATCACGAATTTATCGACATACGGATAGAGTTCATTCCACCGAATCTCAAGCATGTCCAGTTCATTGCTAAATATGATTCCATCAAAAACTCTGCGTGGCTCTGATCTTAAGGACCAACCATGGAGACGACAAAGGTTTTCCATAGAAACATTCTCTGCATAATAATGTGGTATGTGCTCGAATGAAGGAGGAGGATTGTCCCATATCGGGCGGAAAAAATATGAGATCTTCTGACTGTAGGTAAAAATTCCAATGACACAAATTGGTCCAAGTATTAAGAGCAGAATGAAAAGGAACTTTCGAGGAGTGCGTCTGGAGGAGAGACGGTGAGATCTTGGGGCCATGCTACAGGAGGCATTTACCAGGACTAATTGCTAATGCAGAATCATAGTTCCACCAATCATGCCCTGCATATCAATTTCAGAGTATTTGAAGAACATTAAAGGACGAGTAATAAATAAAAAACTAGTAGAATCTAACAGTCTGGCCAGATGTTTCACAAAATCAAAAAGTTCAAAGAGTAACTGCAAATACTTTTCGCATAAGTTGAACCAAATTAGAGCCAAAATCCAAAAAAATAAATAATAATAATAATATAGTCAACTACCTTAAACCTACAGGATAATCATCGTCCAGTTAAGACGAATCACATTTTCAGCACCTATTGTAAGTTCATTTTCATGGCCAATAGGTTACTAGAACCTCAGAAATAGAATAAATATGAAGGTTTACAATTGTGCTCCTCTGAAGGTCCAAATAAATTTGGGATTCAACCCAACAATGTACAAAGATTTTTTACAAGATGTCTCTATAGTTGAAGGAGATTTCCTTGAGAGAACAACAGTTAACAAGTGAGATCGAGGAATCAGAGCTACTACCTAGGCTCCCTTGCCTCAGTGTCATTTAATTAACCAGAATGCTTATTCAAGTAACGACTATGGCTCAGCTACTGGCGTTTGAAAGTTGCAGACTTTTTGTGAACCACCATACTCCATCAGCAAAGATCTCTAAGTTGAACTGAACTTTTAACGAGAACTTAAATAACGTAAACCACCGAACATAGATGGTAGATATGAAACTTTAAAATTGCTGTCACCACTCACCTGTACTATCAAGTAAGCCAGTATTCAATATAAACCCTTTACTTTTCATATGGTATTAAGATAACATCCTAAGTAATCGTCTAAAAATGACCTAAATACCTCAGTTTCTTGAGACAGTGAAACTCATAATATATTCGACAGTTCTCCAGACTTCGAGAGGTAACCATACAAGTATCACACAAAGAAATTTCGCATATTTTTGTATTTGTACGGGGAAGACTAGTTCATGCAAAGCAGAATCTATACAGCCACTTAAAAGAAGCCAAATTATGGATCATCAGAATGATACAGAACAGTAATAAAAATTGATGATTAAACCGGTCCATCAGAATCAATGCACATAGAAAACTGCAACCATCATGACACTTTGTCAATGAACATAGAAAACTGCAACCATCATGACACTTTGTCACTCTCACTCATTTTTATTGACCAAAATACTCAGGTTAAACAAGTAGAACAATTTATATATCATACGAGTTCTCGATATACATGACTTGGAAACAAGACTTCAATAGTAAGAGATTCACAAATATGCTACCCGCAGTTGACAATTATATTGTTGGATCCAGGAAACTTTTCAAGCAGTTTGAATTAACCTCTTTTTCAGTTTTTTGAACTTATGACTTTAAGATATCATACAATGCAAAACCAATTTTTTTGCACATATTGCATTGATATCCATTATCTTCATTCGGGTTAAAGAATTTAATACATTTTTTAAATGATTCACGAAATAATACTTCCATCCAAATATTGAAAGTTAATCAAACTTCCCACTAGCTCAAACATGGGAATTCCTCCTTTAGTGGAATCCGTCATTTATTTAACATGATACCACAATCCATAGCTACCATAAAGAGGGGGGGAAAACGCCAATCTTGAGCAATAAATCAACAATCCAAAAGACAATCAAAATCCAACTTCTTGATCTGTATGCAATTGAATGCACACCAAAAACAAAAAAAACAAAAAAAAAAGGGTTTAACCACACGATTCCAATAATCAACACCATTAATCAACATAAGAAAACAAAACTACTTAACGGGAATTATTAGGTAAAAAAGTCAGCGAGTGGCACCTATTAGGCGAGAAACGATAATTCCCCAAAATCAACAGGCAAAATTCGGCAAATTCATATGGGCTATGACCACTTTCACGTACCTTTCATCGTTGAAATTCCATGTATCGTCTTGGAAAATACCTATTTGTTTTAAAGGTATAGAAAGTGTCTGCGGGAAAAAGGGTAACTATGAAACAGCTGAGTGAAAATGAAATATCATTTTTTCGATCAAAATAATCATAATAATATTAATAATAATAATACTCCACCTCCGTCTCACTTATTTATGTTTGCGTATATTATTTCACATATATTAATAAAATATTTGAAAATTTGTCGAGGCTTTAAAAAACACAAAAAGTGACGAAATATTATGGTTAAGTTTCAAGTTTTACAAACTTAACACAGTTTAAAACAAGTTTAAGCATTAGATAATGTTTTTTTTTTATTTTTGGTATAATTTTAATTATATTAAATTAGATTGATGCGGGCGAAATAATTATGTCCCTATTCAACAAATAAAATAGGAAGTCGTACGTCCTCCTGGTCTCCTGCTTCTATGATCACCTGAAAAAGTCGCACGTCTTCCTTTTGGGCTGTCACCTGATTCACGAACACACGTTAGAGGCGCCGGGTGGTTACCCGGCAAAAACCCTCCGACGCTCAAGTCAGCGATCACCTCCACACAAAATAGGAGAGCAGAGAGCTTTTGTAGGCTCAAGAGTCACTTACCTTGAAATGAAGAGATTCACTCCTATTTATAGGCAAAATTGAGCTAAATTGCACACTAACCCTCCTAGGCTCAAAAAATGCAATTTAATCCTTTCTAGGGTTTCAAAATTAAGAATTAATCTTTTAAAAATGCGATCTCCGCAAATTAACCTACTCAATTTATTTATACATAAAAAGTATATTAAAAATATACTTATACCCACCATAGGCCCCCTACTCTTGAGTAACTACAATTCTAGTGAAGATGATCAAGAGTACTCTTTATTAATCTCCCACAATTATATATATTTATTTTTGTAACAATACCCAATATGTGTACTCCTCACACGTGTCCTTCAATCTGAGAATTTTTTGACAATTCACTTGGGCAAAAAAACTCGGTTCTAGGGTTTTTGTTTTATTATAAATAGAGTCCTTTTCTTTGCTCCGCTTTCTGTGCACCTTTGCTACAGTAATCCAGAAATGGCAGGTAGTACTCTACTCTGTTTTTCTTTATTTTGTTTACGCATTTGGCTTTCTTTTATTTATTATTTCTCTGATGCACTCCTTTTTTCCTTCTTCTTCTTCTTCGTAAATCTGTCCTTTTTTCTTGTTTTTACTCTGCTTTACACGACTCGCACGATGTATCCCGCTCTACCTCCTTCCCCTATTTTCTGTGTGTTTTTTTGTGAAATTCCAATGGGGAAATCTGGTGGCCACGACGGACATCTTTGGTGGCTAGGCTCAATGTTTTCGAGCTAGCGGCATGTGATAGTGATGGCTCGCGATGCTGAGCCTGTAATGGGTTTGCTTGGTGCGACGGCTGGGTTGAAACGTGGAGGAGAGTTGCTTGCTGCGGGGTCAATGGTGGTGCCGTGATGGAGATGGGGTCGTTGTTGTGGAGGCTAGCCTCAAGAAAAGTGCCGGTGAAGGTGGGGCTGTGATGTCACGAACTTACGATGTTGTTGCGTGCTCGCGGGCTGAGTTTGGTGCGGATGCTTGCAATGGTGATGGTGAGTTTGGTCGTGTGGTGACGAATGCGCGCGAGGCTGAGCCCGTGAAGGGGTTGGCTTCGTGCGACGACTGGGTTGGTGGTTGGCCTGCGGGACTGAGCCCATGGCGGGGCTGGTCCGTGCGGTGGCTAGGTGGTGTTGAGTAGGAAGGGTGTTCGGTGTGGCAGCAACGGCTGGAGTGGAATGAGGCTTGGAGGTGGTTGTTGGTGATGGCAGCGGCGTGCTGCGTGGGTTAGGCAGAGATGTAGTGCAGCTGCGGGCTGGTGGAGGTGGTTGTGCGGATGAGCGGGCGTCGCTCCTGGTGTTAGATCATTTTGGTGTGTTGGTTGCAGTGGCGTGCTGCTTGTGCAGATGAGCGGGTGTCGCTCACGGTTTCGTTCTGACGGAGGCGTGGCAGCGGAGTTTTGATTACGAGCCGGTGTCGCTCAGTGGAGAGCGGGTGTCGCTCTCGGCGGTATGTTGGTGGAGATGGAACGGGCGTCGTTCTTGGTGTAAAATATGAGATGTTTGAGCGGGTGTCGCTCATTTTGGTGCTCCAGACTTTGCGAAGGGGAGCGGGCGTCGCTCGTAGTGGTTGTTGTTACTGTATTTATGTGTTATCCAATTAATTACAATTTTATTAACTGTATATTTGTTTATGTATATATGTTTCATGTTTATGCATTAATTATTTTTTGAGGAATATCTCCAAAGAAGAATCTCAAATATACAAAATTTAATTCGTGAGATCCTCGCAAAATTACGTAGGATGCGGCAGAGGGAAGAATATTCCTTATTAATGTCTCTACGTGAATCCCAGACTGAGTCCAATCATAGCCCTGATTCTGAGCGATACTCTGAAACTGAATTGTCGGCTTATAGTCCCAGCTCAAGTGTAGGTATCGTCAATTTGAGTAATTCTGTCACACTTGACGTTGCGTCGGCATCATTACAGAGCCCAAAGCCTATCGATTTTAATCTTGAGCCCGACCCTGGTTCTTCTAGCGAGTCAGACAGTGATGGGATTCCTGGTGAGATGGTGTCCCATCCTTTGTCTCGTGAAAGCGTTTCTTACGTGTGCCGCTGCAAAGGAATACCCAGATCCTGCGACATTATAGTTCCGTGCCCTGGTGACTCTCGTCATTCTCCGCCTGCTGGTTTTTTCACAGTTTATGTTGAACACCTAAACAGCGGTTTCTCAATTCCTCCATGCCCTATCCTGATAGGGTTAATAAAAAGCTTAGGTGTTAGTCTCAGTCAGTTGACTCCTAATTCCCTTCTGTATTTTTTCGGATTTCGACATCAAATGGGTGCTTTTGAATTGGATCCAAGTCTGGATTTATTTCATGCACTTTTTTCAGCTTGTCCCACGAAACCGAACTCTGATATATATTTCCAGCCCCGTCCGAAGTGTAGGTTCTTACGTAAACTTCGATCTCACCGAGGTGCTTGGAAGTCAGATTTCTTTTATGCTAAAGATTGCGGGTGGGGGGTGCCCGTGGATTGGAGCTCTGGGCTTACTATAATAAAGAATAAAGGATCTATTCTTGAGCTTCAATCACAGTGTCGGTCTCTGGGGCTCTTTAACGAAAATTTTGACCCTCGGTGTTTAGTTAGTGCTGGTACTATTTAGGTCTTTTGCGTGTGTAATCATTTACTTGTTGTATTTACTACTTATATTCGTTTGGCTCTGAACATTTTTTTTTTTTTATATATATTTATGCAATCTCCCTTACAGGTAACCAGATTGACCTGAGTAAGCTCCGTCATCGGGAGAATACCTCCGGCCGCCCTCTTCCTTGGAGTGGGCCGAAGCACATGGGGAATGGGAGAGATGCATCTGATCGTGTTGCTGCGTCAGTTCCCCGTGCTGGAGAGAGCCGAGGCGTGGTACCACGGGGACGCCAGGGCCATAGTATCCCTTCCTTGCCTGATGAGAGATCTTCGGGTGCTGGTGCTATTGAGCACCGGAGGGGGGCGGGCAAGAGGCCGATGGAGGAGGGTAAAAAAGGGGGTGAAGTCCTTCCTGCTGATCCTGCGAAGAAACTTCGGGAGGCTTCATCCTCTTCGGTGAGGAAAGCGAGATCACACCCTTTGCTTCTTGACGGGGTGAATAGGGATGGTGCAGAGTCCTTCTGGGACTCTAGTGATTTTGAGATTGGCCTTAGGCGGGGGGCCAAGGTAGTAGGGGATCATGATTTGAACCATTTGATCCCTCGATCCTCTTCGATCCTACACCACTCTATTGCCCTTGGCTCTTGTCAGGTATTCTTGAAGAGTTTATTTTTCTTATTTTGATATTATCAATAAGGTTCTTATTTATTTTTCTCTATTGGCTTCAGATTTTGTCCGCTGTACGAGCTCTGGAGGCTCGAGAAGACAAGGCTCGGGCTGACGAGGCTAAGATTCTGAAGGAGTTGGCCAAACTGAAGGAAGATGTTGTTCGCCTTGAAGCTTCGGAGGTTAGGGCGAAGGAAGAGATTCTCCGTTTGGGAGGGGAGAATTCTAGCATTAAGGAAGAACTCCGTCAGTGGCCGGAGAAGCTTGGTGTGAAGGAAAAGGAGGGGGAGACTCTTCGTTCTGAGCTTAGTGCTCTTTATGAGAGGCACTATACTGAGGTACAGACTGGAGCTGGGTTTTTGTCCTCCCCTCCGGGGTTGCAGTTGCAGAGGAGTTTGGAGGAGAGGGCTGTTGAATCGTTTTGCACCTCCGCTGCTTTTGAGGAGGAAGTTTTTCGGCGTGCCTATGCGATTCATGATGAGTTGATACTTGAGAGCCGCCGAATTCTTCGCGAGCAGCATGTTTCAGAGAATGTGGTCAAGATGATTGGCGCTGGTTTTCCAGATCCGGACATGGGACCGACTGATATGCCGAGGGTAGCTGCGCCCCTTGATGATTTTGGTGACTTCGAGATTATAGAGGCTTTGAACTCCCTCCAGGGAGATGATGCTCCTGGTGTTCCATGATATTTATTTCATGTGTAGAGAGTTGTCCTTTAAACGATTTTTCGTTTTTTGGAATTTCTATTATAGTCTCTTCCCAGCTCCTGCGAGAGCGATATTCCGATGTTTTTATACTTTGTGTCTGTTTTTTTGGAGCTGGTTTTTGTTATACTTTGCTATATATCTTGGTTTATTCTATGCTTGCTTCGAAATATTTCCTTATTTGTTATACTCTCGCTAGTACTTGGGAATTGATCAGGTTCCCAAGGTTTGTCGTGTCTCATACACCTACCTCATGGGTGGTGGGGGCTTCCTATTCGTCTTGACCTCTTACAGTGTCAAAGTACCTTAGCTGGGCTGGCCAGGCCTCTTATGCTTTAGGTGACCTGTTTTTTGACGACCAGGGTTTAGTGACAATTAAAAATGCTTTAAGTGAATAAACATGCGTGATTTGCTCATGTAGTTTTGTGAGAAAGCATGATGCGATGCTTTTACAAAAACTTTTATTTATATGAAAACGTATTACAACTACGGAACTATTACTCTTGTTGCTTAGCTAAAAAGGAAAAGCAGCTATGAGTTACTGAAAATATTTCTTTAAGTTTGCCACATTCCATGTTCTAGGCAACACCTTCCCGTTCGAATGCTGAAGGCGATAAGCTCCTTCTCGGGCGATTTTGATTACTTTATATGGTCCTTCCCACTTTGGATCCAGCTTTCCTACGGGGTGTAGGACATCTGCTCTTCTCATTACCAGGTCTCCCACCTGGAAAGTTCGTTGTTTTACTCGGTGGTCATATGCCCTTGACATCCGTGCTCTGTGCCTTGCGGCTCGTACTGCTGCTCCTTCTCTAAGCTCCTCAATAAGGTCTAGAGATGCCCGTAAATCCTGCTCGTTTCCCTCTACATTGTAATGCTTTATCCTTAGTGATTCTTCTCCGATTTCTGCAGGGGCAATGGCTTCGGCCCCATAGGCCAGGCTGAACGGAGATTCTCCTGTCGAGCTTCGCGGAGTGGTCCTGTATGCCCACAGGACACTGGGTAGTTCGTCAACCCATTTTCCCTTGGCCTCCCCAATTCGAGTCTTGATATGTTGCAGGATAGTTCGATTGGTTACTTCGGTCTGTCCGTTGGCTTGTGGATGCCCGACGGAAGTGAAGAATTGTTGGATGGACAGTCCTAGGCACCATTCCCTCAACTTGGCACCGGAAAACTGAGTGTCGTTGTCAGAAACTAGTGCTCGCGGAATTCCGAATCGGCAAACTATATTTTTCCATAGAAAATTAATCACCTCTTTCTCAGAAATTTTCGCAAGTGGCTCTGCTTCGACCCATTTAGTAAAGTAGTCGACAGCTACGATGAGAAACTTTCGTTGCCCTGCAGCAAGAGGAAAAGGCCCTACTAGGTCCACTCCCCATTGAGCAAAAGGCAATGGGCTTTCGAGTGGTTGAAGCGGTGTTGCTGGTAGATGCTGAATATTAGCATGTTCTTGACACGGCCTACATCGTTTTACTAGCTCGAGCGCATCTTGCCTCATCGTAGGCCAAAAGTATCCTTGTCGGAGTGCTTTTCCTGTCAACGCTTTGCCTCCCAAATGGTTTCCACAAATTCCTTCGTGGATTTCCCTGAGTACGTAGTCTGCCTGAGCAGGTGCAAGACATTTCAAGTATGGCTGAGAGTACCCCCTCTTGTACAGTTCTCCGTCTATTAAAGTGAATCGAGCGGCTCTTACGCTAAGCTTTCTTGCTTTGTCCTGCTCTGGGGGACGTTCTCCTTCTGACAGGTACTTGATGATTTCATCCTTCCAACTTGGCTCGCCCTGATTTGCACACAGGATGTTAAGACTTCCAGTTCCTATTCCCTTTTTATCACACGTGATGAACGTAATTGTCCTGCAACTAATTCCTGTCGCGGAGCTGCCGAATTTGGCCAGTTGATCTGCTATTTCATTCTCCGTTCGAGGAATTTGTTTGATTTCAAAATTCTCTAAACGAACAAGAAGGTCCTTCACTTTTGATAAGTACTCCTTCATACTATCTTCTTTGGCTTCATAGTTCCCTTGAACTTGATTGACTATGAGTTGTGAATCGCTATAGGCGATCAGCTTTCCAGCCCCTGCCGCTAAAGCCAGTTCTATTCCCATGATAAGTGCTTCGTATTATGCTTCATTGTTTGATGTTGGAGACTGAAATTTGATGGCGTACTGGAACTAATCTCCCTGTGGACTCTCTACTAACACTCCTGCTCCACTCCCTCCAGACGTGGAGGATCCATCTATGTGGATTGCCCAAGTGGGAGCTGAAACTCCTGCGCCATTGGATTCCATTTCTACTATGAAGTCTGCTAGAACTTGTGCTTTAATGGCGGGGCGCGGCTGATATTCAATCCCATACTCAATTAGCTCGACGGCCCATTTGGTCATCCTTCCAGATGTCTCTGGGCTGGACAATATTCTCTTCAAAGGGTGATTTGTTAGTGCGACCACCTGGTGGGATAAAAAGTAGGGACGCAGCTTTCTTCCTGCCACTACTAATGCTAAGGCCAACTTCTCGATGTTAGTGT
Source organism: Henckelia pumila (assembly GCF_033568475.1). Classification (NCBI taxonomy): domain Eukaryota; kingdom Viridiplantae; phylum Streptophyta; class Magnoliopsida; order Lamiales; family Gesneriaceae; genus Henckelia; species Henckelia pumila. Next base: position 32,267,559 of record NC_133122.1, read on the forward strand.
ATCGGAGCTCGGCGCCTTGCAGTACTTTGCTTATGTAGTACACGGGTTTATGTTCTCGTTCCCTGTCCACCGTCAGAACTGCGCTGATTGATTCAGTCGATATTGCCAAGTAGAGTAAAAGGGTATCTCCGTCTCTTGGTTTCACGAGCAATGGTGATGCTGCTAAGTACTTTTTTAAGTCTTCGAAAGCATGCTGACACTCTTCGGTCCAACGAAAACCTTTTCCCTGCCTTAGGACTTTGAAGAATGGCAACCCTCTGTCAGCCGATCTGGAAATAAAACGGTTCAAGGCGGCCATCCTTCCTGCTAACTCCTGCATCCCTTTTATGCTCTTGGGGGGCGCCATGCTTAGGATTGCTTTAATTTTCTCAGGGTTCGCCTCTATTCCTCGCTGGGAAACCATGTATCCTAAGAATTTTCCTCCTCGAACCCCAAAAGCACATTTTTCGGGGTTTAACTTCATTTTGTATTTCCTCAATATCTCAAAACATTCTTTGATATCTTCCACATGCTTAAGAGCTATAACGCTTTTTATCAACATATCATCGATATAGACCTCCATACTCCGCCCGATCAATTTCTCGAACATTTTGTTTACCAATCTTTGATACGTGGCCCCAGCATTTTTCAATCCAAAAGGCATTACTTCATAGCAATAGATACCTTGATCAGTAATGAAGCTTGCTTTTTCTTGATCTTCAGGAGCTAAACCTATCTGATTATACCCTTGGTAAGCATCCAAAAAACTGAGCAACTCACATCCGGCGGTGGAATCAACCAACAAGTCGATTCGTGGCAAGGGAAAGAGATCTTTGGGGCAAGCCTTGTTTAAATCGGTGAAGTCTATGCATAGACGCCACTTACCTCCGGGTTTGGGAACAAGCACCATATTTGCTAGCCATTCGGGATAGGAGACTGGCCTGATATACTTGGTCTTCACCAGTTTTTCTACTTCGACCGTAATATGTTTGTTCTTTTCTGCTCCAAAAGATCGTTTCTTTTGCTTTACTGGCTTCATCCTGGGGTCCACATTAAGTTGATGGAGGGCATACTCATGAGGTATTCCTGGTAAGGGTTCACCTTCCCAGGCGAATACATCTGCATTTTCCCTGAGGAATGTTGTTATCATCTGTTCTACTTCAGCAGGCATCTCCGTTCCAATCTTAAGAGTTCTACCGGGACTTCCTGGAGTTACCTCTATTCTTTTGAGCGCTTCGGTTGCCTCTAAGTGTTTTACTTTCTCGACTTCACTATCGATAGTATGTATTCTATCATTTTTGGGCTCATCTGTCTGTGGATGCCTTCTCTTTTGAGTTGATATCTCGTCCACCCTTGACCTTTTCTTGCAATTGGCTGGGTCTCGCAGGATGTTAGCATGACACTCCCGAGCCAACCTGCTATCACCAACAGCCTCTCCAACTCCTTCTGACGTTGGAAACTTCAACTTCATATGATAGGTTGATCCTATGGCTTGGAACACATTTAGACTCGGGCGCCCCAGTATCACGTTATATGCAGAGGATGCATTTACTACCAAGAACTTTACCATTTTTGTAACTCTTCTCGGATACGATCCTAGCGAGAGAGGAAGTGTGATCTCTCCTAGTGCTTCCACTACTTCTCCAGAAAATCCAACTAAAGGGGTGCTGATGGGCGTTAGCTGTGCATTGTCTATCCCCATTTTAACAAATGCATTAAGAAAAATGATATCTGCTGAACTGCCTG